>NC_056751.1:82841989-83209489 GCF_019279795.1 Protopterus annectens | reverse complement strand
TACTACATCCCTCTACAAACTTATATACATACAAAACAGCCTTAATAAATGAATATTAAAGCAACAGTCCTGGAGCGCCTTCTATGTGGAGTCTGCATGTTCTCCCCACGGTCGAGTGATGTTTAAAGACATGCAGGTAGGTGCGTGCGTGAATGGCTGTGCCTTCTTTGAAGGTTGGGTGTCGGGCTGGCAACTAGGCACTGTAAAAATCCACTGCCAATCATTAGCGGACCGGAGTTCCGCTGTGGTGACCCCTAACCGGGAAAAGCTGAAAGACATTAGTCCATTTCCCTACTCAAATATATACACACATATACATCTATAATATAAAAACTCTCTTATACTAATGCATTTTATAAAAACATGATTAATAAAAATAAGTTCAAATATACATAGCCTTTAATTTTAATACACTAGAAATGGAAATATATTCATTTATACCGGGAAAGCAGTTGGCTCTAGTTTTAAATTGCCATTTACATTCCAAAAATTCTAGGACGTCCTCCACCGGACCTCCTCTCTGGCCAATAAATATCCTCTGATCCACCACAATGCGTCCTATAGTAGATACTAAAGCATCTAAGGCATTCTTTTTAGCCAAGTTTTTGGTCATTAGTCTATAAAATATTTTTGTTAATAACCCCTGCATTTTGAGGGACTTGTGGGATTTTTTAAGTAAAATATCTGACAATTTATGTAACAATTTGATATTTGTTACTATGGATATACAGGATTTATATTCTGTTATCCCACATAATATAGGGATAGGCTGGCTTAATGACTGTTTAGTCTTTCATGCAGGTGTTGATAAGAATAAATCTGAGATAATGAGAAACTTTATGACAATGATATTAGAGAATAACTTTTTAGTATTTGAAAACCAATTGTTCAAACAAAAGAAAGGGATAGCTATGGGGCCAGTTTGTGCCCCCATGTTTGCAAATGCAGTACTTTCATTTTGGGAACTAAACTACATAGTTAATTTCATGTTTAAAGATTCCTGAGTACTGTATGGAAGATTCCTTGATGATATGATATTCTTTTGGAAGGACAGTGAGCAGAGGTTAAATGAATTTTATGACTATTTACATTCCACTACAGATTTTCTTAAGTTTACTATGGATATACAAGGTTGTTGTTGTGACTTTTGGCTTTTCCCGGTTAGGGGTCGCCACAGCGGAACTCCAGTCCGCTAATGATTGGCAGTAGATTTTTACGTGCCGAGTTGCTGACCCTGACGCACAACCTTCAACGAAGGTACGCCCATTTACGCATGTCTCCACACAGAAGACGCTCTAGCTGAGAATCGAACAGGACAACGTCTTACTGTGAGGTGACAACGCTACCGCAGCACCACCACCGCAGTAATTCAGTTAATTTCCTAAACCTTACTATTCAAATTAACAGGTCAAAGAATTGTTTCAAATCTACAATTTATCATAAACCAACCTATTCAAATAATTTTCTCCATTTTGACAGCATGCATCCTAGCCACCAGAAGAAAGCCTTAGTGAAAGGACACTGTGTGAGGTTGGCTAGGATGATTACTGGGGAAGAGGAATTTAATAAAGAGTATGATAAATTGTTTAATATGTTTAAAGTGAGGGGATATCCTGAGAATTTTTCATTAAACATCTTTAATGAGGTGAGGGTGAAAAGAGAAGTAGGACATTTTGCCCCTTTTTTAGGTACATGTTGCAGTAGTCCAGCAGCCTTAAGCTATATACATGATCAATACACAACATTTTACAGGTCTATGGTTATTACATTTAATGCTAATTTTTATGAGCTTAGGGCAATAGTTGAATCTAATTGGAAACTTTTGGGGATGGATCTGGAATATGTGAAATATGTGGGTGAAAATCTCTTGTTGGTTTATAAGAAGGATGTATGTTTTAAGACACTACTTGAGAGGCCTTTGAGAGTGTAAGGGCCTGGTAAACTGTTAAAGTGTGGCCACTATTCACAGTGTCCCTATATCTTTGAATGTCGAGAAATGATAGAGGAAGGAAATGGGACAATTAAACTTCACTGAACATATTATTGTGGAAGCAAAATGGTGGTATATTTAGCCCAGTGTTTACGTTGTCCCACATTCTATATAGGTAAAACTAAGCTAAGCTTGTGGAAAAGAGTTTACCAGCACAACTATGATATTACAAAGAAAGATGAAAGAAATGCTTTATATCAACATCTGGCACAGAATGCTGGACATAGGTTCAGATTTTATGTTATTGATAGGCAGACTTGGGCCAGACAAGAAGTCCGGTGGAGGACTTCCTAGAATTTTTGGAATGTAAATGGCAATTAAAAACTAGACACAACTGTTTTCCTGGTATAAATGAATATATTTATATTTCTGGTGTATTAAAATTAAAGGCTGCTATGTATATTTGAACTTATTTTTTAGTAATCATGTTTTTACAAAATGCCTTAGTATAAGTAGAGTTGTTATATTATAGTTGTATATGTGTGTATATATTTGAGTAGGGAAATGGACTGTTGCTTTAATAATCAATGATGTGTTTTAATTGGGCATTTATTAAGGCTGTTTTGTATGGATATAAGTTTGTAGAGGGATGTGTTATTTTATTCTAAAGAAGTTCTGTGTATTGAGTGGACAAAAGCGCTAAATAAACTGGTTTCCTTTGGGTTCATTGCTTCATCATCCGTTTTTTGTGTTTTTACAATCATTAGCGGACCGGAGTTCCGCTGTGGCGACCCCTAACCGGGAAAAGCCGAAAGACACACACACACACACACACACACACACACACACACACACAAGTTGTGCTTACCTTTATTGACTGCTACAGAGGTTTTACACAAAATCAAAACTTATTTAAAAAATAAGTACACACAAATGAAAATTATCACAATGTAGTATATAATGACATCAAATTTGTTATTCATGACTCAGACATCCTTTCCACCTGCAACATCAAAGAGATCCATTTCAACACATTTTTCTAGTATTTTGACATTTGATGATGAAAGTTTCATTTCTTTTACCTCCTTCAAAATTTGCCTGATGTCTTCTTGTGTTTAAATCCCCTTCCTTTCCTGCTCTCTGGTGACTACCTTTTACAAAGTTTGAAATAAACCAAACAAAGCTCCTGCCTTTTTCACTATTTCCTCTATTTTATACACACTAATCCAATAGAAGATGCTGTAATTATTACAGGTCCAGTTCAAATAATATTATACAATTACTGTATTTTCCCCAATATTTATGAAATCCTCTACTGAATCAGTATCATAACAATGACAAATGCGTGCAACACTTGGTCTTAGGTAGACGATATAACACACACTGGGATATCTTCTAAATTAGCTTCACAGGCTGATAGTACAACAAGCAGTCGTTATGCCCATTAATAGCCTAGCCAAAAAAAAGTCCACTGAAATACTTTGTAATACAAAAGTGTTCACCCACTTTGCCTGAAAGGGCTACACAGAATAACCAAGACAGAATTTATGACTGCCAATCTAATTATAAAGATTAACTCTGAAATTGTCCATGATACTTTTGCTTTGACAGGTGGGGGTGGAGGAAGGGAGAGCCAGCTATTTCTCTGAAGTGAAAAGAGAGGCCATCAACCTAGTGGGACAAACCCGGTCAACAAAATGATAGATTAAAAAAAATAAATAATGATTCTACAGCTGTGGAATGGGTGTGGTAAGGCAGCTATCCCACCAGAGGATCTTACTTATTTGTTGATGCAGGTTGAAATACTTGGTATGGACATCTGAGGTGCTGTTGGTTCTGTGAAAGTACAGGGCACTGAACAGGACAAGTAGTTAATGAATCGCAAACTAAGGCAAAGATGACCTTCAAAGGAGTCAATGGGAGACTGAGGACAATGAGAGGGCTACTATTCTGTCTAGGGAACTAAAAGACTTGAGACCAACAATAGTTGTAGTTCAGAATCTCTCAGGCTTCTCATGTTGAGCAATATGGTTAAAAAAGTACATGCAAAATAGAGCATTATATTCAATGAAAATGGAAAGTTCAGTCACCATACACGCTGTTCCGTTCGGCAATAAAACGTAAACACTTCTACCAGAACGTAATATTCAAACCATGGATCACAAGTTGAACTTCGTAAATTTAAAAATCTTTAATTCTGTACAGAATTAAAGATTTTTAAATTTACGAAGTTCAACTTGTGATCCATGGTTTGAATATTACGTTCTGGTAGAAGTGTTTACGTTTTATTGCCGAACGGAACAGCGTGTATGGTGACTGAACTTTCCATTTTCATATTTATTATGCTGGTTCCTGCCTCCGCTGGTGTGCTACTCTGCATTTGGATTACTTTTATTATATTCAATGAAGTGCCTTATGACAGATGAGTACGGTGAAACTATGCTTCCTTTGTGATACAGGAGATAACTTTGGAAGTTTATTTTATTTGTCCTTTGATGCCTGGGTTACTCCCACTAAGTTAGTAGCCTCTTATCAGAGGAGATCGAATATGGTATTTATACTACTGGGGAAATTAGACCAGAGCCTCAGGGAACCCCCCCCCCCAAAACTTATATATACTAAATCCGAGGTTGCACTAAACACACAAAACTCACCACTACACACACTCACATACACTAAAATCCCTACCCAATACCTTTACAAGAACACCACTTACCTGAATCCCCAGCTAAATCCACAAACCACACCGCATGTCACGAACGCAACAACACAATGGTGCATTCGACATTTCCGCATTTGATATTATGCAGTTATGCGCAACTGCACTTTCGACTTTATAGTCTCGAAATACTAAAATTCGATATTTTAGTATTTTGAGATTATAAAGTGAAACTATACATATTTATATATATATATATATATATATATATATATACATTTACATAAACACATACACTGATATATATATCATTTTTTTTCTGGATTTCCCCATATATATATATATATATATATATATATATATATATATATATATATATACAAACACATATATAAATGCACATACTCACACATTGATATATATCATTTTTTTCTTGATTTCCCAACAGCAAAAGAACAAAAAATGGGGAAATGTGAATACAAAAAGAAAATAAACAAGGTCACATCCATTATACAGTGTGTACACACATGTACAAAGTCATTTAACACATTTAAACAAAATTCAAAACTATACACGTTTACATATGATCAAAATGATTGCTAGCGTCCATAAATCTGTTTGCTAACTCTATCCATGTCCAGTCTGCTGTATAACTTCTGAGTTTTCTTCATATTTCAGTAAAACGTTACTGATACCTCCCCCTAATCATATACGGTTTATAATAATGTTCAACCATTCTAATAAGTTTTAAATATTCTACATGCAAACTCCCTGTTTTAGGAATGTGTACTGTTCTCCATTCCCTTGTTATCATCATTTTTTTCACAAATGCTAATAGCTATCAGGTAATCAACATTTCCTTTTCGGTACAATTACATTTTAGTAGACCATTTCAGTAATTTTTCTGAGGTGAGATGATGACTTATTGTACAAAATAACTATTTTCTTTTGCCAAATAATTTACTGATACAAGTATTCCAGCACAAGTGTTTCTTATTAAATTTCCCATTCAGATAGGAGTGGACTTCTCACGGTTGTAACGTAGGTGTAAGCAGAAATCGGAAGTGTAGACGGCAGCTTTAGTGATGGGGTCAGTATGTGCAGAGTTACTCTGGAATTTAATTACATTATCTATGAGTTGTAGTAGTTTTGTGTTTGAGAAATCGCACAAGATAATGGTACTTGCAATGAGGGAACAAGTGGTTTGAAAGGAAGGGATAATAAATTTGTGGTTAGATTTAACTAGCAAGGAGGGACATAAACAGTGGGTGCTAGAAGCCATGTTTGTGAAGACAATAGCAAGAATACTGGGGCCTTTAGTAGGGAAACTAACAATCTGTTCAAGAAAGTTGGAATTACAAAGGCCTAGAAAGCTATGGCCACATTTATTTGTAGTACAGGTTTGCCAGTTGATGGTTCGGTAAAGTCACCTAAAAGAATAGCTTTGGGATGCATTGTGATTTTTACCTAATGCATTCAGGTACTTACCTGTGGTGAATGTATAACATGGAAGGTGATCTACAGCTAGCAAAGACATGGTAGTTAGAATTCGCCAGTGTAACCTAGACCTCTAGAAATTCTAGACAGGGATTATGAGGGATTTACCATGAGGTAACAAGGTTCCTGATAAAGTACACTTATGTAAGCAAACCTACCATAACAGCAGATGTTTGAACAGATCACTGCTTTAGTAGTCTAAGCTATTAAGGGTTATATCCTGCCTAGGATATAGCAGTCAGACAGCTTCCAAATCTTAAGGGCACCTTCCACATATCCAGGCCATTGAAAGCTCAAGCTGACAGAGGAGCAAATCAGTGGTCTGGACACCAAGCCCTTCAGAGATTTTCTGCCAAACAGCATTCTGCTCGAGGGCTTGTGAGGATTGATGGCCAGATAGTGTTCCTCAAAAGCTGGGCAGATAAGTTCCCTTAGGGAAAAACTTACACTTTTGTTATTTTTATCAAGAAACAGTATTTCATTAAACAACTGTTTAAATTTTAGCTATGTTTTGGTTGGGATTATCACGTCACATTTCTGTCAGTTAAACCAGTCTGCTTATTTTTTCTGTTTTCACTTTAAACGTTTATTTTAAATAAGTTTACTTTAACCTTTATTAATAATTTTATAAAATGTGGACTTCCAAGATGACTACGCACAGATCAAAAGCTTAATTTCACCTCACCCAGTGTGAAAAAAGAAAATAAGAAATAAAAGTTTTTAATTCTGCCAGGTTCTTTCAGTAAAATTTAGTTACTGGCTAGTAAGTACACTGCTTAGATGCCAGCAAAGAGGAAATCAACTAGAAAAGGTAAAGAGAAAACACTGACTAGGAAGAATCCTGCAGCTGTTCAGCAAAAGTAATTCAAGTTTAGCTTTCGTACAAGAGATGGTTTCCAGTAATTCAGAGGAAAAAATAAATCAAATATACTAAGAGGTAAATCACTGATGGAGTACATTAATTCAAATAACAAAAGGCTGGAAAAATACAAAAAAACTAACTAGATATTCAGGTAAACTGCCAAAACTGAAAAAAAATCAGAGGATGAAATGAAGAAAAGTCTGTATGTGTAAGTATGAGACTTTTCAAGAATGGTTGTTTAAAAAATGGTAGAGATAGAAGACATCGTGCTTGGGGAAAACCTTAGATTTTCTGTTGTACCACAGAAACTGGAAAAAACAAATAAGCACAACTGGACTGATGTTCCACTGCAGGACTGGCAATTTGGAAGGGCACACATAGTATATGTTTAAAACCTGGCCATGAAAAAAGCAGACAAGATCTGTACTACTAAAGAATCAAGTGTACCAACAAAAATAATTGATCATGGCAAAACAGTGGCAGAAGGGAAAAGTATTAAAACCGGAGACAGTATTTATAGATGATTATTCACTATACACTAGGCAGAAGAGAAGCAAATTTATCCCAGAAACCAAGAAATGTTGAGAGGCAACTGTGGGATTCAAGCTACTGTATCCTGCTGTCTTCAGAATTTTTTTTCCTGGTAGATCAAAGACATTTTTTGATGCAGAACAGGGTAAGTAGGAAATATAAAAGTTTATCCAACAAAAAATGAGACATAGAATAAAAGAGGACTCTGCTTCTCATTCTTCTGACAATAAAGCTCATAGACAGACTTTGCCAGTGAAAGGTTTTCCAGTGCTCCAAAGGAAAATGCTTGAGAGAGAGAAAAAAAGCACATGAATTGACTAGAACAATCACGAGTACCTTGGACTTGAAAGAAAGTCTGGTCTTTTGAGATGAACAGGAAGACCAGCAACACTGAAGTTATATTAATATTATAATTAATAACATTATTATAAAGCATCAATCACATTTGTGAAATATGGTACTGCAAGACAAAGTGGCTGAGAAAGACTGGACTTTTGTTTACTTTGTTAAACATGTGTGGACTTTAAAGTATATACTCCAGTTTAAATCATTAATGTTCAGAAGGATGCTAAAAGGAAAACTAACTGTAAGTAAAACAGTTTTTGTTCTTAACAGTATTTATATAAAACATTTCATGATATAAACTGCATGTTGTATAGGTTCATAGATTAGTACTAGGCAAACTGCCCTTGTTGGCCATTTTAAGCTTAGCCAATTATCCCACGTGATAATCAAACCCTGAACCTTGTGTCTGTAAGGTAAACACCTTAACCATTATACCAACCTCTGACAATAAAGCAGTTTTATCTAGTATGTAATCAGAAATATTTTAAATTTTGGGGTGGGGATGAGGCTTATCCATGATTATTATATGTGATAAAAGACGTTACAGTAAACTAGCAATTTTTAGTAAAAAGAGAAGAAAGGCTGGACAAAAGAAGTTTATGCTGCATTCTTGGGGTGCTGAGGTGGAGGTGGGGTATAAAAATGTCCTGAGTATATTACATGTAGAGATGAGATGTGTTCTCTTATTTCTTCATTTTTTTCCCCAAAAGTGAATGCCTGGATTAATCCAAAAACAAGTGTTTTATATAAGCAAGTAGGCTTGAAAAATAAGACAAAATGATGAGAGCCTTGAAAAGTGCTATGTTTATTGCTTACACAATGATATTGCCCCCCCCCTTTCCTTTGGCAAATGTTCAGTAGGAGTCAAGTTGATGGCAGTTGTACAGTTTGTTCTGCCCTGAGTGAAATTGACAGATTCCTTCATGGATCTGCAGAGATGTTAGCAATGAGGGGAAACAGCTATGTTTCCATGGAAACCATCTGCCTACAGGTGCAAGCAATTCATTTTGAGAGTTCTGAGCATGTTTTGCTGAGGGAAATGGTAAATTTTAAGGTACAAGGGCAAGCAGTTCAGTAGAAAATAAAGTTTGAAATTACTGGAAGTAAATAAGAGATAGCAGTTTCCTAGCAGCCTTAATGCTTCAGTGCATTTAATAGAACAATGGGTAATTTATTTGTATTTAAAGATAGCCAGTGCACTTTTTCTTAAAGCTAAACATAAATGCTTTCTGAAAGCATGCAAGCTGTTTTTCAAATCTGTGAGGTGAACAGAGTTAAGAAAAGAACAGCCATCCATAAGTGTAAGAGGGAACAATGGCTGTAACATGCACTTCAGCATGGGTAACCACAATATTAGGTTAGGTGATGCCTGTTGGTGCAGCTGTCAATCTGGGGCAGGTCTTCCTATCTGGAGGGTTAAACTTCATTTTTTTGGAAGATGCACACAGTTTTATGCGTTTGTTCTAAGTTAATACATTATGGGGGTGTTCTGAAAAGGTATTTAGTTTTTTTGTTTGTGGGTTTTCATTAAAACAAAAAGTACTGAAAATGTGACATGGTTTCAAATGGAGATGACAAGAAATTACTTTATGAAAGATCATCCTGCCAAAAATTTGTATTTGCATGTAGCTTAGAAATCGGAAATACATATTCAAAACGCTGTTGCATAATAGGTGAGAACAATAACTTCTTTTCATAATGGCTACACTATCCATATTATCTCAGAATGCAATGGTCCTTACAGATATAGACAAAAAGTTAAAAATATTAAATTATATAAATAAATGCAGAGTGCAAATAGCAATGCTGCAGGAGACACACTTGCAAAGAAATAAGCAAATTAATTTGATAAACAAAGGATTTCAGGATGGATATTCAGCAGAACGTCAGGGAGAAAGGAAAAGAAGAGCTCCAATAATGATAGAAGAGGGGAAAAAAACAAAATAATGGTAGATTTGTGGTAATAAAGGCCTACTGACAAGGGAGGAGGATTATGCTGGCATGTATTTATATTCTACCAAATACTTCTATTACTGAACTATATTTCACATGAATGTATGCATTTTAATTGAAAGCTTTAACATACAAATCCAATAACTGTTTCAGGTCATGCAACAAAACCCAAGATAAAATACAAGGTAATGATTTAAAAATCAGACACTAATCCTTTCCCACTTCCCTGTTAAAAAGAGCAGGAATTTAAGGAATGGATAGTGGAAACTATTCAAAGAAGCATACCCCTCAAAAACAACCAATGCAGTTAAAGAAACATGCTTACAATAAATACATGTGAAGAATTAAGATAATTTGAAAATAGTTAAAAACAATTACATTTCCAAAGCCCTTCTCTTTAATTCACTAGAAATAGAAAAATTGTCATTTAACCTGGTGGATATGCAGCTCTAGCATACTCTAGTAGAAGCTAGATGTTTTCAAAAAATTATTTCTAACAACTGGAATTTATTACAAGCTGGTAGTGACATTTGTCACTTATTTCCAGACCGACTTTTACTTATAAAAATAGAAGCAATTTTAATGTGATAATGTGATATTGAGACATACTGAGTGCACATATGGGATCCCCATTACAAGAAAATGCGAACATTGTTCCAGATTCATCTAAAAACTGTACTTATCACTTAGGATTCCCTTAATGTGAACATCGTACATATTGCACATATATTAATGTTAACAAAGATGGTGAGGTGCTCACTTAGATCAAAACATGGAATGTGGGTACATTTGTAAACTGCAACACAAAAAGAATTATTTATTTAGCTAGCTGTTGCTCATGCAATGCATTTTATATTGGTAAAACCAATAATTCCCTTAAACAAAGGATTTATCAACATATTTATAATATTAGAAGAAGGGATAATAAAAGTGCACTTGCTCGACATTCATTATATTGTTTAAATTTTAATAAGTTTGTGTTTTTAATTTTGGAACAGCAGGTTTTGCATGATACTGGTGGAGATTGGGAAATGAATTTCTTAGGAAGGAAGTTAAATGGCAGCTTAAATTTGATGCTGCATATCCACCAGGGTTAAAATGACAATATTTCTATTTCTAGTGAATTAAAGAGAAGGGCTTTGGAAATGTAATTGTTTTTAACTTTTAACTATTTTCAAATTAACTTAATTCTTCACATGTATTTATTGTAAGCATGTTTCTTTTAATGCTTTGGTTATTTCTGAGGGGCGTGTTTCTTTGAATGTTTTTAAGTAGAACTTCGAGTTTAATATGGGTGGTTCTGAAGATGTCTGATTTGACAGACGAAAGAGCTTAACCATTCTCTATTTTACTTGGATTATTAAAACACTGCTTTGTGGTTTCCTTTTGGACTGACTTGGTTTTCTTTGGATTTGTTTGGGATATACCTGGTCAAGCACTGGTGGAATAATTCTGATGATTTGAAGGGATATTTTTGAGCTACACAATTAAGGCTCATATACATAACATGAGCAGAAAGAAGTAGAAAGGGATGATGATAAAAGGGGGAATTCAAGAAACAGAGAGTGAGTGAGTGAGATTTAGGATGCATATCCTTAAGGAAAATAATAACTATAAAGAATATTATACACAAAGTAGCATAAAGTATTCTAGGAGCTAAGCCTTTGGGAGGGTGGGTGGTGTAATGGTTAAGGTGTTTGCCTTAGAAACACAAGGTGCAGGGTTTGAGTCTCACAAGGAATAATTGGCTAAGCTTAAAATGGCTTGCAAGGGCAGTTAGCTTAGTACTAATCTATGAACCTAATCTATCTATGAACCTAAGCCAACAAGAGAATGGAGAAAGGAGATTTTGTCAATAGGGATAACTGCAAGTAGGGATACAGAGAATAGGCAAGAGGGTTTGAATTGGGAGCAAATAACTAGAGAAGGAAAGACTGGGAATGAGGCTAAGAAGACATTTGGACTGCAGGCTTCCTTATCAGGGATTAATATCAGATTATAGGCAAAGAAAAAGGGATAGGGGGATCCTAAGTGATAAGACCTGCTCTAGTACAGTTTTTAGTTGAATCTGGAATAGAAGCTGCTGTTAAAAAGGGGATAAGGCATATAAAATATAAAAGAGTCAATCAGAGGAGGTTAGAAAAGACTAGAAAGTGAAACGGCATAAGCAATTTACAAGGGAACAGTGAGAAGACATGTGCATGGCTCCCAAGTCTGTAACATCTAAAAGGTTTGGAATTTTTGTTTGGAAGTCTTTTCATAAGTAAATGTATACCCAAAGCACACTTCAAAGAATTTTTCCTCAGGCAGATGGCAAATGTTGGAGTTGTGATGGGAAAGAATAAGGTAACTGGGAACACAAGTTTTGGAAAGGGAATGAATTATTTCAGGTGGCTTACAAAAAAGCAATTACTAGAAAATGGAACTCAAAGTGTAAACCATCTGTATTTGAAGTAATGAATATTGTAACAGTAATAAAATAAAGAAGTGGGATCTTTAGAAAAGGGAAGGAGTAAATTACATAGAAATGAATGGAAATTGTGGGAACAATACATGCAGAATAATGTTCAGGAGGAGTGAGGTTTAAGTTAAGGCAGAAACTGAGAAGTTTATATAATGCTGGATTAATAGTTATAAAAAAGAACATATGTGATGATGTATAATGTATGTAACTAGAAACGTGTTGATATGTTTTTTTCTTTTATACGAACGTATGTTTGCCTGCGTCTTAAGGGATAAGTTAATAATGGTGTTAAACATTTTAGAAAACATGTTTAGGGCTAGAGCAAGTAGGCTTTGTGCTTGTCTAAGTATACTTTTTGTATAGACACTGATTTCTAGATACTTGCCTGTTACCATTAATTTTCTGACATTGTTACCACATTTTTTTTTTCAGTTTGACCATGGAACACTTACCAGTTCCGTTGTTCTTCCCTTCTTCCTCTGGACAAAAGAAAAACAAAATTGTTAGCTTCTGCCACTTCAAGAGTCTGCTTCCTTGCCTCAGTCACAGGTGGGTGACCCTGCAATGACCATTTCAGGTTCCTCAGACCACTCATCTTCCCTGGTCTCCTCTGATGTAGACCCTTCAGTCATAATGGACCAGGGTTATATGGATCTTTTGTGGCTACTGGAATGCCCTCTGCATGCAAAAAGATAGCCAAACGTATGGCCCACTTAACACTCATGCACATCCATATCTGTGAAAGTTCAGAGACTTGGTTCCGTATATTGGCAGCACTCCCTCTATATTTGATTTCAGCACTGATTGTGACTTCAAACCCACTGGAAATTATAGGGGAGTATTTGTATCTGTTCACCATCAGGCCACTGCTGCAGTAGCCTAAGGCTAGAATCCCGGGTCATAAAAGGAGCAAGTGAATGAAGCAATCTTCAGAGCAGTACTTAATTCATTTATATACCTAAGTCTGGGATCTACCATCAAATATGGGAGAGGAGTTCTTCCTCCTTCCCGCTGAAAAAGTATCCAAAATGAAGTAATTACTGAAGCACAATACCAGTCAGTTTATAGCATCAAGTTTTCAGAAAGATTACCTGTAATTCAAGAAAAAGACTTGATAGAAAGATACTGTATTATGTTAGGAAAGCACACAATTTCTTAATATGTGAAAGTCACAAGTTTTACATCTCATGGTACTGAAAGTAAATGAATGATGACACAAGGTGCTTGATGCTTGCATTATTTCTGCTCATTCTAGTCCATAAAGTACCAAAATGATACTGTCAAAACAAGAGTTTCTTTGGCGCACAGGATTTGTTACAGACATTCCCTTAGCATGGCACTTGTATTAATGTTGCCTGAAATTACATAAATCGTACTAAAGTAGTTTCAGTGCTCACTCAGTACTGATTTGCATGACTCCAAAGTACTGTTGCAGGAACCGTAACCACTTAGCTGAAGTTTAAGCATCTCAGTCTTCAACAAGCACTTTTTTTTGCCAAACTACAGTTAGGTAAAAGCTGAAAAAGCACACTGATGACAGCAAAGTCACAGCTGAGTAACGCTGCTAGTTTCAGTCCTACCAGCTCCTCTTAAACCACCTTAAATAGCCTCTGACATAGAGCACAGAAGAGGCACATCATGACCATGCCAGTGCCTTTTATACAAACATATGAGAAAGTACCCATTGCTGAATGGAAGCCCTAGCAATTTTATATACCCAATATCTCACTGAAAAAAAGTGCTCTGCACTTTTGAGATAGTGTTATTCTTTTTAATGGATCAATGGATCTTATTTAAAACTGTATTTTTTGAGCTGGACAAAGGATATCCAAAAAAATGTCAAAATAATTTTTTGCATGCCTTTTTAATTTTTCCGTGCTCAACAGATCACAGCTCAGAGACTGCGCAACTGTCATATTTACCATCTTTTCTTGTCTGTTACATCTTCATCATAACATGGATCTAAAATGTTTTAAGACCAGTTTCCAAAAAGTACAGTTGGGTACACTTACCATAAATGCAGATGTTCGAGTGTATTCACTGTTGCACTCATCACATTTGGGTTATTCCTACCAGGGTAGCCCTCGGCCGGCCGGAATACCAGAGGCTTAGTATTTCTACGTTGGTTGCTGTAGCTTCAGGACTGACGTCAGGTCGTCAGTAGTATAAAGTAAAGCAGCCGATGCCATTACATCAGTTTTTCTTGCCCTGACCTGTCGGGAGCCCCCAAGTAGGAGCCAGTTTCTGGTAGAAGAACTCCACCAGCAGAAATTAAATACCAATACGTCCCTTGAAAGGAAAGAGAAGAAAAAAAGCGGGATGGAGTGAGGGAAACCAGGAATGCAACAGTGAATACATTCGAATATCTACATTTATGGAAAGTGTACAAAACTATACTATGTTCTTCGTGTTTCACTGTTGCAGTCATCGCATTTGGGTTGATTCCCAAAGCTGAGGAAATGGGTGGAGGCAGTCAAGGAAACTAGGGCTGGCTAGGATGCCCTGCAAGACTGCAGAGGCAAACCCTGCCCTGGATTTGGAGAAGAAAAGTGTGAACAGATGTCCAGGTGATAGCCTCCAGAATGTCCCTGGTGGGGATTCCTCTGAGGAAAGCTGCAGAGGGGGAGGCTGCTCTGGTTGAATGAGTCCTGACCCCCTTGATGGGAGGCTTTCTGTGTTGTTTGTAGCAGAAATGGATGCAGTGTGCTCCATTTGGAAATGGTTTGTTTGGAGATGGCTTTGCCTTCTGCCCCTGTAGCAAAGCTAACCAGCAATTGATCAGACTTTCTGAAGGATTTAGTCCTGTCTAGATAGAATCTGAGCTGTCTGTGCACATCTAGAGAGTGCAGGATCCTTTCCCCCTTGTTCTGGGGAGTAGGAAAAAAGGTGGGTAAATGAATGGATTGGTTGAGAGCCACACTGGACACCACCTTGGGCATGAAGGATGAGTTAGTCCTGAGGAATACCCTGTCAGCATGGAAGATGATGAAGGGTTCCACAGCCATGAGTGCTTGCAGCTCAGAGACTCTTCTGGCTGAAGTGATGGCCAGAAGGAACGCTGTCTTCCAGGAAAGAAATTTTAGCTTTGCAGAAGAAGCTAGTTGGAAGGGGGCAAGGTGAGCTTTTCCAACACAAAGTTAAGGTCCCAAGCTGGGGGTGGTGCTCTTCTGGGTGGCCTCAAGTTGCTTGCCCCCTTAGAACTGTTTGATCAAGGGGTGTGAGAAAAGGGGCTGCTCAGTGGGAAAATGAGCAAAGATAGCAGAGGCATGAATTTTAATACAGGAAAAAGAGAGGCCACGGAGTAGTAGGTCAGTTAAGTAATCCAGGATGAGAGGGAGGGAGGGCTGTGCTGTATTGGCCCCCTTACCCTGAATCCAGGTGCAGAACCTTTTCCATTTGTCAGCATAACACTTTCTAGTGCTAGGGCGTCTAGCCTCACATATAACATCTAGAACCTGTTTACTGAGGTTGGCGGATTGATCTGGGGTTAGGGAATAAGCCAAGCTGCCAAACTGAGTGTTTGCAATTGAGGATGGATGAATTCCCCTTCCCTCTGGGTCAGGAGGTTTGGAAACTGAGGAAGATGCTATGGTGGAAGTGGGGACAGGCTGTGCAGCAAGGGGTATCAGTGCTGGCGAGGCCAGTCTGGAGCTATAAGAATTGTCCTTGGTTTTTCATCCCTTATTTTGAGCAGTACTCTGGGGATGAGAGGCAGTGGAGACAAGACATAGACTGGTAGATTGACCCAGGGGAAGGACAGGACATCCACTTTCCAAGCCATGCAGTGATCTCCCTGGTGCAGAATTTGCTGAGCTGATGGTTGGTGTGGGAGGCAAAGAGGTTGACCTTTGGGGTGCCCCATTTCTGAGTTATTAGGGTGAAAGTTCTTCTGTTGAGCTGCCACTCGTGTGGGTCCAGATGATTTCTACTTAATTGGTCTGCCAGAGAATTGATAGAACCTGGTAGGAATTGTGCTAACAGGTGGAGTTGCATGGAAGAGGCTGTGTGCCAAAGGGTCATGGCCAGCCTGCATAGAGGGTAGGAGTGAGTCCCTCCCTGCTTGTTGATATACCACATTACAGTGGTGTTGTCTGTTTTGATCAGGACAGCCCCTGGGGAGAGAAGGGGCTTGAAAGCTATCAAGGTGTGCTGGACATCCATAATCTCTTTTTGTTTGATGTGCACAGGGATTTGCTGTGGGCTCCATTGGCCCTGTATGCACCCCAGGCATAGTCTGATGCATCTGTGGTGAGGGTCTGGGCAGTGGGGGGTGGTGAGAAAGGTAGTTAGTTGTTGTGAGAGCATGCTGTTGCCCACCAGAGAAAATCTTTTCTGAGGCAAGGAAATATAGGTATAAGAGTCTCTAGGTCTTGAGAGTGTTGACACCAAAGGTTTTTTAGGTACCACTGAAGTTTCCTCATATGCAGTCTGGCATATGGAATGAGTAAAATGCAGGATGCCATGAACTCCAAAGCTTGCAGGAACTTCCTTGCAAATAGCGGGGGTGTGGTGGCTAGTTGAGAGAAGTAGGCTGTCAGGAAATTTTGCTTTTCTGCTGTAAGGAATGTCATCTGGGATGCTGTGTCCAGGCATGCTCCCAGGAATATAATCCTTTGGGTGGGCACCTGTTTGGATTTCTTTTCGTTGACTGTGTACCCTAGGGAGGTTACAAAGGTCAGGTGCTTGAACAGCATTTCCTGGCTGTCTGCCTGAATTAGGCAGTCATCTAAGTAAGAGTAAATCTGGATATTCCTTTGTCTGCAAAAGGCAATGGCTGGAGCCAGACATTTTGTTAAAACTCTGGGAGCAGTAGATAAGCCAAAGGGAAGTGCAGAGAACTGAAAGTGCTGAGATCCTGCCCTGAAATGGAGATATTTCCTGCATGATACCCTGATAGGAATATGGAGGTAAGCCTCTTTTAGATATAGGGTGGCTAGCCAAGCATCCTTGGAGAGCATGGGTAGCAGCTGCTGGAGGGTGAACATTTTGAATTTTGGGATCACCAGGAAGGTGTTTAGAATGGACAGATCGAGGATGGGACGCCAGGTGCCCTCTTTTCTGGGTACCAGAAAAAGCCTGGAGTAGAAACCTTGGCCTCTCTGTTCTGCAGGAATGTGCTCTACTGCCCTCACAGAGAGCAGGGAAAGGACTTGGTTTTGTGCCTCTGCTCACTGGTTTGGAAGTAGATCTGGGAACCCTTTTGGGGTAGGAAGGGTATGTAAAGAAAATTTGTATCCCTGGGATACTATGTTGAGTACCCAGCGGTCGTTGGTAATGGTGGCCCAGGTGCTTGCATGAAAGCAAAGTTTTTCTCCTAGTACCCCTAGGAGTGAAGGTGGGCAGAGGGAGGGGGTGGGGGAGGTGAGTCATTATGAGTTCTTACCATAAGGGGGTGGCTTAGAACTCTCTGGTTTTGAAGTGGAGGTAGTCCACTGCTTAGATCTCTGCATTCCCTGTGGGTGCTGTCTGGGGGGGGGGTCTGATTCCCTGGGGACTGGGCTGGACTGGCTTAGTGGGAGCAGGAAAGGACCAGCGCTTGGTGGGACAATGCCTGCTGAACCTGGATGGCTGAACCTGTAAGAAATCCTTAACTGTCTGCATAGAGTTTTCTTTTTCTTCCATCTTTTTTAAGACCTCTTCTGCCTTAGTGCCAAATAAGTTGTCTTTGTGCAAGGGGGCATCCAACAATTTAGATTTGACATGGTCTGGCAAGGGCTGTTCCTTAAGCCATGCATGCCTTATGACAGATCTGGTGACTACTGCCCTGCAAAAAGCTTCTAGGGTGTCAAAACCACAGTGCAAGATGTTTTTAGTTACTTGACTTGCAGACTGCATTAACTCTTGTAACTCTTTAGATTCTGCACAAGCAGGAAAGGAAGACATTTTATGTTTGAGGAGTTCCAGGGTATGTTGCTGAAATTTTAGCATATGTAACTGAACATTTAGTGCCCTGATAGCAAGAGTAGCTGACGTGTATACTTTTTTACCCCATCTGTCTAGTGCTCGGGAATCCCTATCTGAAGTGGTGGGATTCTTAGCAGAGGTTGCTTTAATCCCTTTACGCACTTGAGAAATTACCTCAGGGTCAGCAGTAGGATTTTTAAAAAGAAATTTGCGAGAGTCAGGGACTCTATAGTACCTGTCTGGTTTTCTGGGTGCAGGAGGGAAAGTGTCAGGAGTCAAGCTGGATTCCAGGAAAACATCCTCCACAACATCCAGGACGCGGGGATGGCCAAGTGTATGTACTGTAGAAGATCTATGAATTCCCAGAGTCTCATTTTAGACTGAGGGTAGCCCTGACTCTCCCATTGGAAATTAACCCTTACGGCATGAAAGGGTTTCCCCAAAGGAAAAATCATCTGGGGGAGAGGCAGAAAGGATGGAATCCTCTGGATCAGAATCCTCATAAGTAGTGAGGGGTTGCATGTCTTCATATTCAGATACATGAGTCATCTGACTCTTGTTCAGACATAACTACAGGGGACAGATCTCTTTTCCTTTTGGAGGGGGTAGCTTGGCTTCCCCTGATCAGCATGATAAGGTCGTCCACCATTTTAAGCATTTGAGACTGAGGCAAGGAAGCAGGTACCTTGAGATTGGGTTGTCGGTTTCCTGGGTGTGGTTCATACCCTGGGCCTAAGAAACTCTGTAGTTTTCGAAAGAACGGTAGTCGCTAAAGAAGACGTCGGTTTGTGTAGAGAATCGGTAGTGCAAAGGACTTCCTCGGGAGCCAGTGCCTGCTCAGCAGCTCTAGACCCATCCAAGGTAGAGATGACCGCAGGATCCTTAATCAAAGAAGAGTTTTGCAGCATAATGGGTCTCGGTAGTGGCCTGCGAATCCAGAGAAGCAGGCATCAGGGACTGTGAAAGCACCTCACTGAGTATCGGAGAACTGACGACCAGCTTAACAGAAGCGTCATCGTTAAGTCTGGACCTGTGCCGTCTGTCTCTGTCTTTATCTTTATGTTTTTTCAGAAGATCTGCTGTCGGATGGCTTACCGAAGCCATATCGGAGTTCGAGGACTGTAGACGAAAATATCTAGCTACAATAAGGGCCCGCCGACAGATAATTCTGGTGTTGAACAAAGCACAGAAGCAACAGCGGGGGACATCGTGGTCTGGGCCTAAACAAATGACATGGTAAGAATGAAAGTCAAGGTGTGGTATTTGCTTTCCACAGGCAAAACATTGTTAACTTTTTCTGACAAAGGTTAGTGCAAGAAAAAAGGATCCCCAGTGGGATACTTAGCTTTAGAAGACTTCAGCTTCAAATCGGTAGATGAAACTCAGGTAGCGGCCGACCAGCACTTGTGCAAACTGCTTCTGCTTCGGGCTCCACGGCAAGAAAGACTGATGTAATGGCATCGGCTACCTTACTTTATACTACTGATGACCTGACGTCAGTCCTGAAGCGACAGCAACCGATGGAGAAATACTAAGCCTCTAGTATTCGGGCCGGCTGAGGGCTACCTGGCAGGGATAACCCAAATACGATGACTGCAACAGTGAAACACAAAGAACATCAGTGATTTCAGAGTTCCCTAACAATGTCCAATGTTCACATTAAATGCAACACAGAAACCACTCTTAACAGCAGATTTAACCCCGAGTAACTTTTATGTACATTTTCAGAAACAGCAACAGTTTAACTTGCAGACTAGCCATGCCACGGTAGTTCTTCCACACCACATCTAAGTACTGCATGTCTTTAGAATATGGGAGGAAACCAGACAACCTAGAAGAAAATCCATGCAGACAAAGGGATGACATGCAGACTCTGTACAGAAGGCACTCCAGCCAAAAGTCGAAGCAGGGAACCTCTTGCTGTGAGGTATCTGCTACACCAATGTGCCACCATGGTGCAAGCAATTAAGTTTGATGTCTGAACACTATGTGCTGAGAGGAATGTACAAGGTACAGTGCAACATTTAAAAATGTACACTAGTAAGCAGTTCAGTGAAAACATCTGAAACTATATTGTGATTATGTTTTACAGGTAGTTGGTTCCCTACTAGCTTTAAGTTTTAAAGCATTTATCATAACAGTACACAATTTAAATTTAAAGTAGCAAGTACAATTTCTTAGACTTAAAAGTTAAAGATTACTGAAAGCATACAAGATGTTTTACAAATGTGAGAGAGGAACAAAGATAAAGAATTCAGAGCAATCAGTTCGAGTAGGAATACAGACTTTAAACATGCACTTTGGTATGGATATCCTTCATTTTAGAATAGGTAAAGCCCAAGGGTGCAGCTGTCGATTTAAGCAAATGCTGCTGCCTGGATAAGTTTTATTTTTGGAAAATCGACTGTTCTGGGTATTTTACTGATGCAAACAATCTTAAAATGTGACATGAGTGCAAAGGGAGATGACAGGAATCAACTAAATTAGAGACAGAAATCAGTCCACTAAACAGTGTGTGCATATAAGCTAAAATTTGGAAAAACATATTCAAAAGAATCGTCATGTATAAACAAAGGGAAGTAATACTTTTTTACCATAATGTCTGCTCTGTCAATGTTAACATGGAATTTAAATGGCCTTACAGGTATAAAGCAAAAAGCATTGTGTTTTGAATTATATTAACTGCAAAGTGTACATGGCAATGCTGCAGGAGATATATCTGGATATAAATGAGCTTGTGAATTTCACTAAGGATTTCAGGGCAGACATTCAGCAGAATATCAGGGCAAGAAGAGAGGAACTAATACTGACTGCTAGAGGTGCTCCAATAGTGACAGAATAGAAAAAAGACAATAAAGGTATATTTGTGGTAGTAAGGGGTTATTGGCAGGGGGAAGGATTTTGCAGGTATGTAGTTACGTTCCACTTAAAAACTATTATGGAGCTTAAGATAAAGTACAGTTGTGTACCTACCATAAATGTAGATGTTCAAGTATATTCACTGTTGCAGTCATTACACTTGGGCTATCCTGCTGGCAGGCTACCCGCAGTCGGCCTGAATTCCAAAGTCCTGGTCTGGTGTCGGTTGCTGTCGCCTCTTCCCTGACGTCACTGCGCCAGGGGTATAAAAGATGCAGCCAATGCCATTTTCTTCAGTTTTTCTTGCCCCAGATGTCACGTGCCCCCAAAAGGGTAGGCTAAAAATTCTGCTTATAAAAAAGCATGCACTAACATAAACAATAACTTCATCTACAAGCAAATACACCACATAGGTTGTAAAGAATAGAGAAGTACAGATAAGTCCCAGCAATGAGAAGGAGGATGGTGGGAGGGTAACCTGGACTGCAACAGTGAATACACTCGAACATCTACATTTATGGTAGGTACACAACTGTACTATGTTCATTGTGTTTCACTACTGCAGTCATTACACTTGGGTTGAATCCCAAAGCTGAGATTGGGTGGCTGGGCCTAAATAGAATTAGGAGTGGCTATGAGGCCCTGCAGAACTGCAGTGGCAAAGCCTGCTCTGGATTTAGAGTAAAGAGGTAAGTGGTAGTGCTTTATAAAAGTGTGCACTGAAGTCCAAGATGCAGCCTCCAAAATGTCCTTGGTTGGTACTCCTCTGAGGAAGGCTGCTGAAGTGGCTGCTGCTCTGGTTGAATGTGGCCTAATGCCCTTAGGCACTGATTTGCCATGTTGTGAATAGCAGAAACGAATGCAATGGCCTATCCATTTTGAAATAGTCTCCTTTGAAATAGCTTTGCCTTGCGATCCTGCAGCATATGCCACTAAGAGTTGTTCAGTCTTCCTGAAAGCTTTAGTTTTGTCCACGTAGAAGTGTAGCTGTCTGTGTATGTCCAAAGAATGCAGAAGTCTCTCCCCCTTATTCTGTGGGTTTGGATAAAAGGTAGGCAAATGAATGGTTTGGTTAAGAGCCACACTGGACACTACCTTAGGCATAAATGTTGGGTTTGTCCTTAGAGAAACCATGTCCAGATGGAAAATAATGAAAGGTTCCACAGCCATTAGTGCCTGTAATTCTGAGACTCTTCTTGCTGAGGTTATTGCTAGGAGCAGAGCTGTTTTCCATGATAAGTATTTTATTTCAGCTGTATTGGCTGGCTCAAAAGGAGGCAGTGTGAGTTTTTCCAAGACAAAATTGAGGTCCTATGCAGGTGTTGGTGCTCTCCTTGGAGGTCTTATGTTTTTGGCCCCTCTGAGGTACTGCCTTAGTAGTGGATGAGAAAAGATAGGTGGATCCGTATTGTAATGAGCTGAAATGGCAGAGGCATGGATCTTAATTGATGAGAAGGATAGGCCTTTGTCCAGCATCTCAGTTAAATATTGTAAAATCTGAGGAATATTTGGTACAAGCATGTCCATTCCTTGTGCCTGGTTCCAAGCACAGAATCTCTTCCATTTTTCTGTATAAGATTTTCTGGTGCTGGGCCTCCTGGCCTCCAAAATAACATCCATAACTGCTTTAGAGAGAGGTGTGTTCTGAGAGGTTAAATTATCAGCCATGCAGCCAGATTTAGGCTTTTGAGTTGGCTGTGTAGGATCTGATTGTTTTGTTGGGTCAGCAAATGAGGAATTTGGGGTAATGTCCAGGCCGGACCTTGAGACAAGCTCTTTAGGACTGAGTACCAGTGCTGGCGTGGCCAGTCTGGGGCAATCAGTATCATCTTTGGCTTCTCTTGTCTGACCTTTAGGAGTACCTTGGGAAGGAGAGGCAGTGGAGGAAAAGCATATACTGTAAGGGTTTTCCAGCTGAATGATAGGGCATCCACTTTCCATGCTTGTTTGCGATAAGTCCATGTGCAGAATCTCTGTAGTTGGCAGTTTAGCGGGGAAGCAAATAGATCTATGTCTGAGCGTCCACATTTCCTTGTTATCATGTTGAAGATTTGTGGATCTAGTTCCCACTTGTGAGGATCCTGGAGATTTCTGCTTAGTTCGTCTGCCAGAGTATTTGTCTTTCCTGGCAGGAATTGTGCTTGCAGGTGTACTTGATAAGTCAATGCTGTGTTCCACAAAGTCATGGCTTGTCTGCAGAGGGGGTAGGAATGTGTGCCTCCCAGCTTGTTTATGTACCACATGACTGTAGTATTGTCCGTCTTTATCAACAGTTGCCCTGGATGAAGTAGATCCTTGAAGGCTTTCAGGGCATTCTGAACAGCTAGCATCTCTTTTTGATTGATATGAAGATGCATTTGGCTTGCTGGCCATGTTCCCTGAATACATTTCCCTGCCATGTGTGCACCCCAGGCATAGTCTGATGCATCTGTTGTTAGTGTCTGCCTGGCCGTGGGTAGAGTGAATGGCTGTCCCTTGTTGTGGTGACAGGCCTGTGCCCACCATCGAAACTCCTGTTGTAGGCAGGGAATGAGGGTAATTCATGTTTCCAGACTGTGGCAATGTTGAGTCCAAACACTTTTTAGATACCATTGTAGTTTCCTCATATGCAGTCTTGCATATGGAATTAGTAGAATGCAGGAGGCCATGAAGTCCAAAGCCTGCAGAATTTTTCTTGCAGATAACTGGGTCTTTGTTGCCAGCATTTCAAAGTAAGAAGTTAGTTGCCTTTGTTTGTCTGGCATGAGATAAGCCATCTGGGCAGTTGTATTTAAGCTTGCACCCAGGAATATTATGTCTTGAGAGGGTACTAGTTTTGATTTCTTTTCGTTTACCATGTATCCTAGGCAAATTAGTAATCTTTTTACAAACGCCAGATGCTTCAGTAGAATGTCTTTGTTCTCTGCTTGAATAAGGCAGTCGTCCAAGTAAGGGTATATTTGAATTCCCCTTTGTCTGCAGAAAACAATTACTGGTGCCAGGCATTTTGTGAAGACCCTGGACGCAGTAGATAAGCCAAAGGGCAGTGCAGAGAATTGGTAGTGCATTGATCCAGCTATGTTTCTGAGGTATCGTCTGCAATTTTGTCTGATTGGGACATGCAGTTATGCCTCTTTTAGGTCCAAAGTTACAAGCCAAGCCTTCTTGCCCAGCATGGGCAGAAGCTGCTGCAGAGTCAACATTTTGAATTTTGGAACATCCAGAAAAGTGTTTAGAGTAGACAGGTCCAGTATTGGTCTCCAGGCTTTGTCCTTTCTGGGTACCAGGAATAGTCTTGAGTAAAATTCTTGTCCCTGCTCTTGCTGTGGTACTTGCTGAATGGCCCTCATGTCCATGAGGGATGAAATTTGTTTTTGTGCCTCTGCCCATTGATTTTGTGGCAGGTCTGGCATATCTTTTGCATTTGGCAGGGTGTGAAAGTGGAACCTGTAGCCCTGGGACACTATATTCAAGATCCATTTGTCCTGGGTGATTATATACCAATTTTGTGAGTAAAGTGCTAGTTTTCCCCCTAAGGGGGCTGCCAAAAGATAAGTGCTTGGCATTGGCAGAGGAAAGTCATCGGAGCTGTTTTCTGTATGGCTGTGATTTGTCTTCCCTGCTTTTGGAGGTAGGAGAACCCCATTGTTTAGGTCTGTATGAACCTTGGGGCTGGGATCTGCCTCTAGGGCATCTGTATCTCCCTCTTTGTGGCCTGTCTGACACTGGAAAGGACCAATTCTTTGTAGGCCAGTTCCTTCTAAAACTGGGTGGCTGTACCTGTAAGAAATCTTTAACTGTCTGCATAGATTTCGCTTTATCCTCGCTCTCTTCTGCCTTAACACCAAACAGAGTATCATGCTGTAAAGGAGCATCCAATAATTCTGCTTTAACATGATCAAGCAGACGTTTCTCCTTTAACCAAGCATGCCTTCTAATGACAGAACCCGTAACAGCGGCCCTGCAAGAGGCCTCCAGTGAATCAAAACCACATTGCAAAGCATGTTTCCCCACTTGCTCAGCTGCATGCAATAAATCCTGCA
The DNA here is from genome assembly GCF_019279795.1 of Protopterus annectens. NCBI lineage: Eukaryota > Metazoa > Chordata > Ceratodontiformes > Protopteridae > Protopterus > Protopterus annectens. The sequence continues at coordinate 83,184,463 of NC_056751.1, read as the reverse complement.
TTTCCTTGTTATCTGCACTTTCAGAATTTGTCAACATTTTCTGCTTTAACAGTGACATTAAGTATTGCTGATATTTAAGCATATGAAACTGACAATTTAAAGCCCTTACAGCCAAGGTGGTAGAAGTGTAAACTTTTTTCCCCCATCTGTCCAGAGGTCTGGAATCCCTATCAGAGGGGACAGGGTTTTTTGCAGTGGAAGCCTTGACCCCTTTGGGACCTTGAGATATAGTTTCTGGGTCAGCAGTAGGGTTTTTGTATCGAAATTTGTGGGAATCTGGAACCCTGTAGTATCTGTCTGGCTTAGCAGGGGGTAAAGAGTCAGAAGACAGGCTGGACTCTGAAAAATTATCATCTATTATGTCCAGAACAGGTGGAATTGCAAGAGGTCTGTGCTGAGGTAGTAAAAGAAAGTCTCTAAGCCTTTTCTTAGATTCTGTGTAATCTTGGCTCTCCCAGTGAAAGTGTTCCCTCATGGTGTGAAGGGTTTCCCCAAAAGAATAATCCTCAGGAGGAGAGGCTGAAGGAATAGACTCTTCAGCATCAGAATCCTCATGGGGGGGAAGGGAGTATCCCTGATCAGAAGATGAGTCAGAGGAAATGGAAACCTGATCTGAGGATTTATATTCTGTCTCTTGCCTAGGCCTCTTATTTGGAGGGTGATGGGAACCCCTGATCTAAGTAATTAGGTCTTCGGCCATTTTAAGCATCTGTTTTTTAGGCATGGAAGTCTGAGTAGGAGAGAATGCTGTACTTGTTTCTTTGTCTTTAGAGCTGCTTTAGTCTTTGCCTTTGAAGCTGAAGTTGGCTTAACATATAACTGTGTAGGTCTGAAGACACCCTCAGAAGCCGATGCCTGCTCAGTGGCTCCAGACCCAAATGAGGGAATAGTTTCCGAATGTCCAATACCTTGAGTATCAAGAGACCTAGTCGGCTCCACGTGGGAGTCGGAAGCAGCCTGTGGCTCTGAGGTAGTGGCCTCAGGGGCTGCGAAAGCGCCTCATTGAGAACCGGCGACTGGCCTAGCGGAGGCCTCGTCGTCGGTTTTGGACCTCGGATGCCTATCCTTTTCCTTGTCCTTGCGTTTTTTGTAAACTCCGGTCGTCGGCTGTTCCGACGGCATTATATAGTTAAATCTTCGGCCAGAGTAATGAAATGCAAAATCGTACCGATGCTTAATAGTGCGTTGATTAAATCTAGCACAAAACCGACAGCTAGCAACGTCATGGTCATGGCCTAGGCAAGGAATACAGCAAGGATGAAAATCCTTATGAGGTATTTGCTTCCCACAAGAAATACAATTGTTAACTTTTTCTGACATCGGTCTGGAGCAAGAAAAAAGTTTCCCCAACGGGGTACTTAGCTTTAATGAAGACTTCGGTTCTGAAATTCAGATTCAAAAATCTCAGGAGTAGGCCGACTGGCACTTGCGAACTGCTTTTGCTTCGGGCACCGCGCGGCAAGAAAGACTGAAGAAAATGGCGTCGGCTGCATCTTTTATACCCATGGCGCACTGACGTCAGGGATGAGGCGACAGCAACCAATGCCGGACCAGGACTTTGGAATTCAGGCCGACTGCGGGTAGTCTGCCAGCAGGATAACCCAAGTGTAATGACTGCAACATTGAAACACGATGAACATCTTTAGGAGAAATGAGTTTTCATGAGTTGGGAGTGAAATCCAATTTGCAATAGTGAGGATTTATCAGGGAGACCTACAAGGGAAAACACCAAGAGTATGTAATTTCTGAATAAATGAGAATATCTGGTATGGAAGATGTGAATTCAGTAGAAGAAACTCAACAGAATTTATATATCATTCTCCAAGGTTCAATAACTGGGCTAGACTGGATAGAAATTATATTTCACAGGAGCATATATAGTTAAATTGAAAACTTTGACACATTTACTTCACATAGTGAGAAAATAAAAACTAAGTTAATGATACAAGGTAAAATTATAAAAGTGAGATACCGGTGCTTTCCTATTTATCCGTTGAGAGAAATTTAATGAATGAGTAGTGGAAATGGAAATGCAGAAAATGATAGCTAGTGAGTGGAATAAAAAATATGGTAGAAATAACAGAAAGACAAATTGGAAAAGTGATACGAATTATTTAGAAGGGTAGAAGTCTTGCAGAGTAAAGGGAATCTCACAGAACAAGAGGAACTAAGTAGAGTGATAAGGGGGAAAATAAGGGAGTATATCAAAAATGCAACTTTAGAAAAGTTAAGCATTTTTGACAGCTCCACAGCACCTTTAGTACAACGACTTAGGCAACAGAAAGCAGAAAGGGCTGGCACCAAACTTAGGAGGCCTGTGCAAAAATAACAAAAATGTTATAAAGGCATTTTAGAAGTATTTTGAATAGCTGTATAAAGCAGGGGAAAGGAGAAACCAAGGGAAGGTACAAATTATATATATATATTAAACAATGATTTCAAAGTTACATACATGCAGCTAAGTTATATGCCTCTGTCTTATTAACAAACAGAATCTTGCAACCCCTAAGGGAAGAGGTAGCATGCATCACACAGTCAACTGGAGTGATGAAACAGAAGCATTCGACAGACTGTTTTCTGCACCAGAGGGGTTAAGAAGGTAAATGTCAACATGGCTGCCAATGCAAGGTGGAGGACTTGCTGTCCCACCAGCACATCATAAGCAGAAAGAATGCAGCAGAATGCTAGTGTGTGTGCATGTGTAAATGTATGGGTGTGTCAGAGAGAATGATGTTATACTGGCACCAAACATGTTATGCCTCAGTAAGAACAATATCTGGCAGTCTAAGAAGGCAGACGTTCTACAGCTGCCTGTCATAGTACTGTAACCCTCTCCCTCACTCTCTGTCTCTTAGACATCTCAGAAGTTGGGAAAACTACTTAGTAAATACCATCATCATCCAGGGACAGGAAAAAAAAACAAAAGAAAAATTCACAGAATGTCCCTGTATCTTCATGAATGCTGGAGTTCTACAAGAAAAGCAACAGGATATATCTCAAAAATAAAACAGCAATTTTTACGTCATTGAAAGACAGCAACACAGAGCTTGACACACTACACTCTGATGTATCTATCAGAACTGTTTACAAGAACTTAATATGACACCTAAAGTCTACTGAAAACTCAGTATTTCTCTTTTTTCTCGGTTTAATCCTTCCTATAATCCCTAGTACAGAGAATGTCAGGAGTTGCATTATGTTTTTGTAGACTTAGAGAAAACATATGACAGGGTGCCTAGAGAGGAGTTGTGGTATTGTATGAGGAAGTCAGGCATGTCAGAGAAGTATGTAAGAGTGGTACAGGATATGTACAAGGGTAGTGTGACAGTGGTAAGGTCTGCGGTGGGAGTGACAGATGTGTTTAAGGTGGAGGTGGGGTTACATCAAGGATCAGCTCTGAGCCCTTTCTTATTTGCAATGGTGATGGACAGGTTGACAGACGAGATGAGACAGGAGTCCCCGTGGACTATGATGTTTGCAGATGACATTGTGATCTGTAGTGAGAGTAGGGAACAGATGGAGGAGACCCTGGAGAGATGGAGATATGCTCTAGAGAGAAGAGGAATGAAGGTCAGCAGGACTAAGACAGAATATGTGTGTGTGAATGAGAGGGAGGATAGAGAAATGGTGAGGATGCAAGGAGTAGAAGTGGCGAAGGTGGATGAGTTTAAATACTTGGGGTCAATAGTTCAGAGTAACGGTGAGTGTGGAAGAGAGATGAAGAAGAGAGTACAGGCAGGGTGGAGTGGGTGGAGAAGAGTGTCAGGAGTGATTTGTGACAGACGACTACCTGTAAGAGTGAAAGGGAAGGTCTACAAGAAGGTAGTGAGACCAGCTATGTTATATGGGTTGGAGACAGTGGCATTGACAAAAAGGCAGGAGTTTGAGCTGGATGTGGCAGAATTAAAGATGTTAAGATTTGCACTGGGTGTGACGAGGGTGGACAGGATTAGGAATAAGTATATTAGAGGGTCAAGTCCAGGTTGGAAGGTTTGGAGACAAAGCCAGAGAGGCACGATTACGTTGGTTTGGACATGTGCTGAGGAGGGATGCTGAGTATATTGGGAAAAAGATGCTAAGGATGAAGCTACCAGGTAATAGGAAAAGAGGAAGGCCTAAGATAAGGTTTATGGATGTGGTGAGAGAGGACATGCAGGTGGTTGGTGTGGCAGAGCAAGATGCAGTGGACAGGAAGAAATGGAAACAGGTGATCTGCTGTGGCGACCCCTAACTGGAACAGCCGAAAGAAGATGACGACATATATATATATATATATATATATACACATAACACATATATGGGTCTAATTTACATGGTCGGCATTTCAGAATGTCGAAGACCATATGGCCGAGACCATATGATCAACTTTCGAAATGTCGACCATGTAAAAACAAACAAAAAAAAATCACAACAATCACTTACCTTCACACTGCTAGCAAGGGGGCAAGCCCCCCACACTCCATGGAACTTAAATATACCTACTCCGAAATCGCACTACAGTGCGGAAGATGGAAATGTTTGAATGGGACCCATATACATATATATATATATATATATATATATATATATATATATATATATGTATATATGTATATCTATATGGGTTGCTCGAAAACCCATTTGGTTGAAATTCACTTGAGTAAGCACACTTGACTGAAAGCTCACTTCACTGAAAACTCATCTGGTCGAAACTCATTTCATCGAAAGTTATATATCGGCTTTTCCCCACTGTAGTGCGAACCCGGAGTTAGAATATAAAGTAGGGGGGGTGGAGGGGGGCATAGCCCCCCACCTATGTTAAATCTATTAAACCATACACATGTATATTGACAAGTGCATTGAAAAAGAAGTTATGTACCTGCCATAACGTTCCATGTTAGTTGTCTTCATCTCGCCTTCCTTCTTGCTGGTTGGGTTCGGAGTCGATCCTCGGCTCCGACTCAGCCATCTTCAAAAGCTTGAGAGCTGTTTAATGGCTCGAGGCTACCCCTTAACCCATAATGCCTAGCGATAGCTACCCAGATCTCGTTTGAAATAGCTAACTCCAGAAATAACATAATAAAACAGCCAAAAATCATCTGACTATACCTGTCATATTCTCTTAAATCAATAAGGGAAACAAGAGAACACACAGCCAGTGAAACAGAAAGGAACTCCTCTCGATCCACTAGGACAGGGGGATGGAGGGTGGGACACAAGAAGTAAGGCGAGATGAAGACAACTAACATGGAACGTTATGGTAGGTACATAACTTCTTTATGTTAAGTTGTCTATCTCGCCTTCGTTCTTGCTGGTTGGGACAGCGTCCCTAGCACCTAAAAACCTGGGTGGCTCAGTGGAACAAACTCTTCAGAACAGTGGAACCAAAGTCGGCTCTGCTCCTGGAGACCATATCCAACTTGTAATGAGAAATAAAGGTATGGGGGTTTGCCCACGTGGCAGCTGCACAGATGGAACCCATGGGCAACCTAGACTGGAAGTCTACAGAGGTGGCCAAGGCCCTAGTATGATGAACTTTCGGTTTAATAGGTAATTGTTTGTTCCTTAATTGATAAATGAAAGAGATAGTGTGTGACAACCATCTGGACAAGGTTACCTTGGAAACTGGGAAACCTTGTTTGCCCAAGGCGTGAGAGAGGAATAGCTGGTCCGACTTCCTTGTTTCTTTAGTTCTGTGCAGGTAAAAACGCAATTGCCTATGAACGTCCAATTGGTGTAATTTGTATTCTGCTTTGTTGGTATGATTACATATATCCAATAATAAATCTGCACAATGTATAAACCTCATACCCCACTACTTATCCTACCTCTATTCATACTACTACTACTTCTTCCACTAATCTTTGCCTGCATACTTACTTCCTATGAATATCCACTACATCTAGACTATCCCTATCCCAACAAAGAAACCAATGCTCCATCCATTCCACTCCTCCTTAACCATGCTAACATAACAACTTCACCTAAATACCTGCTTGCAAAGTATCATAGAATACAACATCTGAAATATTACACCCTCAATCTCAGGAAAAATCTACTTCTATACAACAAATTCCCTAACCCAAGCTACATTGATGTACTACTCCATATAAAAGATGGAGATATCCACCCTAACCCAGGCCCAACAAATACTCCTACTACACTCCACAGCCAAAATCCCTACCCAATCAATCCACATAGTAAAACATCTAACTCCCTCCATGTAGCCCATCTTAATATACGCAGCATAAACAACAAAATACCTCAACTACAAGCTCTAGTAGAAGTATACTCCTTTGATATCCTCTGCTTAACAGAAACATGGTTAAAACCTTCTACCAAAGACAATGAATTCCTTCCACCTGGATATAACATACTAAGACTCGACCGAGTAGCCAAGAAAGGTGGAGGGGTAGCTATTCTATTTAAATCAGGACTACAGCTTATCACCCACAACTGTAAAATACCTCTTGATTCAAATGCTGAAATTCTCATATCCAAACTTCAAATTAACAATGCCAAATCCATCTATATCATCTGTATGTATCTTCCACTCGGTAATAACATTTCCACCATGGAAAATATTCTTTGCTGCCTTTCCCAATACTTGCCTCAAGAAACCATAATCCTAGGAGATATAAACATTGACTGGAGCTGCTATTGCAGCAGCCTCCCTACAACCCACATCAACCTACATGGTTTTACTCAAACTATTACATCCCCTACCAGGATCAATAAAACTAACCAGAAAGCTAGCATATTAGACTGGATTCTCATAAACCATCACCCTCTCAACTATGATTCAGGAACCCTCCCTGATGATATAAGCGACCACTCACTTACCTATATTATCAGACACAAAACCCATACTCCCAATCCTAAATCTGTCAAAAATATCAGATCCAAAAAGAACTTTAACCCTGAGCTATTCGAAAATGAACTAAGAACATGCAATTGGTCTCCCTTAAAATACCTCCGTTTAGAAGAAACCATCAAGTACAATAACTCTAAATTTCTGGCTATTCTTAACCAACATGCTCCAACTAGATTAGAGTCAAACCCAACTCTGCCCCATGGCTTTCAAAAGCAACCAAAGACAAAATGTCCCTTAGAAATAAACACTGGGCCAAATGGAGAATGACTAAGAACCCTGTTGACCAACAAACCTTTAGACAGTTAAGAAACGACACTAAGAAAGCTATACTATCTGATAAAAAAAATTGCTACCTACAATTCCAAAAAACAAATCAAAACAACCCTCAAAAATTCTGGACTAGCATTAACCAACTACTCCACCCAGGTCAATCCACCACACCAAACCCTGAAGACACTGACCATACTAACCCTATAAATACAGCCAATACTTTCAATACCTTCTTTACAAATACTATCCAAACACTGGCTAGTCAGCTAACACCCAATAGCTTCACAATACCCACCTATAACTTTACCTCACCCCCTCCTTTTCATTTACAACCTGTCCCAACTACTTACATCCAAACCCTCAAACAAAAACTAAAACCATGCTGTCCCTCTGCAGATCAACTACCTGCCGATTTTCTACAGTTATCAGCCAAATCCATAGCTTTCCCTGTTTCCATTCTGATCAATAGGACTATTACCGAAGGTCACATACCTAGCCTATGGAAAGTCTCTCATATTATCCCTCTCCATAAAGGTGGAAACTCTAATGAGCTCTCCAACTACCGTCCTATTGCCCTTCTCTCCCCTCTAGCAAAGATCATGGAGAAATGTATCCATAGGCAATTACTTGACCACTTAACACAAAATAACTTACTTTCCAGCTGTCAACATGGTTTCAGACCTTCACACAGTACTACCACTGCCCTCCTTTCCTTTACAGATTATAGTAACAAAAATCGTAACCTTAATAACCTATCTTCAGCACTACTCATTGACCTGTCTAAAGCATTTGACATGGTCAATCATCAGATTCTCCTCAACATACTAGAATCACTATCATTTGATGCACCTTCTATAAAATGGTTCCAGTCCTACCTAGATAAAAGACAACAGGCAGTTATTTGGCATAAGACTCTTTCTACCCTCCAACCAGTTTCACTGGGTGTCCCTCAAGGGTCTATACTTGGACCTCTCCTCTTCTCAATATTTATTAATGACCTTCATCTAGCCATCCCCCAAGCCACATGCATACAATATGCTGATGACTCGACACTTATATGCTTAGCCAAATCCACATCTGAACTTCTCTCTCATACCCAGAAAGTATTTAACACAGTTGAACAATGGTTTACACAACGTTGTCTTCTTCTGAACCCCCAAAAAACTAAACTCCTCCTCTTTAATCCCACCCACAAGTCCTCTCCACTTGATTTCTCAGTTATATCCACTATAACCATATCATATCATATATCATATATATATATATATATATATCATATATAACCAATCATATCACCTGACACTTCTACCAAACTACTGGGAATCACCATTGATAACAACTTGAGCTTTGACATCCATATCAACAACACAATAAAAACTGTCAACAAAAAACTTGGCTCCCTCTACAGAATTAAATCATACCTTTCTCCCACAGCTAGAACAACTATAGCCCATACTCATCTGATCGCTACCCTCCTTTATGCCTCACCTATTTTTACTAACCTTTCTAAAAATAACCTCAGCAAACTGGAAACTTCCTACAATAATATTGCTAGATTTGCAACAGGTAACCCTTACAGAACCCACCACTGCTTAAATATAAAGCATCTGGGATGACTGGAACTACAAAACTTGATTAAATTCCATCAACTAACCATCGCCCATAAAACTCTGTATAAACCTTCCTGCACTCCTAGTCTATCTACCCTCATCACTCCATACACAAATCTGAAATCACTGCGTTCTTCTCACAAAACTCTTTTGTACATTTCTAAACCTAACAACAAAGCTGGCGAATCTCTCTTCTCCAATGCTGTTGGAAAAACTTGGAATCTTCTCCCCAGTGACCTCTCCTCTCTTCCCTCTCTATCACTCTTCAAAAATAGACTAAAACCCTTCCTTAGAACACACTGGTTGTGCCCCTGTACTAAACCTGACTAGGCAACTATCTATCTAATTGAACTAAACTCTGCCTAGCCTTCACTACTCAGAAATTAGTACATATTTTATCCCTATAAATTCTACTTTCCTCCCAAACTTCAATATGCAGAATCTCACTTTACATTTCCTACTGAAAAATATACTTGTTTTTCTTCCTTTTACATTATGTATATACTTATCCTGCCTCCCCTCTAGACCTTAGTCTTTCTATTTATAAATGACCTATAACTGCATACTGTATAGTAGAAGCATTCTGGCACTACAAGATTTATTGTTTATCTTCACAGAATAATATGTTCAACTAGCAATATTGTTTTTCTCTTTATATATAATTAATTCTGCTATTTAGTTATCTTTCCTATTATTTTTTGTGTTTATGTACCTGAAATCTGCCAGTTTTATATGATTTTTTTTCAATTAGTCTTATTTTATATATTGATTACTAAGCTTATCATTTATCTGTATTGGAGCTCATCTCCTCGGGCCTCTACTGAAAATGGACATGTATCCAGTTAGACTAGCCCGGTCAACAAATGTAAAATAAATAAATAATAAATGATTAGGGAAAAACACAGGAAGATCTATAGATTGGTTTAAATTACTTTCTGAGCAGACTTTAGGAAGAAATGAGGGATTAGTCCTCAGAGCAACCCTGTCCTTATGAAAAACCAAGTATGGAGGACAAACACATAGCGCCTGAAGTTCGGAGACACGTCTGGCTGAAGTAATAGCTACCAGAAAGAGTGTCTTCCAAGATAGGAACTTGTTAGAGCAGGATGCTGCTGGTTCAAAAGGGGGCAGAATTAAGGAGGTTAGGACTAAATTAAGGTCCCAAGGAGGAGGGGGATCTCTCACTGGAGGCCTAAGAAGAGTTGTCCCTCTCAAAAAAGCTTTACATAGCTTATGAGACATAATGTTAGAGTTCGAAAAACCAACATGAAAGTTAGAAATGGCCGCCATTTGTACCCTGATCATAGAAGAAGCGGACCCGGAATGAAAAAGTTAAGCTAAGAATTCCAAGATTTCTTGGACTGGGGCTGAAAAGGGATCCACATTCCTAGTCTTTGTCCAATAAGAAAAACGTCTCCATTTGCTAGCATAAGTTTTCCTCGTTGTAGACTTGTGAGAGGAAACGATAATTTCACGGACTGCTGGGGAAATACTAGGAAGCCTGGCTAAGGTTGGAAGTGGAGCAACCAAGCTGTGAGCTGGAGAGTTTGGAGGGATTGGTGCAACCTGCCTCATTGATGAATCAGGAGGTCTGGAATTAGGTCCAGAGTCCAGGCTTGATCGAGAAGGTAACGGTGCAGGAACAGAAACCATATCTGTCGTGGCCAGTAGGGAGCAATGAGGATCATTTTGCAACCCAACAATATTGCTTTCTGTATAAGTTTGGGTATCAGGGGGAATGGAGGAAAGGCATAAAGAAGTCCCTGGGGCCAATTGTGGACTAGAGCGTCTCTGGGTGAGTGACCCGGAAGTGGAAGAAGGGAGAAGAAGTTGCTGCATTTGCTGTTGAAGGGGGTGGCAAAGAGATCGCAACAAAGCTTTCCCCATTTGCGGAAAACAAGATTCGCAACTTCCTGATTCAGAGACCACTTGTGAGGCATGAGAACAGCTCTGCTGAGCCTGTCCTCTATGACGTTGGATCTCCCGGGGATGTGCGTCGCAATCAGAAAACGTTGGGAGGAAATCGCCCACTGCCAAAGTCTGAGTGCTTCTCGACAAAGGGGGTAGGACCTGGATCCGCCCTGCTTGTTGATGTACCACACCACTGACATGTTGTCCGTTTGGATAGCAATGGTCCCAGAAGGCAGAGAGTCTTGAAGGGCTTGCAATGCCAGGTGCACGGCTCTCATTTCTAGAAAATTTATATGCAGATGGTACTCGTGAGGTTGCCAAGTGCCTTTGACTATCCTGCCCAGATAATACCCCCCCTCCCACCCTATCAGGGAGGCATCCGTCGTCACTGTGGCTACCAGAGGGGGTTGTATGAAAGGTCTGCCCCGGGTAACTAGTGGGGAGACCATCCACCAAGAAAGATGTCTTTTGCATGCATCCGTGATCATGATCTTGTAAGTCATGGGTAGCTCTTGGAACGACCACTGCGTAAACAGAAGCCACTGAAGAATACTCATATGAAAGCGCGCCAGTGGGATTAGGAGAATGGCTGCTGCCATGGAACCCAGAGTTTGGAGGACGAACCTGTCTTGGATCCTTTTGCTCTGCATCAGAACCTGTACCTGCTGACGAATTGCGGACACCCTTTCTGGTGGTAGCCTTGCAAACATATCCCTTGTGTCCAAGTCTGCTCCTATGTAAGTAATAGATTGACAGGGCAACAAGGCAGATTTTTCGAAATTTATTGTGATGCCGAGCTGTGAGCAGATTGTGATTGTGTAGTCCCATGCTTGTATGAGTTGATGCCTGGTGGTAGCAGCTAAGAGCCAGTCGTCTAGATTCGGAAACACCTGGAATCCTTGACGCCTCAGGTGAGCCGTGACCACTGCCATACATTTGGTGAACACCCTGGAGGCTGTGGTGAGACCAAAAGGCAGAGCTCTGAACTGATAATGACTGGCCCCCAGCCGGAAGCGAAGATATCTCATGGAGCGCCTGTCCATATTTATATGGTAGTACGCGTCCTGAAGATCTATAGAGCACATCCAATTGTCCTGACCCACAAAGGGTAGAATGGACTGTAGCGTGACCATCCGAAACTTGGTTCTTTGCACAGACCTGTTTAGTCTGCTGAGATCCAGAATTGGTCTCCAGTCGCCTGTCTTTTTTTGGTACTAAAAAGAACCTTGAGTAAGTTCCGGATCCATGCTGGTCTGCTGGGACTTTCTGGATGGCTCTTTTTTCTAGCAGTTTTGAAACTTCTATTACTGCTTGCTCCTTCAGATTGGGTGGAACATCTGGGAGGGTCTTCCTTGACTGTAATGGGGGCTGAAGGAAGGGAATTTTGTAACCTCCAGATATAACGGACCATACCCATTTGTCTTGTGTTAAACTTAGCCAGGCTTTTGGGTACAGTGAAAGTCTTCCCCCGACTGCCTCCAGAGGTGAGCAGCCGGGTAACCCTTCAGGGATGCTGGAAGGGCTTATCAGAGAAGGATTCTCTGTTGCCCTGGTTCTGCGGACCCCCTCTGCCACGAGGGCGGTGTCTATTATTATTGTTTCCCCCTCTGCCTCTGGAGGAAAAATCACTACGTGTGTCAGGCAAGGCTCCCTGAGATTTACAGAACCACATCTTCCCAATCTTCTGACCCTTGGGGTAGGGTCTAGAGGGAGTGGAACAATGGACACCCACAGCAGAGAGAGAGTCTTGCCATCTTGCTCACACCTAGTCAAAGTGTCTTTCATCTGTGGTCCAAAAAGAAAGGAACCATCAAAGAGGGTGTTGATGAAGGACACTCGAAAGGGTTCCACAAAGTTACACAGCCGCATCCAGGCATGCCTCCTAAGGGCTACCCCGGTACCAGCGGCTCTACTCGCCCCATCGGCTGCATAGGAAATGAGCCTCATGGAGGATTTAACAACAGAATTGAGCATCGCTAGCTGGGAAGCTACCTTGGTTTGTGCTCCCTCAGCTGTTGGATCTTGGAGGGTATCTCCGAGCTCTTTAAGGAGATCCCTCTGAAGTCTGGTAAAATGACACAGGTAATTCAGTGACCTCATAGAGAAGGTCGCTGAAGCGAACATTTGCTTCCCATATCTGTCCATCGTCCTAGACTCCTTGTGGGTAGGGGGATGGACAGACGAAGAGGTCACTAACTCTTTTTTGGTGGCTGCTGCTACCACCATAGCATCAACAGGGACATCTTTCGAAATGAACTGCTTGTCCTGGGGTGCTGTAATAAATTTACTAGGTCTCCTAGGAGTAGGTTCCACTGTATCCGGAGCTGACCAAGCCTTTCGAGCCACCACTGCCATAAGTGGATCGAAAGGAGGAGACACACAGGAGGTGGAAGGTCGGGAACCGAAGGCATCCAGAAATACAGACTTATCCTCAGAAGGGGCTAAGGGATTCCAGTTCCCCCTCTGCTTAAGCATTTCTAGGATGTCCGAGAAGGAAACATCTTCAGAGGGGGATCTCGGGGACCCTTCAGAATCATCTAAGTCTGTATCAGAAGTGACAGACTTGGGGGAGTCTTACACTTCTTCTTCCGAGGGGGCTCTTCTGAGTGATCAGGAGAGGCCTCAGACGAGGAGGAAACACCCAATGGGGTGTCCTGGAACATCGGTTCTCTATGCTTAGGGTCTGGAGGAGGAGCAGAGGTTGGCACAGGCACTACAGGGGACGGAACCGCTTGGGCTGATAGCGGAGCTGACTCAGGGGACAGCACACTCCGCATGATATCGAAGGCGTCCCTGCCACGATGCAGAGAAAGTTCCGGTTCCGAAGAATTAGGAATCTTTCTCCGCACCGAGGGAGACGGCTCCGAGGCCAATGTAGGAGCCAAGCTTACCTGTGCCGAAGCTCCGAGAGGGAGAACGGGTTCGGACAAGGGTTCGATGCCACTCTCCCCCTCGGAGCCAAATAGGGAGCCCTGATGCCCAGATCCCTCGATGGAAGGTACCACTGAGGGAATCGGAGCCAACGTCGGAACCGAAGGAGATAGAGTTATCGGCACCGACGGTTCCACTACTCGAACCCCAACGAATTCCGGCTCCGAACTCACTGGAATCGGAGGAGGAACATCGAGAGAAATGGACGGAGCAGATACCTGTTGAGGAGGGCTGGACAACAATTTCGACAGTGCCTGCGACTTTAGCAACCTACTGACCACTCTCTCCACATCATGATCCGACAGCCTAGAGGATCGAGAGGAGTGAGAGGATCAGTGAATATGCTCACTCTGGAGTAAAGTAGACCGAGGAGCCGAATGCACCGATTCTAGTGTAGGGGACCTCAGCCTCTTATGGCTCCACGATGGCTCCGAAGCCTCTGATGGAGCCGACGGGGAGACTGTCTTGTCGGTGCCAGCCAGAACTGACGTAGAAGGTAAATCCTGAGCCGAAGACGGCTCCGAACTTGGAGCCGACGGCTTGGTGGATTTAGGGGATTTCACAGGCTGTGAGCTCTTGGCCAGTGAATCCTGGGGTTTCAAAAGACCTCTAAGAATAAGCTTATTCTTACACTCCTGCAGGACTGTTGGACTAAATGCATGTCAAATAGAACAGGAGTCCTGCAGGTGCACAGCGCCTAAACAATAGATGCAAGAAGTGTGCCCATCTGCCAGAGACATTTTCTGACAGCATGAGTCACACTTCTTGAATCCAGAAACCTTGGATTCCTTAGACAGCCTTAAAAATAAAAGGAAGAGCAATTAGAACAAGACAACCAGAAGCAATATACAGTCTACAAAAAACACACTACTAGAAAGACTATAGCTAAAGGATTTTTTTTTTTTTTTTAGATAATAGGAAAGCCTCGAACTTAAACGGCTAGCCTATAAAAGAAAGGCGGAAGGAAAGCCTCTAACTTAAACGGCTAACCTGACAAGAAGAGGTGGGGGGGAGGACACTCTCTAAGTTAAACGAGTTTTACAAGAAAGGGGAGGGGCACTATAACTAAACAACTATCTATCACAAAAAAACAAAACTATCGTTAATAATAAAATACTACAAGGGTTGAATTCTAGTGAAGAAAGTTATACAAGAAACTTATACAAGCCTGAGCCAGAAAAATTACACTCGCAACTGAAGCGGCAAACGAAATCTGGGTAGCTATTGCTAGGCATTATGGGATAAGGGGTAGCCTCGAGCCAGTAAACAGCTCTTGACCTTTTGAAGATGACCGAGTCAGAGCCGAGGATCGGCTCCAAACCCAACCAGCAAGAACGAAGGCGAGATAGACAACTTAACATCTACTCTTTTCACAAGAGAATATAAACTCAAAACTATGTATATATATATATATATATATATATATATATATATATATAGATATATATATATATATATATATATATATATATATATATATATATAGATATATATATATATATATGTATCTATAGATACATATATATATATATATACACATACATATATATATATATATATATATACATACATATATATATACATACATATATATATATATATATATATATATATATATATATATATATATATATATATACATATATACATATATATATACATACATATATATATATACATATATATATATATATATATATATATATATATATATATACATATATATATATATATATATATATATACATATACATATATATATATATATATATATATATATATATACATATATACATATATATATATATATATATACATATATATATATATATATATATATATATATATATATATATATATATATATATACATCCCATCAGCAGCAGCTGCAGCAGCCCTCTTTTTTCCATATTTTCTATACGGAGTCGGGGTATCTCTGTCGCTATCTCTCTTGATTCAGTGCCACACTCCTGCCTTCTTCAACACTCATTCCTGACTGTCACAGGTCTTCTTTCACACAATCCATCCACCTCTTTGCTGGACATCCTTGCTTCCTCTTACCTTCTTCCTGTTTGTCCCAAATCTTCCGCACCAGATTTTATTCTGCTTTTCTGCACATGTCCAAACCACAGTAATCTGTTCTCTTTGAACCTTTCTGCAACTGGAACTACTTTGGCTTCTGCTCTTATGTCCTCATTTCTTCGTCTGTCCCATAGTGTGCATCCCACCACCCTTCTCAGGCACTTCATTTCCATCACCTCTAGCATCTTCAACTGTTCTGCCTTTACTGCCCAGGTTTCTGTACCATACAGTAGTACTGGTCGCACCACTGTCTTGTATACCTTACTTTTCAGCTTCTTTGGCATTCTTCTGTCATAGACTACACCTGACATTCTATGCCAGTTGGCTGCAGCCCCTCTGATTCTAGCTTTGACATTCAACATTCTTCACTCAGACTTCCCTTCTCCTCAACCACCCTCCCAGATACTTGAAGCTGTTTCCCTGTTCCACTATCCTCCCTTCTATCTCTATTGTCAGCTTTTTCCGATTGCCCCAATTTGCTGCCATTATCACCATTCTTATCTGTGCTTAGTTTTATCCGATGTGCCTTCAGCTTTGCATTCCATTGTCCTATCCTTTGCTGAAGTTCTAGCTCAGAGTCTGCTTGTAATGCCACATCGTCTGCATACAGCAGCTTTGTTGATCTGTCCACTCCAGCCTGTTTGCTAATGTAGTCCATCACCAGTATGAACAGCAGTGGGCTCAGAGCTGAACCCTGGTGTGCTACCACTCCCACTGGGAACCCTTCTGTGAGGCCGAACACTGTTCATACTTTAGTCATTGCATCCTTGTACATAGCTTGCACTAATTCTACCAATGTTTCTAGGACTTCAAACCACCGCAGTACTGCACAGATTAGCTTTCTTGGGACCCTGTCATATGCTTTCTCCAAGTCTAGGAATGCCCAGTTGGACTCTCTCCTCATCATAGCTTCTTCTCTAGTATCTGTCTCACTGCAAACATCAGGTCAGTTGTGCTGCATCCTGATCTGAATCCGAACTGCTCATCTCCCATCTTACATTCTACTGCTCTGCATATCCATTTATCAATCGCCTTCTTCAGAACTTTCGTGCAATGTGATAGGAGTTCAATGCCTCTGTACTGCCCACATTTGTGGGTGTCCTCTTTGTTCTTGTACACTGGCACAAGTATGCTTATTCTCCAGCCATCTGGGATACGCCTTGATCTCCGCACTGCTATCAGTACCCTCAGGAGCCATATCTCCCCTATACATATATAGATATATAGTATAGGAAGGATTTTTTTATAAGGAAAAAGTGAAAGGGAAAAAAAAGAAAACACTACCAACAATGGTACTGAAGGGTACTTGAACAGTATAAGAAAAGGTTCATTTAAAAAAAAAAAGGATAAACAGAATAGAGTAAAAGGGAGACATTATAAGAGAAGAAATACAGAACAGAATGTATTTAAGGTACAAGGAAAAACTACACTCACTTAACCTTGGTAATGAAAATGATTAAAAATAACACTTGAGAGTTCTTAATCCATGCCTGTTCGCAATGGTGGCAAATAAGATATGGGGTATGTTAGTTTGGTGAGGCATTATTGATAAGGAGAGTAGCTCGAGAGTTCTAGGATCCTATGATCTGGAAGAAGCGGCTGAGTTGGATCCAATTATCTTATCTGAACCCATAAGTTCAGGATTGAATGAAAATGACATCAGATCTAAATGTGAAAAAATGTATTATTATACCCAGAACTCAAATACCCCTGCAAATTACAAAATCAATAGCATGCCACTACAAATACACTCAGAGGTGAGGGATCTAGGTACACCAATAGATACTAGCCTGAACTTTGATCATCATGTGTACACAGTGGTGAGGGAGTCCTTCTATGTGGCATGACTTATAAGTGAATGTATGGCATCCAGACCTAAGGAAATTATAGTCTGCTGTACTCAACCCTCATTAGACCAATAACAGAGTAGGAAGCACCATTTGTGATGTACTTGGCTAGGCATTTAAGCAGCTGCAGTGACCTCAGAGGTTCCCCACAAAGAAAATACAGGGTGTAAACAACATATCCTGTGCAGAAAGACTAAAAGCCCTATCCCTTTACTCTTTCTCCTACCAACTATTAAGGAGTGACTTATGTCTGATTTGAATGGCACTCACAAATCCAGCCCTGATGGAGTGGCTACACATCCACAAGTCAAACAGTATGAGGGTCACCTAATCTAGGAATCTAAACTTAGTCAGCGACTCAAACAAAACATGCTGAACAGACAGCTGTGTCTCTCAGAGATTGCCCCTTCTTTGGAACAGGCTACCTATTCAAATTAAGCAGAGCCCTTCCCTGGCCCTCTTCAAATGCAATTTGGGTCAATGGATGGGGAGTCAAAAAGTCACACCTGGGGTAGCGCATATGTCTCTTATGGATGGGACAATCTGTAAGACACTCAAAGCATAGGCACAAATCCATGCCATCCTCTTGCCCCTAGGAGACCATGTCTTGGGTAAAACAGAGACTGGCAATGCTTGTAAGGGCTCTTTAGGCATTATCCTAGGAATTTCACATGAACCTATATTTGCTGAAAGCCACTTTCAGCAAACAGGAATGAAAGCTTTTTCCCCCTGTGGTGGGAACCCCCCCCCCCCCGCTTATATACACCAACTCCAAGGTCACACAACAGTAGAGAAAGGGCAACAACTAACTATTCGATGAAAGTGACTATCAGTGAAATCTTCCTCATGCTACTGTCAACTGGAGAAATGGAAGTGAACTATCCTCTCATTCCCTTTCTAAGGGCATATAATTAGTGTACTTTTTTAAAAGCAAACGCAAGTCATTATTTTCTGGATTCTGATTAACATAGGCTCATAGTTAATTCATAGGAACACAGATGTACAGTGCTTTCACTGTATGTAAAAATGCTTATTCAGAACTCCACACCAATTTTTCATTTTGTGTGTGCTGCTTTGTGTCAGACCCAGCCGATAACAACAGTGCTTACTGTTCAGTGGTGCCAGTGTAACAGACTTTTAATGATACTTACAGTGTGGCAGTTGTCATGTGTCCATCACAGCCCATCTGTTGCATGATATAATGCACCTGCCTGAAAGCATAGCAGCAGACATAGCTACTTCCTTCCCTCTAGGATAGGGGAGTCGCTGTTGGCCACTCACTCCTAACTCCCTGGCTAGATCCCCCAGCACCTGAGTGTCTACTTAATCCCAAGTCAGCTGGGTTAAACTCTGGCTTATACAGTATGGAACTACCTAGAAAGATGACGTGCCAGTGTAACAGACTCTTAATGACACTTACAGTATGGCAGTTGTCATGTGTCCATCACAGCCCATCTGCTGCATGATGTAATGCACCTGCCTGTCAGCACAGCAGCAGACATAGCTGCTTCCTTCCCTCTAGGATAGGAGAGTCGCTGTTGGCCACTCACTCCTAACTCCCTGTCTATATCCCCCAGCACCTGAGTGTCTATTTAATCCCAAGTCAGCTGAGTTAAATTCAGTGACTTATACAGTACGGAACTACCTAGAAAGATGACATGGTGTTCTCCTTTGAAGAGTTGGTAACAAATCTGGGGATTTTATTGCCACGGTTTTGTAGTGTCTGGATGTTTGAAGATGTGTATGTAATAACTGCAGGATGTCTGTAACCTAGACTTCAAATAAACACTCCTTTAAATTTTCCCACTTTAGCCTCTTTTTGTTACACACTTGCACAATCTGTATCGTGCTGATGACAGATTTAGTTTGGTTTAGTTCACAGCTTTCCTTGCAAGTTCAAAATATGACTGAAATGGGTCCAGCCCTACTCTAGGTGCTTAACTTCGGCGAGTGTTTCAGCAAAATCACATTTTGGAACAAAGCTGGCATGGCCTTTTTTGAGTTCTGGCACTCATAGCCTTACTTTTGTAATTAATTAGACCTGACAGCTAGATGACCACGTTATCTACATATAGAAGAAACAATATGTGAGGTAGGTGAAATGTATGTACTTTAACACTTAATGTGAAAGAGTCTTGAAGTACCATTAATTCTGCAAGTAAAAGCATGTGTATTTTCTATGACTTGTTTTTGACATAACTTGTAAATGAATGCACTGCACTATCTTCAAGCATCCAGTCACTGCAAACCTGTGACAAAAAAATCTGCAGATTTGTCACCAACTCTTGAAAAGAGAACACCACTTCTTTCTTATGGAAGGTCAGATCCTTAAAAAATACTCAAGAGCTTTATTGAATCAAGGGATTTAGTAAAAGAAATGAACATAACTACATTAAGTTGTCAATCACCAACAGACTTAAAAATGTAGCTTGTAAGAAAGAGTTTGCAGTACTTTGCAACTTAGGAAGGTTGTTTTGCTGTGCAGAGTAGAGGCCATAGTCTTCAAGTAGGCTTTCAGCTGTGAGGATGCAATGTTTTCAAATAAATAGAAGTTATGTTCTTACCATAACGTTCCATGTTAGTTGTCTTCTTCTCGCCTTCTTCTTGCTGGATGGGTTCGGAGCCGACCTCGGCCCGACTGCCACTCTAAAAGCTCGAGAGTTGGTTCCACCGGCTCGAGGCTCCCCTTATATCCCACAATGCTAGGCGTGAGTTACCTCAGATCTCGTTTGTAAGCTAGGCCCAGCCTATAATAGTAATAGAATAACTAGTAACAAAGTCCACCTCTATAAACAAGGGAGAAGAGAAGGGTGACCTACATCCTGATCCAGGAAATATGCACAGCAGAGCATATACCTAAAGTACAGAGGTGGTAGAAAGAGAGGTCACAATCAAAACTCCTCTAGGTCTGTCCAGGCCAGGGGGAAGGAGGGTGGGACGCAAGAAGGCGGCGAGAAGAAGACAACTAACATGGAACGTTATGGTAAGAACATAACTTCTATATGTTAAGTTGTCTATCTAGCCTTCATTCTTGCTGGATGGGACCGGCCCCTAGCACCTTGTCCCGGGTGGCCTAACAGAACAGACTCTTGAGAACAGTGGAACCAAAGTTAGCTCTATGTCTAGAGGCTAAATCCAGCTTATAATGAGAAATGAAAGTGTGAGGAGTAGCCCAAGTAGCCGCTGCACAAATGGTGTCAATAGGCAGTCTATCTTGGAAAGCTATAGAAGTAGCCAAAGCTCTGGTAGAATGGGCTTTAGGTTTGCTAGGCAGCTTTTGGTGTCTAATTTCATAAACAAGGGAGATCAGAGATGTTAGCCATCTGGATAATGATACCTTTGAAACTGAAAGTCCCTTTCTGCCTTCTGCATAAGAGACTAACAGCTGGTCAGATTTTCTGAATTGTTTTGTTCTATCCAAATAGTACCTTAACTGACGATGAACATCTAGCCAATGCAATCTTTGTTCAGATCTGTTAGAATATTCTGGAAAAGACACGAAGAGGTCAATGCTTTGATTTAGGTTAGCCGAGTAGCCTATTGTTGGTAAGCAGGACGCATTGGTTCAGAAGATACTCTGTCCTTATGGAACAACAGATAAGGAGGTCGGCAGCTGAGTGCATGAAGTTCTGAAACTCTTCTAGCTGAAGTAATAGCTACTAGAAAGAGAGTCTTCCATGATAGTAATTTTAAAGAACAGGAAGCTGCAGGTTCGAAAGGAGAGAGAATTAAAGAACCGAGAACTAAATTTAGGTCCCAAGGGGGAGGAGGATTTCTTACCGGAGGTCTGAGTAGAAAAACTCCTTTCAAAAAAGCTTTGCAAAGCTTGTGGGACATGATGGCAGAATCTGAAATGCCCACATGAAAGTTAGAAATAGCTGCCAATTGAACTTTAAGAGTAGAAGGAGATGAACCTGCATGGAAGAGTTCAGCTAGGAAATCAAGGACCATTTGGATGGAAGCAGTGAAAGGATCTATGTCCCTTCCTTGAGCCCAATAGGCAAACGTTTCCACTTACTCAAATAAATCTTCGAGTGGAAGATTTATGGAAGCTATCAAAATATCTCTAACAGAGTGAGATATTTGAGGAAGCCTGGCTAAGGTTGGAATTGGAGGAACCAAGCAGTGAGGTTCAGGAGGGAGGGAGCGATGAAACTGACCCGACTGATGGATCAAAAGATCTGGAACTAGGTCCAGATGCCAAGGTCGCCCAACAGGAACTGATGTAGAAAGGGGAACCAAACCTGTCGAGGCCAGTACGGAGCAATGAGGATCAATGAAGCCTTCTGAGCGATAGCTTTCTGTATCACTTGAGAGATTAGTGGGAAGGGGAAAAGCATACAGAAGTCCCCTGGCCAAACCTGGACTAGAGCGCCTCTGCTGGGTTGGCCTGGTAACGGGAAAAGGGTGAAAAATCTCTGCACTTGCTGTTTTGGGGAGTAGCAAAAAGGTCGCAGCAAGGCTGGCCCCACTTGAGAAAAATTTCTCTCACAACAGAGTCTTTCAGAGACCACTCGTGAGGCATGAGGATAGCTCTGCTCAACTTGTCCGCGATTTGATTGGACTTCCCGGGGATGTGCGTTGCTATCAGAAAACGCTGAGAAGAAATCGCCTATTGCCACAGTCTGAGTGCTTCTCGACACAGGGGGTAGGACCTGGTTCCGCCTTGTTTGTTGATATACCACACTACAGACATATTGTCCATCTGGATTGCTATCGTTCCCAAGGGAAGAGAGTCTTGAAGGGCTTGCAACGCTAAAAGCACTGCTCTCATCTCTAGAACATTTATGTGCAAGTGGCATTCGTCTGGTTGCCATGTGCCCTGGACAGTTCTGCCCTGATAATGCCCCCCCCACCCGATCAGGGAGGCGTCCGTTGTCAGAGTAGCAACCGGAGGAAGGAACAAAGGGTCTTCCCAATAAGAGCTGAGGGAAGACATCCACCACAGAAGATGATTTCTGCATGTTTGCGTGATCATAATGGTGTGAGACATTGGAAGTTGCTGGTACGACCATTGCGTGAAGAGCATCCATTGAAGGATTCTCATGTGGAATCTGGCTAATGGAAGCAGAGGTATGGCAGCCGCCATAATCCCCAACACTTTCAGAACTAGCCTGGCTTTGATTCTGTTGCTGCTGAAGAGGAGCGAGACTATTTTGTGTATGTCTGTTATTCTCTGATCTGTTAGTCTCGCAGACATGTTGACTGTGTCTAGATTTGCGCCTATGAAGGTAATAGTACGACAAGGCGACAAAACAGACTTTTCAAATTTATTGAAATGCCTAAATTTCGACAAGTGCGAAAGGTGTAGTCCCTGGCCATTAGAAGAAGATGCTTGGTGGGAGCTGTGAGGAGCCAGTCGTCCAAATATGGAAACACCTGGAATCCTTGTCGTCTCAGGTGAGAAGCTACCACTGCCATGCATTTGGTAAACACCGGGGCAGTGGTGAGACCAAAGGGCAGGGCCCTGAATTGAAAATGACTGGTTCCCAGCCTGAAGCGGAGGAATCTTCTGGAGCCGCCTTTTCATTTTATGTGATAGTACGCATCCTGAAGATCTATAGAGCACATCCAGCTTCCCTTTCCCAAAAGGGGAAGGATGGACTGCAGCGTGACCATCCGAAATCTTGTTTTCTTGACTGACTTGTTCAAGATACTGAGATCCAAAATTGGTCTCCAGTCCCCTGTTTTGTTTGGAACTAAAAAGAACCTGGAGTAGATTCCGGATCCTTGCTGGTCTGCTGGAACTGGCTGAATTGCTCTTTTTGCAAGCAGCTTTGAAATTTCCAAAGCTGCAAGATCCCTTTGAGCGGGTGGAACATCTGGAAGGGATTTTTTTGATTGGTTTGGAATGCGAAGGAAGGGAATGGAATAACCTCGAAATGATGGACTGTACCCATTTGTCTTGAGTCAGGGATAGCCAGGCTTTTGGGTACAGTGACAATCTTCCCCCGACTGCCTCCGAAGGTAGGCAGTCGGGCAACACCTCAGGGATGCTGAAAGGGCTTATCAGAGAAGACTTCACGATTGCCCTGGTTCTGCGGACCCCCCCTGCCTCTAGGGCGACGTCTACCATTGTTGTTCCCGCCTCTGCCTCTGGCGGGAACCGACTTTGTCGCCAGGCGAAGTCCCTTGAGATTGTTTATGGAACCACATTTTCCCACTTTTCTGGCCTTTGGGGTAAGGCCTAGAAGGAGTAGAAAACGGACTCGACGGCAGAAAGAGTCTTGCCATCTGTCTCGCACCTAGTCAAGGTTTCTTTCACTTGAGGACCAAAAGAGATGATCCATCAAACGGGAATTAGTGAAAGACGCTTTAAAGGGGTCCGCAGTTGCATAACCGCATCCAGGCGTGCCTGCGTAAGGCCACACCTGTCCCTGCGGCCCTGCTCGCTTCATCAGCCGCATAAGAAAGGAGGCGCATGGAGGAGTTAGCTATGGAGTTCAGGGTAGCCAGCTGAGTGTTCATCTTGTCCTGAAAACCCGCAGCTGTAGGATCCTTCAACATATCACTCGCTTCCTTGATCAAGTCCCTTTGAAGACGAGTAAAATGGCATAGGTAGTTCAGCGACGGCATTGGAACGGTCGCTGACGAGAACATCCGCTTCCGCACCTGTCCATAGACCTGGATTCCTTGTTAGGTGGATGGACAGGCACCGAAGGATCAGCTAGTTCCTTCTTGGTGGCAGCAGCTACCACCACAGCATCCACAGAAACACCTTTTGTGAGAAATTGCTTGTCAGTTGGTGCTGTTATAAATTTGGAGGGTCTCCTGGGGTAGGGTCCACTGAATCAGGAGCCATCCAGGCCTTCTTTGCAACCACCTGCATGAGGGGATCAAAGGGGGGGGACACCCAGGAGGTGGAAGGACGAGAGCCAAATGCCTCAAGATACACAGATTCATCCTCCGAAGGGTTAAGGGCTGGCCAATTTCCCCTCTGTTTCAGGATCTCTAGAATGTCTGCGAAAGAGACATCTTCAGAAGGGGAACGGGGAACCCTCGGAATCCTCTAAATCTGTGTCAGAGGTGACAGACTCAGGTGAGTCTAAGTGCTTCCTCTTACACTTTCTCTTCCTAGGGGGCTCCCCTGCCAATTCAGGAGAGGCCTCGGAAGAGGATGAGATCCCCACAGGGGATTCTTGAGGAGCTTGCTCTCTGCGGTCTGGGATGAGGGAGTGAGTCGACATAACCAAAGGCACTGAAGTGGGAGGGGCGGACGGAGCCGACTGTGGAGTCTAACAAGGTTTCAACACACTCTGCATGACCTCGAAAGCACACCCGTCAGGCAGAGCCAGAGGTCCCCGCTCCGAGAAGCTGAGAACCTCCCTCGGCACCGACAGAGATGGCTCCGAGGCCGATGTCGGAGCCGAACTCACCAGCGCCAAAGCACCGAGAGGGAGAGGGGGGTCGGACAAGGGTCCGATGCCACTCACCCTCGAGCCGACGAGGGAAGCCCGGCGCCGAGATTCTTCAAAGGAAGAAATCGGAGCCGACGGAGCCAAGACAAATGTATCGGCTCCGACGCTACCACAGTCTCGGTTCCGACGCCTGCCCGAGCTCAAAGGAGTTGGAGGAGGAATATTAATTGGAACAAGCTGAGGCATCGACTGATGAGTCAGACTCTGGAGCATTTGGGCCAGTGCCTCAGACTTCAAAAGTCTACTCACTACCCTCTGGAGGTCGTGATCTGATAGCCTCGATGACCTGGAGGAGTGAGATCTATGGCTCCGTTCAGACAGCAGGGCTGGAGCCGAATGAACGGAGCCAAGGGACGGTGACCTCGATCTCTTTCTAGATGTCGGCTCCGATGGTATGATCGGAGCCGACCCATGACTCTCTAATGCCTCGGCCCCGGCCGGAGCCGAGGAAACCACTGAAACAGCAGTCACAGACTCATCGGCTCCAGCCGGAGCCGATGAAGCAGTAGGCTTCAAAGCCTTAGGCCTCGACTCTGAAGCTGGAGCCGAGGTCCTAGAAGCCTTAGAAGGTTTCCCAGAAGACACAGGAAGGGAACCTTCAGGCTTAATTAAGCCCCTCAAAATGAGTTTATTTTTTCTCCTGCAGGACTCTAGGGCTGAAGCCATGACATACAGCACAAGAGTCCTGCAGGTGTAAAGGTCCCAGGCAGTACACAAGAAGTGTGACCGTCTGTCAGAGACATTTTCTGACAGCACGAGTCACACTTCTTGAAGCCTGAGACCTTTGTATCCTTGGACATACTCAAGGAACCTGAAGTGTAATCACACACAAAAACACACACACACAGATTACACTGATAGGATTAAAAGGGATTATTTAAAACTAAAGGTAAGTTAAAAAATTCCCTAAGTAAAACACATACACACTTCTAAGGAAAGGAAGGAAGGGCCAAGGCCTTAGGGAAGAACTAAGTGTTCTTTATAAAAGGAGGGGGCTGGAAAGATAGTAAGGGATAAACAAGTCCACTACACTAAGTGGGAAAGAATTTTACACTAACTAGCCTAAGTTTAAAGAATTTAAACTAGTCTAAACTTTCACTAACCTGGAGCCGGTAGAAAACACACCTCGATCGCTGTAGCGGCAAACGAGATCTGAGGTAACTCACGCCTAGCATTGTGGGATATAAGGGGAGCCTCGAGCCGGTGGAACCAACTCTCGAGCTTTTAGAGTGGCCGAGTCGGAGCCGAGGTCGGCTCCGAACCCATCCAGCAAGAATGAAGGCGAGATAGACAACTTAACATCAAAAGTTATGTACTCATCATAACAACAGATTTGTGATGTCTGTTTCTGTCCTTCCTCAACAGATGGGTCTCAGATTCAATGTTGGATCTAACTCTGGCTGCTTCTAGAGTTGTGGCTCCACATTTCAGCCTTCTCCCCTTACCCATAATCCCATGTTGTTGCCAAGATTACCTCAGATCGAATTTGTCCCCAACCCCATGACACAATCCTGGTTGAAAATACTGAAAAAAAAAACAAAGTACTACAGTCCAAAAAGGGTTATGTGAAATACAGCACTCTTGTGAAGCTGTAAAAGTCCAATACCTAGACAATGGCAGGCAGTATTGTCATACCAGAAGCACACTGCTAATAATCTTCTGTGAAATGAAAAAGGGACAGAGGGAAGGGAGCTGAGAAAAGACAAAACAGGCAATACAGATCTAACATTACAGTGAGTACCTAACTTTTATATCTGATGTTGTCTGTTCAGTCTGTTAATAAACAGATGAGACACAATCCCCAGCTACTTAGCGGTCATGGTGGTCTCATGGAAGAATATCTGGAGGATGGCCCTATTACTGGATAGCAGATCCAGCTTATAATGAGAAATGGAAGTGTGAATGTTAAACCAGGTGGCAACAGTGCAAATATCATCAATAGAAGCATTAAAAAAAGAGGACCATAGAGGCTGAGACAGATCTAGTAGAATGAGCCTTGGCAGGTCTGGGTAGACTGAAGTATTTTTCTTTATATACTTAAGAAATACAGCCAGCTAACCATCTAGCTAGTGATACTTTCGAAACACCTTGACCCAGCTTAACTTTGGAAAAGAGGACAAAAAGCTGGTCAGTTTTTCTGAATGTTTTAGGCCAGTGAAGGAAAAAAAAAAAAAAAAACTGACAAAATACATCCAACTGATGAAACATGTTTTCTCCTCTATTTGAGAAATTTGGAAAGAAAACGAGTAAGACGATGCACATATATTATGAGATGTCTCAGTAGCAACATGCTATGAAAGATGGATTATTCTGTAAAGACACCCTGCCCTTATGTATTTATTTATTGACTTTTGATTACTGTGAAAATCTGATGGGTAGGAACCCATTTTCAGTGGAGACCCGGGAATGATAATGTACAGAAGCTTACATGATATAACTTGAAGTTTAGACGCTCTCTTGGCCGAGGTAAAAGCAACTAGAAAAAGTATTTTCCAGGTCAAAAACTTTATGTTCACCCTGGCAGCAGGTTCAAAGGGTGTTTGGGTCAAAGCTTGGAGCAAAATAGTCATATCCCAAGGGGGTGGATGGGTAGGATCCTCAAGTGGTGGTCTAAGCTGGAAGGTATCTCCAAAGAAGCCTTTATATAGCTTCAGGGATGATAAGGTATAACATTTTTTCTCTAATATGACAGTTTGAAATAGCGGTTAACTGAAATTTCATAGTAGAATAACTGGCCCCATTATGGAAACAAATGCTAGGAAATCAAGAACGTCTGGAATAGGAGAGAAAAAGGGATCCAGTTTCCTTTCTGAAACCTAGACTGAAAACTTTTTCCACTTACTCTTATAAGCTTTTCTGGTAGATGGTCTCAGGGAAGTGAGAATGTGGATAACTTGGGATGAAAGCCTGGACTAACTAGCCATCCTTGGAAGTGGAGAAACTAAGCATTTAACATGAGGACTTGAATGCCTAGGTGAGGCATGCCGGATGGATGAGAGAGAAGACCTGGATCAAGGTCCAGTACCCAAGATGGATGCATTAAGTGAGGCCAGAAGAAGGGGAAACAGACCTGTTGAGGCCAGGAGGGAGCAATGAGAGTTTCCTTGATTTTCCTCTGCAGACCCTTCTGTAAAGAATTTTGGGATTAGCAGATTAGGAGGAAAGGTGTAGAGGCTGGGCAGCCAGATGTGCATTACATCATCTCTTTGTGACCCTTCCTGTAGAAGGATCAAGGCAAAGAACCTGCTGCACTTGGAGTTGATGGGAGAAGCAAAAAGAATGCAGCACAGTTGACTCAAATGGTGAAAAATTTGTTTTGCGACTGTTGGATTGACAGACCATTAGTAAGGTAGCAGAACTGAGCTCCTCAACCTGTCTGCTAGAATGTTGGACTTCCCTAGTACGTGCATTGTTATCAGAAAGCAGCTGGAAAATATCACCCACTGCCATACTCACATGGCTTCTCAACACAGTGGGTAGAACCATGTTAAGCCTTGTTGTTGACGTATCAGACTAATGACATGCCATCTGGATACAGATCATGCCTAGAAAAAGGACATCCTGAAAAGTCTTCAAAGCTAGGAGGACTGCCCTCATCCATAAGACATTGATTTGAAGTTTTTTTTTTCTTTAACAGTAAATACTAGCAATGGTAAATACAATATGTAGCGGTAAGCCTACACCACAATACCAACAATGGCAATAAGAAATACTTAACAGTAGGTAAGTCAAGTCTTAGAAAAGGAAAGGGATAGAGGGCACCACAGGCACAAGAAAAATGGAATAAAAGATTTACAAGTAACACAAGAGTTATCTACACATCAGAAAAGGAACTTCCAGACAAGCAAAATAATACCATTTCCCAAAAAGATGAAGAACTACTACTATAAAAAAATAATAAAGGGATAACATAGCTGAGGCAAGCCTAACCCAAGCAGACGTCTGTTCATTATGACTGGCAAATGAGATCGGAGGTAACCTTTGGGACAATAGGGGATTATGGGTAAGAGGAGGAGCCTGAGCTGAGGATCCAAAATTCTAGAAGCGGCTGAAGTCAGAGCTGAGATCAGATCTGATGCTCATCTGTTGACAAATGGACAGAAGATACATCAGTTCCTTTGATAACACAGGCAGCAGTGAGAGTGGTCAATAAGATTCAAATCGATCTTGTAAATCTTATTTTGGAAGTGATGTTAATGTAGAGGTCTCCACAAATCTAGAAAGAACTCCAGGAAAGGGAAATGGTGATATAGCAAACAGATACTTATGTTGATAAATGTGTCATCTTCAGTGCCCTTGAATAAAAAGTACAGAACAGAGTGTGTACTAATGTCAATCACCTTTTGTTGAGAATGTGCTAAACCTATATTCTTTTACCATACAATCATGAAGTAATGCATTTCTGATTTTGCATTTTTGTGTTTAGGTATTTTACTTAACTGCAAAGGTGCCACAGATTTTGCAGACAGGGTGATGCAAGCTAAACTTACTTTGACAATTTGAAACAGTCTTTTTTGAAATATGCTCAAAGTATATGTTTTTATTTTATCTGGGATATCTTGGTTGCTTCGTTGAATTGTGTTGGTGTTTTTATTGTTATTCTCATAATTTCTTCAAGTCACCTGTATGCAGACAACATCACCAGGAACAGTAAAGGGAAATAACAGAAACGTTTCATGGGGACTGTGCACCCACACTTATTATATTCAGTAATCCCTCATTTGTAAAGGCACTCAAGGTAACAGCCTTCTGCAGTCTGTGATTTCTCACCAAATGTTACAGAAAATTTGCTACATGAGCAGACAAATTTATATCATATTATCAAATTTTGAGACTCAAAATTCATATGGTTGAGACCATATGCTCGAGTTTCTGAAAACTCGAATGTAAAAAAAAAAATCTACATTTTTGCAGGGGGAAAAGACCTCCTGCACCCCCACACCCTCTGCAAATTTTATATACCAACTGCAAGATCGCACTACAGTGGGGAAAAGGGTAAATTAATTCCCTACTAAAGCATGTCTATGCAGATTGCAGAATAGTGGGGATCTGAATGGAAACTTTGCAATGGAAAAAAGTATACTCTCAGCACACATGTTCTCTCCACAATAGGACTTGAGAATTCGACTGTTAGTCCCCAACTTATTGTACTAATACCAGTACAACTACTGATAGTGCTAGCATCAAAAAAGGATAGCAGAGATAGGTTACATAGTTAAAACTCCCTTAACAATACTGTGACACTTCACATTAATTATCACTGGTCTATGTTTGGCCATCAAATGGCACATTCATTGAACGGCCATTCGCCGAACAAAAAACCTTGAACATACCATTCCTCAAGAAGGCACATCATCATAAAAAAATACATTGAACAGTCATAGTTGGCCAACAGAAAGTAAACAGCATGTATGTACTTGTAGGTACGGTAACGATAAGGAAACTTTCCCTTACCCCACTTCAGTACCATCTCGGAGTTGGTATTGGTAATTGAAGGGGTGCAGCCCCCACACATGAGAATCCTCCTAATGTGGGGGATTGCACCTCCCACACCCCCCCTCATTACATATACCAGCTCCAGGACTGCACTGCAGCGGAAAAAGAAAACGTTTTCTTATCGCTACCTTACCTATATGTACGTAAGTGCTGTTTACTTTCTGTTGGCCAACCATGGTCATTTAATGTATTTTTTATGGTAATATGTGGTTTCGCTGAAAGGGACTTTCAATGGTTTATGTTTGGCGAATGGCCATTTGATGAAAGTGCCAAATATAGACCCAATTGTCACATCTTTAACATGACTGACACACTGAACACATGTAGTGCCACTACAGTATATTGCACTGCACAAGCCTGGTACCAGATGACTCAACAAAGACTTTGGTCCAGACTATGTCCAAAATGTTCAGTTTCAACTAGAAGACAAGATGCTTTAGAAGCCTGCTAGGAAAGGATTGCAGTGAGCAGCTGAGGCTGGATCGACTATCCAAAAGGTAGATGGCGGTGTGCTGGCAGACTGTACAAAAGTCCATAAGTGCAGTTCTATACACAATGACTTGATCTGAGGTAGGAAAATGGTACAAGCTAGTCAAAGAATACATAATGCTGCAAAGGCACACTTATGAACATACTGAAGCATGTATCCAACCTCTGATTTGTGTAGCAGGTAGTAAGCCATGTCTTCTGGCCAATAGGTGGGCCATGTTAAGCAGCATACAAAACAGCCTCCTAACCTCTGTTGAATGACAGTCATGAACTGCCTCTCTCACATCCCCTACTGGTGTTCTTTGGCACTGAGGAAATGGAGGAAATAAGCCAAGTAAGGAGACAAGGGCTTGACTACCATATGGGAAAAGGGGGCTCAAATACTCTACAGACAAAAAACACAATGATGTGTGCAGCTTTAAAAATGAAATCTCTAACTGTGCTTATTTAAGTAAGTTTCTCTCATTCTTTATTTTATATTCACTGGGTCACTTCCCATCTTTATCCTATCTAACTTAGGAATATAAACAAATCTTAAACCCTGCAGTCACACAAGTGGCCATACTGGGTAGACAGTAATCGTGAATAAGTTACAGCTGTCAGATGACCAATGAAGACAGATGGAAATTTTATAAGATGTGAAATACTTACATCAGCGTAGTGACCTGCCATTTCACAGCGGTGGCAATGTTTTTTCCAGTAAGGCCTTTCAATACATTCTCGATAGAAGTGACCAGGCAAGCTGCAGTTTGAGCAAGGTCGCTCTGGACAGGAGTTCTGAAAATGGTCCTTCTCACCACAAAGGCAGCAGACTGGACTTTTCTGAAAGCAAGATGCAGCAATATATTAAAGAAAAAATATTAGCATTAGTCTTCCTCAGTACGCAAATATCCTGAAAACATGATGTCATTTCATCAAGACTGATGGCTATGTAAGAGGAAATGCAAATAAATATTCATAGCTATGAACAACTTTGAATGTGCTTATTATTCTGAGGAAAGCAAATCAAATTCTGTTCTTACTTATGCAAAGATGTTATCCACAATTTTTGCAAAGTCAGCTAAATCACACAATCTGCTCTGCTTACCCTACAGGTCATCACGAGTGTCTTCTCAATATCTGCAGCTAGGTACTTAATACTGGCACAATAATGTAGCATTTGCAATATATGCCAGCATTATAGCATTAGGCAGGACTATCCATTTGTAGCCTCTGATGTCCAGCTTATGACCTACTAAGGAAGCCTGAATGCCACCACCCCATGCTACTTTCTGCTTGTCAAATGCATATCATACACACATGCACACATACACAAGTATTCTTGAAGGAAGTTAGTGGATTATTACTGACAGGGGAAATTAAATTCCATTACATTGACAGGTGTTGTGTAATATGACAGGTACACATTTTCTACTGTTAGTATTTATTTTAGTATTATGTTCCCCATTTTGGAATAAGCCCCCCAAGTACTGTCTTCCAGGCACAGACATTTAAACAGAACTAAATCAGATATCATCTTATAGAACAGACAGAGGTCACCTCCAAGTAGCTTATAATGAACAGAATACAATGAGAATTCCTAAAGCCCCTCTGAAAAGTTCAGGTTTTAAAACTTACTGCTTTTTCAAGTAAGGAGACACTGACACTTTTTTACTTTTCTCTAGTAGTAGAAGGCTAAAAAACACTCCCTGTATTCAACAATATGCCACATCAATGAGATATAAAGTGGCAATAGTGATCTCCCTGGAGTGACTAGATGGGTTTGAGAATTAGGCAGATTACAAAATATGCTATTCTACCTTTGGTAGACATGCATTAGTATAAGAGTTGGCTACACAGTCCCTACATCTCTGACGATGGTGTCAAATTAATTTTTAATCCAACCATATGATACTAGATTTACTAATGTTAAATGTGAGTTCATTACTACTGTATCAGCTGTGTATTTTTTTCACGGACGGTCTTGGAGAACTTTAACATAATTTACTAATGTGATAATGTTACTCAATTTGCAAACAAATTCCCCAATAGGGTACTTATCTTTATAAAAATACTCTCTTAACTGGATCTTTAGGGATGGAATTGGACCCAATGGCTACAGATTTCATACTCTGAAAATACAGTGCAAGCCTGTGGTAAAAAAAGTTAAAATAGCATGGGATGACTGCCTCTGTTATTGAGGATATATGAGTGCATCCATACAATGGGTGGTGCTAGCCCAAGCTGGAATATCTAAAAGCTCTGGGATCCGCCTGTAGCTAATTCTCATATGCACTGAATTATACTACAACAGTGACCTATATGAAGAAATGTATGCATCATTCCTTCTGTAATTCCTTAATTTTGCTATCACTAATGAAAATGCTTGATCTCCTTTATTATATATTTCATAACCTATGTATCAATACATATCCAATAATGAAAGCTATGTCGTATTTTTGGTACATCAAATCAACCCACAGACACACACACACACAAATAGAAATATATATATATATATATATATATATATATATATACATACATATATACATACACACACACACACACACACACACACACACACACACACTTTTTTGATTTTAGCATTTTCTATCCCCCCCCTCCTATTAACCTTCTTGTTGATCAGTTGTCTTTTTCATCCCATCCTCTCATCCGAACTACTGCAGCACTGACAGTAAAGGCAGGCTTGCCAGTGAGGTGTCATCCTGAGACCCTTCCCATGATGCTGCAATGTTAGCCAAGTGCTACACAAGATTAACTCCACACAATTTCCAGCTAAAAGAGGTAAAAGAACTGGAAGAAGGATCTTTAAAAAATGGAAGGACCAAATTATAATAAATAAATAAAATTATATAGACGTAAATGTCTTCTACGTGGAGACATGCGTGAATGGGCATGCCTTCGTTGAAGGTTGTGCGTCAGGGCTGGTAACTCGGCATGTAAAAATCAACTACCAATCATTAGCGGACTGGAGTTTCGCTGTGGCGACCCCTAACCGGGAAAAGCCGAAAGACCCAACAACAACATATAGACATAAATGCAAATTGTGGGAATGATACATGCAGAATAATGTTCAGGAGGAGGAGTGAGGTTTAAGGGAATCCCATGTTCAGTTCTTTGATTTCTTTAATAATCATCAATACTTCACTTACAGCTGGTTTAAAGTTTGATTTCCATTTTCTAGTAATAGCTTTTTGGCAGCCAATAGAATTACACTTAATAAGGTCTTACTACATCTAGGCATTTCAGATCCTGTGTAATAGCTCAATATAATAATTTCCTTAGTTATAGTCATTTGCACTCCCAATATTTCTGACAGAGTACTCTCTAGGGACGGTATAAAAGCTGCCAACTTGTACACTCCCAGAAAACATGCCCAGAGTTGCCTCTTTCTTTCCCATTACACCTCAAACATTTGCTATCCACTAGAGAGGAAACTAATTATTTGCTGTCTGCTTGGGGTATAAAATACCTATGCAAATACCTCCAAGCAAAAATCTTATACCTTCTGGACTTGTTGCATACTTGGGATCCTCCCTTTTGTGTTACTTTGTAAAACTGCATTTCAAGTCTCTCTTCCCAATCTAGTTTTCTAACCTCTTCTGATTTATTCTCATAGTTATTGTGTAATATTTTATATGGCCTAGTAATTATCCCTTTTCTAACAGCAGTTTCTGTTTGAGACTTGACAAAATACTCTACCAGAGCTAGTCTTTCACTTAGGACTTCCCTATCCCTTTCTCTTGCCAGGTTAGGTAACATCTAACCTGTAGTCCAAATTTCTGCTTGGCCTCGTCCCACTCAACTACCTTTCCCTCACTAGTTGTTTACTCCCGATATCTTGGCTCATTTGCCAGTTTT
Organism: Protopterus annectens; assembly: GCF_019279795.1. NCBI lineage: Eukaryota > Metazoa > Chordata > Ceratodontiformes > Protopteridae > Protopterus > Protopterus annectens. Next base: position 83,149,692 of record NC_056751.1, on the reverse strand, counting down.
CTCCATTAAATTCCAGCTTCCTCTTGTCTGTTCTTTGTACCCATGATTGTAGTCATCCGTATTAGCAAAATCTCCTTTCTTCATTCACATGTTGATCAAGTTTTTAGAACAATGACCTGTACATTTATAAATATAAAATTCTGTACAGTTAATTGTTGTTCTCCTTAAGGATCTACATAAAAAATCATACTCTTTTTTAATTGTTTGAACTCTCTGCTTGCTTCATCATCATCCCTTTCCACTCTGATTTATAATGTTCTGCTTGTGCTATGTATATGAGCCTTATATACACAAATCAGATAACCCTAACCATCTTGTTCTATGAGGAGGATCAACTTATCCCATTTAACTCTGACCCTCTTTCCTTCTGAAAGAAATTCCTTTAACTCTTTATTAATTATTGTCCACAACTTTGTTTCTGGTTGATAAAAATATGCCTGACTTGTATGTAAGACTAAAGGGACAGAAAATATTTTCACTATTTGCGTCTTACTCTCCATAAACAAAAGCTTCCCATTTCTCAGTTTTAATACTCCTAAATACTGATGTGCACTGCTTAACATCATCCTACACAATATCTGACCATATTTATGTCCATACTGTACTAAGCGGATGTACAGAAGGATATTAAGTGAAGCACACTGTAAAGAATACAGTGTTCACTTAATGTCCTTGTTTCTTAACGCTCTATGGGACAGAACCTATGCTGGACATTCGGCTGCACATATCTGTACTTCATCTTATTATGCCACCACAAACATAGGTATTGCTGAAGCAATTCATGTGTGGGTACATAATTTACTGTTATAGCCTTTGCTTTATCTTCATCTATTTTATACAGTGGAAAGACTTAAAACTGTCTCAAAATGTACCTCAACACCAAGATGTCATTTCCTGGATTTATCAAAAATGAAATAATGTCATCTGCAAATAAAGTCAACTTTTCTTGATTACCATATCCTTGAATTTCTGAGTCCCTTGTTTTCTTTGCCTCTAAATATAAATAATTAAGGGGAAAAAGGGCACCCTGTCTGGTTCTTCTATTCAAATATGTTATCAGAGAGGAACCCTTCTAATTTAATTCTTGCCTCCAATCTTTCATATATCCTTTTAATTAACTCTCTTATTGTATCAGGGAATGTAAATGCTTCCACTGCCTTAATCATAAAACCCCAGCTTACTCTATCAAATGCTTTTTTTGTATTAACACCCCACCAACAGCAGCTGCATTTTCTTACATTCTACTTTCCTCTTAATGTTGCCAAATGTTTGCCTCCCCTCCACAAAACTACAATGATCCATATCTATCAACACTGGCAAACCATTGCCCTTCTCTTAGCTAATATTGACATAAAACAATTTTTAATCATGATTTAAAACTGGAATGGGTCTAAGTCTGATGAGCCATTACCCTTTTTAGGTAATACAGCCACCACAGCTTTCTTCCAAGAAGCTGGTGCTTCCTCTCCTTTTAAAATGCGATTAAACAAAATTTTCACAGGTTCATAGGTAGGTACTAGTCTATCAGCCCAAGGGCCTACTTAAGCCTAGCCAACAAGGTTCCATGGCTTACGCCACCCAAGAAAGTTATTTTCCTGTGCCACTGTCGAGCAGAGACACAGAAGTGATCCCCGGGGTGTATTTCCTATTTCCCATCCACTCATCAAGATTTTTCTTGAAGAGTGCTAATGAAGAACTTTGCTTGACATAGATGGGTAGTTTATTCCAGAGTATAGGAAGTCTCTGGGACAGGAATCTATCCCTCCAGCATGTTCTGTTTATTGTGGTGACAAGGTTTAGGTCCCTAGAGCGTGCAGCTCGGAGGGATTGGGATTTCTTTAGGAGTAGCATGTCCAACAGCTCTGGGTTTGACATAGCTTTATATGTTAGGCAGAGATCACCTCGGAGTAGGCGATATGCTACGGAGTAAAGCTGGAGTCATTTGAGGCGGTCAGTGTAGGGCATTTGTTTGAGGCCAGTAATCCTCTTTGTGAGGTACTTCTGTGGCCTTTCCAGATGCTGCAGATGTCTTGTGAGGTACATTCCAAAAGGGGCGTTGTACTCTATAATGGGTCTAATGAGTGTCGAGTAGAGGGGAACAATGACCTCTTTTTTCCTGGATGAGAACCCTTTTATGATGAGGTGTGCCACGTAGAAGGACTTCCTGACTACTGTGGCAATGTGACTATCAAAGGAGAGTCTACTGTCCACTAGGGTCCCAAGGTCTCTTATCATGCATTCAGTGTTAAGTAGATTGCTGCCTATGTGGTAGTTCATGGGTACAGAGTTTTTACCATGGCATTGAGCTTGAGGCCATAGCTCTGACACTAGGCATCTGTCTCAGTGAGGCCCTTCTGTAAGATGTCCACATCATTTGGGGACTTGACTATGGCTCCTAGTTTGCAGTCATCTGTGAACTTCATTAGCCAGAGGCCTTCTGTGTTAGCCTGTACATCAGAGAAGTAGAGACCAAACAGGAGAGGTCCCAGGACAGAACCCTGTGGTACTTCACTTGTCACTGCTTTGAGGTCAGATTTGGAGTCTGCAACTTTTACAGTGTGGGTTCTGTCAGTGTGCCAGTTGGCAACCCATCTTGTGACGTAGGGATTTATACCTAGTTTAGTGAGTTTAGCTATAATTCCAGAATGGGGGATGGTGTTGAAAGCCTTGGCAAGGTCAAGATAGGCTGTGTGAACCACCTTACCCTCATCCACGGCTTTGGTGACTGCCTCAAAGTCGTCGATCAGGTTCAGGAGGCATGGATCTGCCTTTCACAAACCCGAACTAGGTGGGATCCAGAGTTTGGAGGTTACTGATGTCTTTGTTTATGAGTTCCATGATGATACGTTCCATGGCCTTGCAGACCAGGCTCGTCAGGCTAATAGGTCGATAGTTCCCGGGATCAGTGGTGGCTCCCCCTTTGTGGAGTGGGATAACTGTTGCTGTGCACCATTCAGTGGGCACAAAGCCTGATGCGAGGCTATTATTGAGCATGAGGCTTAAGTGGGAAGCCAGTTCATTCTGAAGTTCATGTAAAATGCAGCCTGGGATGTTGTCCGGTCCCATGGATACTGTTTACCTGCGTAGTTGTGATTACAGGGACTCTGCATTCTTCCTGTATAGATATGGGCCCTTTAGGGGGTGAGAGTGGGGTAAAGTTAGCACTGAACCTATCTGCCAGGATGTTGGCAATATCAGTTGGTTCTGTAATTTTTGCGCCTTTGTGCTGTAACTCAGAGCAGATCTAGGTTTTGCCATCTAGATTCTTGACATAGCTATAGAATGCTTTGTGGTTGTCCTTGGATTTAGTGGTGATTTTGTTTTCGTAGCTAGCTTTGGAGGATCTTATAAGGGATCTCAGCTTCTTACTGAGGCTGACCAGGGAGCTCCTCCACTCATGGGATTTTACTCTCTTTTGCAACAGTTTCTTCCTTTTGATGTACAGTTTGTTTATGGCAGAGGACCACCAGATTGGCTTCCTTTTTCTGGAGGACAGTGTCTTGGTTCTGTTTGGGATAGTACGATCCATGCACTCGTGTAAGTGCTTATAGAGTGCATTTGTGTAGGATTCAGCAGTTGTAACTGTATTGTCCATCTGCATGGGTGTCATAAAGTTCACCACTTCTGTCTTAAGAAGCATGTAGTTGGCTTTGGAGAAATTTTTTACTGTGGTTTCCTTAATGGGGGGTGGGGGCGGGATGTGGATATCAAGGGTGATAAGCTTATGGTCAGATCGGACCAACGAGGAGTTGACTTCATTTGTGGAACACCAGTCACTCATGTTGGTAATGACTAGGTCTAGGATATTGTTGCCCCTGGTGGGGATGTGGATAAGTTGATCTTGGGCATTGGAGTTTATGAATTCCAAAAAGCGTTGAGCTAAGGAGTTGGTACACGAGTAGTTTTCCCAGTTAATGGTGGGGTAGTTGAAGTCGCCCATTATTAGGGTGTTTGGTTGAAACCTAATATTTTCCAGTACATCAAGAAAAGAGGAGTGGGAATCCTGGGGCATGTTGGGGGATCTGTAGCAGGCTACAATTTGGATTGCAGTTTTGCCCAGTTAGTTGCACTTGGATAACCTTGGATGCATTATGCTGAGCAACTAGCCTGGAGGTGTGGATATCCTTAATGAATATGGACACACCTCCACCTTTGGTGTTTCAGTCCAGGTTACATGGCCGAAACGTGTGGTATGAGTTATAGCCTGGTAGTGCAGGGGTGCTCTCTGGAGCCTTGAACCAGGTCTGAGTCACTGCACAGATATCGATGTTCTCCATTTTAAGGAGTGCCTCGAGTGAGTGCATTTTGAGATTTAGACTTCTAGCATTGAGTATCATTACCCTCAGTTTTTGCTTGCCTGTTCCTGTTATGGTGTTGAATTTGTTATTTGAACCCTGCCTAAAAAAGGCACTAAAGGGGCAGCAAGAGCCTTAGCCAGTATCCAGAATCCCAGGGGCGACAGGTGCAGGCCATCTGTTTCCAGATATTTAGCAATTTCTTCCTTCCTAACTTCAAATCTTCCACAGGAATACCATCTGTTCCTGGAGATGTCCCTTCAGATTGATAATATATTACCATTTTATATCGCCGTCTCCTATCTTAACCATTAGTTATTGAGCCTCATCATTCTCTAACCTTCTCATAATTGTGTTTCCATAAATATTTTCAGTTGTGATTTTTCTTGGTTTCCACAAAGTACAGTTTTGTACCTACCATAAATGTAGATGTTTGAGTGTATTCACTGCTGCAGTCATTACACTTGGGTTATCCTGCTGTCAGGCGGTCCTGCAGTCGGCCAGAGTTCCAAAGTCTTGGTCCCGCATCAGTTGCTGTCACTTCTTCCCTGACGTCAGTGTGCCAGGGGTATATAAAATGCAGCCAACGCCATTTTCTTCAGTTTTTCTTGCCCCAGATGTCAGGTGCCCCCAAATAGGTAGGCAATACATATTGCTAATAAAACATACATAAAAAATAAAAACAATACCTTCAGTTACAAGCAAATACACTACATAGGTTGTATAGGGTAGAAAGGTATAGATAAGTCCCAGCTAAGAAAGTGGGGATGGAGGGAGGGTAACCTGGACTGCAGCAGTGAATACACTTGAACATCTACATTTATGGTAGGTACAAAACTGTACTATGTTCATCGTGTTTCACTGCTGCAGTCATTACACTTGGGTTGATTCCCGAAGCTGAGGTTGGGTGGCTGGGTCTATAAAGGATTCGGGGTGGCTATGAGGCCCTGCAGCACTGCAGTGGCAAAGCCAGCTCTGGATTTAGAGTAAAGAGGTAAGTGGCAATGCTTGGTAAAGGTGTGCACTGAACTCCAAGTTGCAGCTTCCAAAATATCCTTGGTAGGTATGCCTCTAAGGTAGGCAGTTGAAGTGGCTGTTGCCCTGGTGGAATGTGGTCTAATGTTGCTAGGTACAGTTTTTCCATGCTGTGTGTAGCAGAAACGGATACAGTGTCCTATCCACTTTGAAATGGTCTGCTTTGAAATAGCCTTTCCCTGTGATCCTGCAGCATATGCTACAAACAATTGCTCAGTTTTCCTGAAAGCTTTTGTTTTGTCCAAGTAGAAGCGTAACTGCCTGTGTATGTCCAATGAGTGCAGAAGTCTCTCCCCTTTATTCTGGGGATTTGGATAAAATGTTGGCAAGTGAATAGTTTGGTTAAGAGCCACACTGGATACCACCTTTGGCATAAATGTAGGGTTTGTTCTTAAAGAAACCCTGTCCTGATGAAAAATGATGAAAGGTTCCACTGTCATTAGTGCCTGTAACTCTGAGACTCTTCGTGCTGAGGTTATTGCCAGAAGCAGAGCAGTTTTCCATGACACATATTTTAATTCTGCTGAATTGGCTGGCTCAAAAGGAGGTAAAGGTAGTTTTTCCAAGACAAAGTTGAGGTCCCAAGTTGGTGTTGCTGCTCTCCGGGGCGGTCTTATGTTTTTAGCCCCTCTGAGGTACTGTTTTAATAATGGATGAGAGAAAACAGGAGGATCCGTGTTGTAATGAGCTGAGATGGCAGAGGCGTGGATCTTAATGGATGAAAAGGATAGGCCTTTGTCCAGCATCTCAGTTAAGTATTGTAATATTGGAGGAATATTTGGAACAAGAGGGTCAAAGCTTTGAGCCTGGTTCCAGGCGCAGAATTTCTTCCACTTTTCTGAATAGGATTTCCTGGTGCTGGGCCTCCTGGCCTCCAAAATGACATCCATAACAGCTTTAGAGAGAGGTGTTGGCTGCATGGCTAAGTAATCTGCCATGCAGCCAGGTTTAAGGTTTTGAGCTGGCTGTGCAGGATCTGATTGTTTTGTTGAGTCAGAAGTTGAGGAATTTGAGGTAAAATCCATGCTGGGCCTTGAGCCAAGTTCTTTAAGGTTGGGTACCAGTGCTGGCGTGGCCAGTCTGGGGCAATCAGGATCATTTTTGGCCTTTCTTGTCTGGCTTTTAGGAGTATCTTTGAAAGGAGAGGCAGTGGTGGGAAGGCATAAACTTTTAGGGTTTTCCAGCTGAACGAGAGAGCATCCACTTTCCATGCTTGTGTGTGGTAAGTCCTTGTGCAGAATTTCTGTAGTTGGCAGTTTAGAGGGGAGGCAAAAAGATCTATGTCTGGGCACCCGCATTTTTGTGTTATCATGCTGAATACTTGTGGATTTAATTTCCACTCGTGAGGATCCATGATGTTTCTGCTTAAGTTGTCTGACAGAGTATTTTTCTTTCCTGGCAGGAATTGTGCTTGCAGATAAACTTGATAGGTCAGTGCTGTGTTCCACAAAGTCATGGCTTGTCTGCAGAGGGGATAGGAATGAGTGCCCCCTTGCTTGTTTATGTACCACATAACTGTGGTGTTGTCCGTCTTTAGTAATAGTTGTCCTGGATGCAGAAGGTCCTTGAAAGCTGTTGGGCATTTTGTACAGCTAGAATCTCTTTTTGATTGATGTGAAGATGCATTTGGTCTGTGGCCCACTTGCCTTGAATACATTTTCCTGCCAAGAGTGCTCGCCAGGCATAATCCGAAGCATCTGTTGTTAGTGTCTGCCTGGCTGTGGGTAAAGTGAAAGGATGTTCCTTGTTGTGGTGACATGCCTGTGCCCACCATCGAAACTCCTGTTGTAGGCAGGGAATAAGTGGTATTACTGTTTCCAAACTGTGACAGTGTTGAGTCCAAACACTTTTTAGGTACCATTGTAATTTCCTCATATGCAGTCTGGCATATGGTATTAGTAGTATGCAGGATGCCATGAACCCCAAGGCCTGCAGAATTTTTCTTGCAGGGAGTTGGGTTTTTGTTGCTATCAATTGAAAGTACTGAGTCTGTTGTCTTTGCTTGTCTGGCATGAGATAAGCCATCTGGGCCATTGTATTTAAGCTGGCACCCAGGAATATTATCTCTTGTGAGGGCACTAGTTTTGACTTCTTTTCATTTACTGTGTACCCTAGGCAAATTAGCAATCTTTTTACAAACACCAGATGCTTTAGAAGAATGTCCTTGCTCTCTGCTTGAATAAGACAGTTGTCCAAGTAGGGATATATTTGAATTCCTTTTTGTCTGCAAAATGCTATTACTGGTGCCAGGCATTTTGTGAAGACCCTGGGCGCAGTAGATAAGCCAAAGGGCAGTGCAGAGAATGGGTAATGCATTGTGCCAGCTATGAATCTGAGGTATCTTCTGCAATTTTGTCTGACTGGGACATGCAGGTATGCCTCTTTGAGGTCCAAAGTAACAAGCCAAGCCTTCTTGCCCAGCATGGGAAGAAGTTGCTGTAGTGCCAACATTTTGAATTTCGGAACATCCAGGTAAGTATTTAGAGTAGATAGGTCCAGTATGGGTCTCCAGGCTTTGTCCTTTCTGGGGACCAAGAAAAGTCTTGAGTAAAATCCTTGTCCTTGTTCCTGTTGTGGCACTTTTTGTCATGTCCATGAGGGCTGTAATTTGTTTTTGTGCCTCTGCCCGTTGATTTTGTGACAGGTCTGGCATTCCTTTTGGCCTTGGTAGAGTGTGAAAGTGGAACCTGTAACCTTGAGACACAATATTCAGAACCCATTTGTCTTGGGTGATATATGCCAATTTTGTGAAAAAAGTGCTAGTTTTCCCCCTAAGGGAGCGGCCAAAAGGTAAGTGCTTGGCATTTGAAGGGGGAAGTCATTGGGACTGTTTCCTATAAGGTTGTGACTTGTCTTCTCCTCCTTTTGGGGTTGAAGCACCCCACTGTCATGGTCTGTAAGAGCCTTGGGGCTGAGATCTGCCTCTTGGGTGTCTGTATCTGCCTCTTTGTGGTCTGTCTGACACTGGAAAGGACCAATTTTTAGAAGGCCAATTTCTGCTAAATTGAGGTGGCTGTACCTGTAAGAAATCCTTCACTGTTTGCATAGATTTTGCCTTATCCTCCATTTTCTTTAATACCTCTTCTGCCTTAACACCAAACAAGATATCATGTTGTAAAAGAGCATCCAATAATTTTGCCTTAACATGATCAGGTAAACCTTGTTCTTTTAACCAAGCATGCCTTCAAATCACATATCCTGTAACTGCGGCTCTACAAGAAGCCTCTAATGAATCAAAACCACATTGCAGAGTATGTTTTCCCACTTGTTCAGCTGCATGCAATAAATCCTGCATTTCCTTATAGTCAAAACCTTCTGAGCTTGTAAGCATTTTCTATTTTAACAAAGACATTAAATATTGTTGGTATTTTAGCATGTGGAACTAGCAACTTAAAGCCCTTACTGCTAAAGTTGCGGAAGTGTAAACTTTCTTCCCCCATCTATCTAATGCTCTAGAATCCCTGTCAGAGGGAACTGGATTTTTAGCAGTGGAAGCCTTTACCCCTTTGGGACCCTGGGAAATAGTTTCTGGATCAGCAGCAGGGTTTTTATAAAGAAATTTGTGAGAGTCAGGGACTCTGTAGTACCTATCCGGCTTGACTGGTGCTGGGGGCAAAGTATCAGGGGTTAAACTGGATTCAGGGAACACATCATCCACAAAATCTAACACAGGCGGGATAGCAAGGGGCCTGTGCTGAGGTAATAAACGAAAATCTCTGAGCCTTTTCTTGGATTCTGAATAATCCTGGCTCTCCCAATGGAAATGCTCCCTCATGGTATGTAAAGTTTCCCCAAAAGAGTAATCCTCAGGAGGAGAGGCTGAAGGGATTGATTCTTCAGCATCAGAGTCCTCATGGGGGGGGGGGGGGGTGGTAAAGTATCCCTGGTCTGAAGGGGAATCAGAAGAAATGGAAACCTGGTCAGAGGAATCATAGTCTGTATCCTGCCTAGGCCTTTTATCAGGAGGGGGATGGGAACCCCTGATCAGAGTAATTAGGTCTTCGGCCATTTTGAGCATCTGTTTTTTAGGCACGGAGGCCTGTCCAGGTGAATGCTGTACTTGTTTCTTTGTCTTTAATGGAGTTTTAGACTTAGTTGTTGTTTTGACAGTAAGCTGTGAAGGTCTGAAAACACCCTCAGAAGCTGATGCCTGCTCAGCGGCTCCGGATCCATCGGAGGGGTTAATTTCCATAGGCCCAATACCTTGAGTTTCCAGAGGCCTAGAAATCTCTACGTGGGAGTCGGAGGCGGCCTGTGGCAACGGGTGTCAGGGGCTGCGAAAGCGCCTCACTGAGAACCGGCGAACCGGTGACTGGCCTAGAAGAGGCTTCATCGTCGCTTTTGGACCTCGGATGCCTGTCCTTATCTTTGTCTTTGCGTTTTTTGTGTATTCCGGTCGTCGGTTGTTCCGACGGCATGGTATAATTGAACCTTCGGCCAAAATAATGGCGAGCAAAATCAAACCGACGTTTAATAGTGCGCTTGTTAAATCTAGCACAAAACCGACAACTAGTGACGTCGTGGTCTGGGCCTAGGCATGGAATACAGTAAGAATGAAAATCCTTATGAGGTATTTGCTTCTCACAAGAAATGCAATTATTAACTTTTACTGATATCAGTCTGAGGCAAGAAAAAGTTTCCCCAACGGGGTACATAGCTTTATTGAAGACTTCAGTTCTGAAATTCGAATTCGAAAATCTCAGTAGTCGGCCGACCGGCACTTGCGAACTGCTTTTGCTTCGGGCACCACGCGGCAAGAAAGACTACAGAAAGAAAATGGCGTCGACTGCATCTTATATACCCCTGGCGCACTGACGTCAGGGAAGAAGCGACAGCAACCGACGCTGGACCAAGACTTTGGAACTCTGGCCAACTGCGGGACCGCATGACGGCAGGATAACCTAAGTGTAATGACTGCAGCAGTGAAACATGATGAACATCATTCCTCTGCTTTATATAAATGTTCATAAAATTTTTGAAACAACTCTAATACCTCTATAGGATCTCTGGTTATTTTTCTTGTCATAGGCTCCCTAAGTCTGGTGACAATCTTTTATGGTTTCTGTTACCTAAGTTGTTATGCCAAAGGTTTTAATGCTCTTGAGTTACTATCAAAAATAGTTGCTTAATAACAACCTTTCAAAACCCTTGCTTATTTTCACAATACTCCCTTATTATCCCTTTAGCACTCTGTAGTTGCTCCTCTGTTTTATTTTGTGAGATTCCTGTTACTCTGCATTTGTCAGTCCCTCTAAATAATTCCTATTACTGTTTAACCATATCTCTTTCTCTTTTATTAGTGTTGCAGTGGTTAGCATTGTCACCTCATAGCAAGAGGTTCTCTGGTTCGTTTCTTGGCTGGGGTGCCTTCTGTGTGGAGTCTGCATGTCCTCCCTGCATTCGTGTGGGTTTCCTCCGGGTGCTCTGGTTTCCTCCCACATTCCAAAAGACATGCTTCTGGAGTGTTTCTCACCAGGCCTCCTCTGAAAATGGGCTCTGTCCTGGCCAGACTTTCCCGGTAAACAAATGTTAAATAAATAAAATTCTACTCTGGTTTTAAACTCCTTTTTCATTTTATCCTGCTCACTAGCTATCCCTTCTGAAAAAAAATTGCATCTTCCATAACAACTCTCATATAATTTCCATAGCCCATTCCTTAAATTCCTCTTTTTTTGATAGGTAAGTAGGAAACAGCCAGTGTCTCATTTTTACTTCATTACCTTGTATTTTTATCTTAATTGTTATCAGTGTATGATTTGAAATTGTTCTTGAATGCATGCTGAAGCTTTCAGTTAAACAATCATGCTCCTGAAAAAGACAAATTCTATCCAGTCTATCCCGATAACTGTACTATGGGGAATAATATGTAAATTCTGACTGAGTTACAAATATTGAATTCACATCTTCCACACCAGATATTCTCCCAACTTTCTTTAGAAATGTATTGTTGTAGGTTCATAGGATGATACTAGGCTATTGGCCCAGAGGCCCTTATAAGCCTAGCCAAGAATTTTGCCCACGTTCCTTCAAAGTCAGCACCTGTTTCCCCTGTCCAGCAGGGACACAGGTGGGATTCCAGGGGTGTATTTTCTGTTTCCCATCCAGCCGTCCAGGATCCTCTTAAAGAGGGCTAGAGAGGTACTCTGCTTAACATGGAGAGGGAGTCTATTCCACAAATGGGGGAGTCTTTGGGACACAAATCTAGCCTGCCAACAAGTTCTATTAATGTCACAGACCAGGTTAAGGCCTTGCATGTGGGTTGCTCCAGTGGAGTTTGTCTTATGGATATGCAGCAACTCCATCAAGACTGGGTCTGAGATAGTCTTGTATGCCAGACACAGGTCAACTCTGAGCAGTCTGTACGACACTGAATAGAGGGACAGGACTTTTAGCCTATCTGTATAGGATAGGTATTTGAGATCCTGGGTTTTCCTGCTCAGGAACCTCTGTGGTCTCTACAAATGCTGCATGTGCTTGGCAAGGTACACGCCGAAAGGGGTACTGTACTCTATAATGGGTCATAAGGGAGGAGTAAAGGGATGTTATGGCCTCCTTGTTCCTGGATCAAATACCCTTATTTATGAGGTGGGCCATGTAGAAAGCCTTCTGTACAATGGAGACAACTTGGTGGTCAAAAGAAAGGTTGCCATCAACCTGGGTGCCCTAGTACCTCACATGACTGACTGCGTGCTTAGTACATTGTTACTAATGTGATAATTAATGGGGATGCCATTTTCCCCAAACGGGATAATGATGGATTTCTTGGCATTCAGTTTGAGGCCATGCTTCTGGTCCAGTCATTAGTTTGGTTATAGCCCTCTTGGAGGATGTTCACATCACTAGGGTAATTTTAGACAGCACCTAGCTTGCAGTCATCTGCAAACTTGGTCAGCCACAGACCACTGATTTTGTCTTGCACCTCAGAAAAGTATATCCCAAACAGTAGAGGCCCCAAGATCGATCCTTGGGTTACGCCGCTCGTTATGGGTCTACAACTACAGGTGGCCTCCCCTACTTTGACTGAGTGGGTTCTATCAGTGAGCCAGTTAGCTACCCATCTGTTAACATATGAGTTGATGCCTAGCTGGGAGAGTTTATCTATTATGCCCGAGTGGGAAATAGTATTAAAGGCTTTGGCTAGGTCAAGGTATGCATGATCTTCCCCTCATCCATGGCTTTGGTGACTGTTTCGAAGTTAACCAAGTTTAACAGGCACAATCTCCCTTTGACAAAACCAAACTGTGTGAGGTCAAGTGTTTGGAGGTTGCAAAGTCCTTGTTTATAAGGTCCATGATCATGCGTTCCATGGCCTTGCAGATCAGGCTAGTTATGCTGATGGAACAAAACAAAACACACGCACGAGGGACTAAGTGCACGGTCCAAACCAAAACTGAAGGTGAATCCAAAAACGGACCAGCACAATGGTAATGCAGCTAAAATAAATTTATTGTAGAAATCAATGCCATTTCTGATAAATAAATGGCTTGCAAACCGGTTTCGGCTGTAAAAAGCCTTTTTCAGTGCTAAAACACAAATATTCAAAAGTTAAACAGCTCCAACATCCTGGTATTATATAGGGAGACCCTTAAAGGCATATTACAGAAAAAATGATAGATATTTGATTATATACACATGTCATGAAAAATGACTAATAAATCTTGTCAATAGAAACATAATACCCAAATCACCAAAAATAACATTTGTACATCAGAGATTATAAATAAGATTCTGCAATATGCATAAGTAAATAGGCTGGCATATTATTGCATTTCACTTAGTCCAGGCTTGAACAAAGCCCCTAACCTGGTTATCCACACAGTTTCCGTATTATTAAGTTTATTATGCCATCCTGCTTTGAAATTCCTATGCATTTGTATTTTATCTATAATGATAAATTTAAAAAGAGCAGTTGGATGATTAATGGTGTGTTTATAAAGGGCATTGGACAAATTATACTTATTATGAAAGGCATTTTACCCTTCTTGCAGGTTTATCTAGATACATATGGGATTTCAAGGTCACACTTTTAATATGGTACTCAACTACTGAGTTTTGTTTAATATTCATTCATGTTCTGCTTTCTCAGCCAACTTAATAGCTATCACAAGAATTGTTTAAACCATTTTTGACCCAAGTACATGGTTTTTGTATTATATACTGGCATCTTTTATATTTTTTATATATAGGTTTTTGTACTGCAGTTGCCCCATTTGTGGAACACATACATATATATACATATTCTATAAGTAGGCAACTTTGTGCCCCCATTTCTATATATATTGACTCTTGTAATATTTGGCATTTTCTGGTCTACGGATCTTGACAATTATATTTTCAATATCATATGGGACGAAAGCCCAGTCATACTTTATACACACTTGGGTTTATACAAGCCCTTGAGTCGGAGTTCACTCCTATAACAGATGGCAGCAGGGACGAACGGTCGGCTACCATAATTATATATGGAATTACTTCTGGTTATATATGATATGAATGAGAAAGGTTGATTTAGACAAATGTACACCTCTGATATTCAACTGTTTGACCTTTATAACTAGACGAATAATCATTGGTTTATATTGAGATGAATTACCTACTACTTCAGTATTTGAGCATATTAGAGTTTCTCTATATATAGTGGGGCATTTTCAGTTGCTGTCTTTTATATATATCAAAGGCAATTTTCCACAATCATTAGGGTCAACGCAGTACACAATCACATATATATATTGTTTACATTTGCCAGACCATTTGCTTGTTTTGGGTCAAGAATTGTGTTGTGACATATTGCCTAACAGCTTTATCATGGATCTAAGTGGAATCTTGCAAGGACTATCGGCTGATAAAGATAACCTGGAAGCCTTTGGCTTCAACACTAGGGGGTCAACTAGTCTTAATATTGAAGGCGATTCCAAACAGAAATGTGGGTTAGTTTTTCAAAATCTGACGAGAAACATGAAATCTCTAAGGTCCAATATTTGGCACTTGAAATTATTCAAGGCCTATAAACTAAAAGACATTACACCTAGGGGGCTAAGGATCCGCCTTCAACCCCTAGTAGCTAACATTGATGCCCAGTTATCACAGGATTGGGCTTCAGCCCAACACCAGGCTTCAATGCTTTTTGTAAATACTTTGATTGGTTATTATGAAAGAACCATTGAATCACAAATAGTTGAAATTCAAAAGGTGTGTCTTGAGGCCCAGTTATTTGAAACTGAAGGATTTTTTAAGGAGTTTATTTCCAATTTAGCCAAAGATCTGGCCAATTTGGAACAACAATTGATTAAGAGAAAAACACACAAATTTAACAGACTTGTCGGATTATGACAAAGGCAAACCATTTGTTACATCTAAGAATGTCAGGTTCACAGACAGAGTTAACAAAAGCAATCATGGTAGAAAGAGGCCCAGATCCATATTAAGAAGGACAGAATCTACCCTTAGCGGTACGTCAGAGGACGAAACTTCCTCTGCTACAGGGGCAGAAAGCATAGAAACAGAAACAGGAACATCCAGTTTACAGGTTCTATTACAACAGATTGTGAAATAGTGAATAATGTACACAATATTTCATCCTTTGAATTATCACCTGAACATAACCAAGTATTAAATAAAGGTCTTAATTTTGTCCCCACTTCACCTGTTTCTGAATACAGTTTGTCAAAAGATGTTAATGACTTTTGTAGATTGCTTAATCTTAAAATATTTTTTTCAGACCATGATTCCACTCAAAGATCTACTGGTTTCAGATTTGGCAAATCAGAATTTACACCACCCATGGATAAACATGTTTCTATCTTTAAGGAATGTGTCATCAAAGATTTACACTTCTCTAGTAGATATCAACCTATTACAAATAACCTCACTCAAGCAGAGAGATCTGCACTACAGAGCTTCAACTCAATCATGAGATTGTCATTACTCCGGCTGACAAGGGGGGGTGGCATTGTGGTTATGGATTACAGCAAATATAAGGCTGAGGCTTACAGACAGTTGTCTGATGCTCGTTTTTATAGTAAGATGGTTGTGGATCCTACACCCAACTTTAAGGCACAGATAGACTCCTTTTTGGATCTAGCGACAGAAGAAGGTATTATCAGCAAACAGGTTTGCAAACAACTCAGAGTGGTAGAACCTATGCCCCAATATTTATATCTTCTTCCTAAAATCCACAAACACTCTACTAACCCCCCAGGTAGACCCATTGTCTCCGGGAGAGGCTCTCTCACTGAACCACTATCCGCTTTCCTCACGTATTATTTGAAACCGTTACTGTCTCATGTAAGATCGAGGGTACAAGACACCACAGAATTTCTTAACATCATTCAGGATTCACAATTAGAAGCGGATTGGTGGTTATGTACCTTAGATGTTTCATCTCTCTATACGAGCATCCCCCATGATGCTGGCATAGCTGCGATCTCTTATTGGCTGGACAAATCGGAATTATATTCCACTGGTTTCAACAATTTTCTTGTTAAACTAACTGAGTATGTGTTGTGTAAAAACGTTTTTTACTTTAATGGACAACCATATTGGCAGATCAAAGGTACGGCAATGGGGGCTTCATTTGCCCCCATATATGCTGACTTATTTATGGGATTTTTTGAGCAATCGTTTATTTATGATGCACATCATAATTTGCATATTAATGATTTGGACATCTGGAGAAGATATCTAGATGATTGTTGGATGGTGTGGCGTGGGGATAAGGACCACGTGTTTGATTTTGTAAGGTATCTTAATAACAATCCTTGGGATATACAATTCACTCTAAATATAGAATATCAAGAGATTGTCTTTTTGGATGTTGTTATTTCTAGACTGCAAGATCACACATTGGCTACTAGTGTACATAGGAAGTTTCCTCAATATAATACTCTTCTACATGCATCTAGCTCTCACCCCCGCCACATCATCCGAAATATTCCAAAATCCCAATTTTTGCGTATGAAACGCATATGCTCATCAGAAGAACAACATCAAGTTTGTGAACAAGACCTGTCAAATAGGGTTATCAACCGTGGATATTCCAGGAATCATATTTCTCAAACTATTGACCAGACTAGGCAGATGGCACGACCAAGCTTATTACAATACCAACATTTGAAGCATGAAGAAACAACAAATTTTGTACAGCCGATTAGGTTTGTAACCACTTTTGGGAACAACACATCCAGATTTAGGGAAATCATTAACAGACATTGGGACATACTTAAGTCTCATGAACTTTTGAATGACATCTTACCAGATAAATGTGCCTTCTCATACCATAGGGGTCGCACTATACATTCTCGCTTAACTCACTACAACAGATATACACCAGCGACAACAGTTCAAACCACCTTATTTGGTGACCCTTTGGTGGGGTGTTTCCCTTGTGGGCATTGTAGTGCCTGTGAATACATTCTTAAAACAAAGGAATTTTCAAGCAAAAACACATCTCAGGTATACAAGATTAACATTTTTGGGAACTGTAGTTTGGACTGGGTCATTTATTTAGCTACATGTACCTGTTCCTCCTTTTATGTTGGTCAGACGTCCAGACCATTCAAATTGAGAATTAGTGAACACCTTAGTGCCATTAGAAATCACCATTTGTCCAGTGCCCTTTATAAACACACCATTAATCATCCAACTGCTCTTTTTAAATTTATCATTATAGATAAAATACAAATGCATAGGAATTTCAAAGCAGGATGGCATAATAAACTTAATAATATGGAAACTATGTGGATAACCAGGTTAGGGGCTTTGTTCAAACCTGGACTAAATGAAATGCAATAATATGCCAGCCTATTTACTTATGCATATTGCAGAATCTTATTTATAATCTCTGATGTACAAATGTTATTTTTGGTGATTTGGGTATTATGTTTCTATTGACAAGATTTATTAGTCATTTTTCATGACATGTGTATATAATCAAATATCTATCATTTTTTCTGTAATATGCCTTTAAGGGTCTCCCTATATAATACCGGGATGTTGGAGCTGTTTAACTTTTGAATATTTGTGTTTTATCACTGAAGAAGGCTTTTTACAGCTGAAACCGGTTTGCAAGCCATTTATTTATCAGAAATGGCATTGATTTCTACAATAAATTTATTTTAGCTGCATTACCATTGTGCTGGTCCGTTTTTGGATTCACCTTCTAGTTATGCTGATGGGCCTATAACTGCCTGGGGCAGTGGATGCTCCACCTTTGTGTACAGGGATGACAGTGGAAGTCCTCCATTTAGCTGGGATGAAGCCGGTGCTCAGGCTTTGGTTGAATAGGGTGTTTAATGGAGCTGACAGCTCATGCCTGAGTTCATGTAGGATACAGCCAGGAATGTTACTGGGTCCCATGGAGACTGTATTTTTTGCCTTTGAGAGGGCATTAAGGACTTTCTCCCAAGTGATGAGCAGAGGGAGGCAGGTGCTGCGGATGTCCTGGTTTACTGATAGGGGGGATGGGGGGGGGGGTGAAGTTTTCACTGAACCTGTCTGCCAACAGGTTGGCTATGTCTATGGCGTTTGTGTAAGTGGTGATATTGACCACCAGTTCAGAGTAGATTTGGGTCTTACCTTTGTGATTGCGGACATATCTGAAGTAGGCCTTGTGATTGTACTTAGTGGATGTGCCCAATTTGGACTCAAAGTTAGCCTTAGAGGATTTCACCAGTGACCTTATTTGCTTGTTCAGACAAAGGAGAGATTGCTTCCAACTTGGCACCTGCTCCTTCTTGGTCCTGGACAGCATTTTTTAAATTTTATTATAGAGTTTGTGTATTGCTGCTGACCACCAGGCAGGTTTACTCTTCCTTGAGGAAGATGATTTGTTCTTGTCAGGTATTGCTGAGTCCATGCAGCTATGTAGGTGCTCATATAATTTTTTGGTGTAGGCTTGGACATTAGTGCTAGTTCCAACTGAAGGGACGGTGGTTGTGAAGCTGCTTATACCTGCTCTGTGGAGATTGTAGTCAGCTTTGGAAATGTTTTTTCGTTTGACCCTGACAAGAAGTGGGGGTCAGGGGAGATGGTGACTTGAAAAGTGATTGCTTTATGGTCGGATCTTACCAAGGAGGATGACACTGTAGGGGTGCTACAGTGGCTACACATGTTGGTTAGTACTAGGTCCAGGATATTTTCACCTCTCACAGGGGTGTTGACCAGCTGACCCAATACATTGGTATTGACAAAGTCAAGGAATCTCTGGATGTTCATGCTTGGGCTAGAATAGGTCTTCCACTCTATGGTTGGGTAGTTAACGCCACCCAGGATCACAGTAAAGGGTGGAATCTTGATGGATTCAAGTAAGTCCAGATAGGTGGAATGGGTGTCCTGATTCACGGTTGGAGGTCTGATTTGAATAGGTGTTTTGTCAACAGTTAACTGCACATGGAGTGTCTCCTGTTTGTCATACCGTTTGAGTAGTCTGGAGGTGTGTATGTCTTTGATAAATATTGAAACTCCACCTCCATTGGCTTTGTAGCCCTCCATTTGGGGTCTGAAAATATGGTAGGATGAGTAATCTGATAAGGCTGGGGTGCTCTCCACAGCTTTGAACCAGGTTTCAGTGACTGCACAAATGTCAGCATCCTCCAGGGCAAGAAATGCTTGCAATGAGTGCAGTTTCATGCTAAGACTCCTAGTGTTTAGCAGCATGACCTTTAAATTTCGTTTAGAAGAAATTTTCGTGCTGGTAATTTTGTGCTCATGACTTTGCTTAAAAAAGCACTATGGGGGAGGCAAGAGCCTTTGTCAGAAGCCTGAAGCCCAGGGGAGACAGATGAAGGCCATCTCTGGCAAAGCATCATGGTCTGTCAATCATTTCCTCCCAGGCTATCAGGTACTGGATCCCCTTGGAATGACAACTGAAACTACGCCAATTCTGTGTGATGGTAGGATGCTGCTTAAGGCTAGTGACATACCTGCCTGGGACACATATTCAGCGAGATCAATCAGGTCTCTCTTCATATAGTCCAGAGAGGTACATCTCAAGTCATTCACACCAACACGGACTATGACAGTCATAACAGTACCTGTTGTTAAGAGACATGAGTGCATGCATGATATGGTGGATTCTAGCACCTGACAAGCAACTTACTGTAACTTTCTCCTTATCTAGCCTGGTGAGAGACACATCTGTTGTCTCACAATAGAGTCTACTATGACTAGTATGTTGGGTTTGTGGCTGGGCCTTAGAGGTGGGAGACACAGATGTATGTACTATGTGTGATGCTTGGTGCTGTGGGTTGTGATGTGTGTGTGTGTTTTTGCTTTGGAGGTCTCTTTTGTTTAGGTATGTTTTTGTTGAGAATCCCCGCATATGTAGGAGTGTGTTGTACAGATGTGGGTAGTGTTAGAGGTGTGGTGTTCGTAGTGTTTGTGCAGACAGCCTTCTCAGTACAAGATGTACTGGCTTGTGACTGAGACAGCAAAGATTCTATGTTCTTAATGTAATTGCATCTCTCGCATATTGTGTTCCTAGGTGGTAGTAGTAGAGGGTTGTCAGTGTACATAAGGCAGCTGTTACACTGTCTCAGGATGCCCATATCATCCAGACTAGCAGGAGAAACCATAGGAAATTGTCTGTCCATGGTTATCAGAATCTGTGGAAGGGAGGCCAGGGATAGTAGAGTGGGTACTATATCTAAGGAGAGTACCTACAGGTGAGTAGGGCTGGATAAAATCAATACAGTAGCTGTAGGCGAGGGTCTAACTTGCACAGGAGTGCAGATAAGGGAAAAAATTCAACTGAGATACCTCGCAAAGGGTTAAAACAGTGCAGCGACAGTGCACGTTGGGCAAACAAGCACAAACCCATGCAAATGCTGGATTTAAATACCACAAAAACAAAAGTAAAATATAAACACTGGAATTGACCAATCAACCCTTGTCAGTGAGCTCTTAGCTCAACACCCTATGCCAGACCAGTTCCAACCAGTTCACTTAGTCCCTGGCCAACACAAGACAGAATAGCAGGAAACACAGGAATGACACAAACAGATCTGGATTCAGCAAAACCTGTAACCAGACAATGATAAATATATTTAAACTCTGTTTAGGTCAATTTAACACAAGAGAACAGATACACACTTAAATATAACAGTAGCAAACAAGAGCAAACTGTTTCAAACAAATTAACCAATTAACCAATAAAAAAGCTAAAAACTGAGCCCTGTTCCAGCAGTCTTCCATCAGACAAGTTCTAACTGCACACTCCTGCCACTAGGGTGCAGGGGAACCCTCTCCAAAAAAACATGGCCTGGACGAGTGCTCAAGTTATACAAACAGAGCAAGATTTAGCAGGTCTGAATCTAGTCTACGCTACAGCAAACAAGGTGCACCAATTTCAGAAAGAAACAGTTTAATAAGCAGGCACAATAAGCCTTCAACCAGCAATTCCCAGCTCAGAAGGGCAGAATCCACCCTGTCATCCCAGAAGAGTGTAAACCGCAAATCTTCTTAATGTAAAATAACTGGCCTGAAGCCCAAGTACTTAAACTAGAACTAAGACACTTTTAGAATAACAGACACAAAGCCTTCAACCAGCAATTCCCAACTTAAAAGGATGTAAGCTACCTCTCCTGCCACAAAAGTGTAGCCCACAAACCTTCTTAATGTAAAACAATTGGCCAGAAACTCAAGTGCTTAAACCAAAAGGCTTAGAGTAATGGTTATAATTTAATCAGGCCACTAACAAGCAGTAATAAATGCAATTGGGTACTTTTAAAAACAAGCAGCAAAAGCAAAATAAAGTAGCACAAAACACAAATACAGTAAAAGCAGATGCATAAAGTGCAATTTTTGTTTAAGGTTAAATTGGAAGGGATGAAACACTATAATTCAAGGTTGAGAAACTAAGAGGGAGGGCCTACTCAAATTATATCTCTGTACTCAGGATAAGCTGATGAGAAGGGAGTGGGAGGAGTGTCCAAAATGAGATTTATAGTAGGGGTAAGCAACTCAAAAGCCACCACAACAAATGTAATACTAGAATAAGATAAAAAACAGAAGTGATCAAACCTTAAAGAGCTTCAAATCAAACTTAAATGCAGAGATGAGTGATAATCAGAGCAATGCAGACCACATAAACACTTCAGCTAACTACAGATATTTCTAAATAAAACAGCAATGCTGGTTTTCGGCTCCCCCCACTAATTAACTGATACTATTCACAGTTGCAAAGGAATTCTTTTGCTATATTTTCCCTACTGGATCCCCCTGATACATACTCACTATTGCAAATAAAGTTTCAGTCAACACCTATAAACAATCTTCGTTGCCGAAGGCTGATTATTTCTCCTAAATTTTTCTTAAGCTGCATAATAGCAGTTTTTGGAGGAATATGAAGACACACCAGTGTAATCCTCCTCCCTTGCCAATAAACTCACTAGCAGAATATACCACTACTGTATTTTTTTTCCATCTTCTATTACTATTGGAGCCCCTCTAGCAACCAGTATCAATCCTTCGTTCTTTGTCCATGATATTCTGCTGATTATCCATCCTGAAAACCATTCTTTGTCAAATTCATATGCACATTTCTATTTGCATCCTACATTTCTTAGTATGATTCAATACTTTTTGTCTATACATGTAAGGCCATTTATACTCTAAGATAATATGGACGGAGTAGCCATTATGATAGACAGCTACTTCTCCCAGCTATTACACATGACAGTTCTTTTGAATGTGTATTTCCAACTTTTGTCTTACATGCACATACTGTTTAGCAAGCTGATTTTCCACACAGTGGTTCTTCTCACCTCCACTTAAACCTGTGCCACATTTCTGAACACCTTTTCCCTTTAATGAAAACACTCAAACAAAAAACTAAATGCATTTACTGAATCCCACATCCCCCATTAACTTAAAATATGCACATAAAACTATAGATATTTTTCAACAAATCAAGTTTCACCATCAAGACAGGAACAAGTGCCCCAAATCAATGGCTGCCCTCACAGGTATCACCTAATGTAAAACGAATATTACTCGTGAAAATCAGCATGTTACAGCCTGTGTTCCCACTTACACTGCTGTTTGTGCATTTTTTTCCCTCTATTTCCCACCCAGATGTGAAAGACGACCAGATAGCTTTAAGAAAATATTAACTTTAAGTCCTAAAAAAATGCACTAGCTACCTTTAAATAAAATTAAATTGTGCACTGTTTTACTAAATGCATTAAATTATTAAGGTTGGTGGGAAAATACTATTTCTTATTCACTTCCCCAATTTCAGACTATTTTCACTATACTGCTTTGTCTCTGTACCTTTAAAATGTGCACTTTTCTTAGAAAAGAGTGCTCAAAACTCTCAAGATTGATTGTTTGCAGCTGCAGGCAGCTAGTTTCCAAGCAAAAGTACTCAGCAATAAGAAAAAAAAAAGAAAAACAACTAAGAAATTTGCAGATACTTTAAGGAATCTTTGTACATTTCACTCAAAACACAATGTACAGAGTTCTCCTGGACAACTGCCTTCATTTGCAAATTTCATGTATCCCACTGAAAGCATTTATTGATGACAATGAATTAACTTAGTAGATTAAAGGAACTTAGCATCTGCCATGCATTTCATCATTCTGTCTTATTTTTCAATCCTATTTTCAAAATATTAAATGTCCAAAATTCACACAAAGGGCATAAATCTAAACAACCACCCTTGTAAAATCAAGGGAAATAATTATCTTAATTCTATACATAATATGGTCAGTACACTTTTACACCACAACCTCATCCCATCAGCCCAAGATTACATTACACTAAATTAAACCTGCTTTTGTCTATCCTTCCTTATCTTGCTACAGTATAAAACCTACACATTTATTTTAATATCGTATCACAAAATATCGCAAAACGAATAATAAAATATTCATCCACATGATTCAAGCAGAGCAATCCAAAATTTAAGTCAAAAGGAGAATAAATGATAACGCGGACTACTCGAACAGTCCAGTTTTATTAACAGAAGTAAGCGCTTTCACCATTCGGCTTCATCAGACATGAGTTAGAAAAAATTAGAACATTTAAATATCTAGCTCTTGCATTTCATTGGTCACTACAGTGATGACATCACTGAACATTAGATTTTTAAAATATATTCTAAAAATCTAAAACAAGATATTATAAAAAACGTTGATATGAAACATAAAAATGTATACATGAGTAAAATACTTTAATATTTTGATAACACTAGTAAAAATAAAATATCTATACTGACCATATAAAACCTTAACTAAAAAATTTCATAGTTAAGAAAACATAAATCAAAATTCATGGCTAATGAATCATTCAAGCAGAAACTATAACCCTTCTCTTTCGTAGTACAGGTTTAAGGGAGGCGTTATCATTTAATCCAGGCTCCCTATCTGCTTGACATCTAATAATCCACCTTAGTTCATTCTCTTCAGTTAATGTTTCAATGTCACCACCTCGTATATTTGGTTTAAATACTTGTATAACAAGGAACACAAATGTGTGACTAGGACCTCTCTCCTTATGGTGTTTGGCAAGGGCATTGGTATGGGTACCTATACGAATATGATATACGTGTTCCCTAACGCGTTCCCTGAGTTTTCTATTGGTCTTGCCTATATAGAAAGACTCACAGGAAACGCACCTAGCCAAATACACTAAATGTTCACTTTGACAATTCATGTTGGTATGAAAGGTATACTCATCATTAGTGACAGGATGTATAAAGGAAACTCTCTCATCTATGTAGGAACATTGTTTACACTTCTTACATGGCCTAGTGTTAACTGACTCAGAAGGGATATAATGATGTATCCTGTCTAAAGGTCGTTGGCAAAGAATGCGCTTCAAATTCTTCCTATTCTTGAAAACGTAGCCTGGTTTTGATCCTACAACTCTCCTAATATTTTCATCTAATAAGAGTACATCCCAGTGCTTCTCAAATACATTTTGAATCTTTGCTATATCAGTTGTATAAAACAATGGGACTTTCAGATGTCCTAAACCCCAGGAACCCTGTGGCCGATCCTCAATTAACCCACCATCAGAAAAGTATGGTTTGGCCCTGGCTGGTCTAAGGGAATTTACAGTATCAATAGCTACTTCCACTTCACGTTGTCTGTAGCATCTATCAAGAAGTCTTTCTTTGAGGTTCGAAACTTCCAACATATATCCATCATGAGTGGGATTAAGTCTTGAGGCCCTCATAGCTTGACTCCTTACCACATTTCCAAACACGAAAGAAGGGTGCATACTTTCCCTGTGGAGTAGGGTGTTCCTATAACATGCCTTGCGGTGTATGGATGTGTTTAATAAGCCATTGTCAAGCCTCATTATATCTACATCAAGAAAGGAAATCCTGCATCTAGAATAGTTCACAGTGAAACTAAGGAAACTAGTCAAATCATTAATAAGTGATACAAAATCAAGAAGTTCCTCTTCCAACCCAAACCAAATGAAAAAAAGGTAGTCTACAAAACGTCTATAGAATAAAACATTACATCGAAATTCTGGTAAAGGGAAAAGCTGTGCCTCCTCCCATCTAGCCATCACTATGCTGGCGTAGCTATTGGCACATGAAGTGCCCATAGCCACGCCATCATTCTGCAAGAATATCTCTTTATTAAAAGTAAAGACATTGTTCTGTAAAACTGTCTCTAAAAGCAAGGTCAACTGATCTATAGTCTTAGAGGTCAAGTCAGAATGTTCAGTCAGGTATTGATGTACCATTAACACACCTATATCATTGGGAATCACTGTGAACAAACTCTTTACATCCATTGTGACGAGGATGTAAGGTTTGTTATCAGGTAACCCTTTTGTAAAGGTATATAACTCTAAGAGAAAATGAAAAAAAACACCAGAGGCTGCTGCTGCTGCTCTGGTAGAGTGAGCTCAAGGGCATGAGGGCAAGGACTTGTCATGTAGAGAGTAGCAAAATGAGATGGCCTTAAAAATAAAATTGTATGAGGAAAAATACAGAAGAAAAAAGACAATATTGTATTGACACAAATATGTTTTAAAGGGAAAGAAGGGTGAAGTTGCACGCCTTTTAGAAAAAGGGGTAAAAAGAAGAGAAGGTAAGATGAAAGGAATGTTAGAGAAGAATGAGCAGTAAAATGTAAATAAGAAGAAACTTATGTGGATAGCAGAAACAAGGAAGACACTGAAAGGGGAAGGTATAAAAGATTTTGGACAGAGCAAAAAAAAAAGTTATGTACTCACCACAACGTTCCATGTTGGTAGTCCATCTCACCCTTCATTTTTACATATGCGGTTCGGAGCCAATCCTCGGCTCCAACTCGGCTGATTTAAAAGCTGGAAGACTTCTGGTTGGCTTGTAGCTAAGCAGGTATCCCATTGTGCATAAGTACAATCCCCAGATCTTGTCTGCTGCTCACTAGAATAACAATCATAAAAACAACCAATACTAAAGGGTCTCCAACCAAGGGCAACCAAATTATTACTTCCAGATCTTCCAGGATGGGGGCAAGAGGGCGGGTTGGTAAAAATGAAGGGTAAGATGGACTACCAGCATGGAACGTTATGGTGAGTACATAACTTTTTTATGTTAGGTAGACCGATCTCACCTTCATTTTTACATATGGGACAGTGTCCCTAGCACCTTATTCTTGGGTGGCTCATTGGAAAATACTCTTGAGCAGCGTGGAGCCAAAGGATGCTCTACCCCTGGATGTCAAATCCAATTTGTAATGTGTAATAAAAGTGTGAGGGGTAGCCCACGTAGCTGCTGCACAAATATTATCAAGTGGTACCCTGGCTTGAAAGGCTGCAGAGGTAGACTGCGATCTGGTAGAATGAGCCTTGATCTTGTAGGGTAAGTGTTTGCCCTCTGAGCTACAGATAAAGGCTATACAACTGGAAATCCAATTAGATAGTGTCACTTTAGAAACTGGTAAGACCAATCTAGAGTCAGAAAAGGAAATGAACAATTGATCTGACTTCCTGAAAGCCTTAGTCTGCTGTAGATAAAAACGTGGTTGTCTATGAACGTCTAGCTGATGAAAACGGTATTCAGCTGCATTACAGTGGTTAGGGAAGAAAACTGGAAGTTCTATTGATTGGTTTAAAGTAGCATTAGAAGAAACTTTGGGAACAAAGGAGGGAGTAGTACGTAATGACACCCTGTCTTTGTGAAAAATCAAATACGGTGGCTTAATAGACAAGGCCTGAAGCTCCGATACCCATCTAGCTGATGTGATAGCTACCAAAAACAAGGTCTTCCAAGACAAACATTTTAGAGAAGATGAGTGGGAAGGTTCATAGGGGGGAGAAGTCAATTTGGACAACACAAAATTTAAATCCCAAGAAGCCACTGGTTCTTGCAGAGGTGGTCTCAATAGAGTGGCCCCTTTCAAAAAGATCTTGCACAGCTTATGAGACATTAAATTGGTATCTGGAAAACCTAAATGAAAATGAGAAACTGCCGCCAATTGGACTCTAATAGTGGCAGCGGCCGATCCTTGTTGAAAAAGCACAGACAGAAAATCCAGAATCACAGGGATAGAAGCAGTGCATGGATCTACATTCATTCTCTGTGCCCAAATAGAGAATCTTTTCCATTTACTGCCATACAGCCTCCTAGTTGAAGGTTTATGGGATGACATAAGAATATGTGACACTGAAGATGATATATCATGAAGCCTGACTATGGATGGAACTGGAGCAGCCACGCTGTCAATTTGAGGGTGTGGATTGAGGGGTGTAGCGAACCTGACATGTGAGTCCATAGATCTGGAGCTGGGTCCAGAATCCAAGGATCGTCCAGGAGGAGAGGCTTGAGGAAGGGAAACCAGACCTGACGAGGCCAGAAAGGAGCAATGAGGATCAACTTGCTTCCCAGCTAACTGGCTTTCTGAATCACTCTGGAAATGAGAGGGATTGCAGGAAAAGCATACAGAAGTCCCATGGGCCAATCGTGAGCCAGAGCATCTCTGGGAGACTCCCCCAGAGGGGGAATGAGGGAAAAATAGCTGCTGCATTTGGCATTGACTGGGCTGGCAAAAAGGTCGCAGCAAGGCTGTCCCCATTTCCGGAAAATCTGATCCACTGTTTCCCGTTTCAGAGATCACTCATGAGGCATTAGGATTGCCTGGCTGAGCTTGTCGGCTATCACGCTGGTCATTCCTGGAATGTGCGCTGCAACCAGAAAGCACTGGGAAGAATTCGCCCATTCCCAAACTCGCACGGTCTCTCGACAGAGTGGGTAAGATCTGGTACCACCCTGTTTGTTGATGTACCAAACCACCAACATGTTGTCTGACTGAATCGCAATTGTCCCTAGAGGAAGAAGGTCTTGAAGTGCTTGCAATGCTAGAAGCACCACCCTCATCTCCAGAACATTGATATGCAGATGAGTCTCGTGTTCTTGCCATGTGCCTTGGAAAGTCCTGCTGAGATAATGCCCCCCCCCACCCGATCTGGGAGGCATCCGTGGTCGCAGTGGCAATGGGTTGGGCCAGAACAAAGGGGGCACCCCTGATCAGATGACTGGGATCTATCCACCAACGAAGGTCCTTCTTGCATGATTCTGTCAGCAGGATAGGATGACTCAGTGGGAGAAATTGGAAGGACCACTGGGAAAACAGAAGCCACTGAAGAATTCTCATGTGTAACCTGGCTAATGGTATCAATAGAACTGTGGAAGCCATAGTCCCGAGGAGCTGAAGAACCCACTTCCCTTTGACTTTTTGCAATGGGAGAAAGCGCTGAACTTGGGAGATTAAGTTCTGTGCCCTTTTGGCGGTGAGACGAGCTGTCATGTTCACTGTGTCTACCTCTGTGCCTATAAAAATCACAGATTGAGAGGGCAATAATGCAGATTTTTTCCAATTTATGGAGATCCCTAACTGAGCACAAAACAGAATCGTGGTGTCCCTGTTTTGAATAAGTACATGCCTGGTGGAGGCGGTCGTCCAAATAAGGTAACACCTGGACTCCCTGACGTCTCAGGTGAGCTGTCACTATTGCCATGCATTTGGTGAACACCATGGGGGCCTTGATGAGACCAAAGGGCAGAGCGCGAAACTGATAGTGACTGTCTCTCAGCCGGAAGCGTAGATGGCTTCTGGACGCCTTGTCCATTTTTATGTGGAAATAGGCATCCTGTAGATCCAGAGAGCACATTCAAAAGTCTTTCCCTAACAACAGGAGTATAGACTACAGTGTTACCATCCAAAACTTGTCCTTCTTCACTGATTCGTTCAGTCTGCTGAGGTCCAATATTGGCCTTCAATCTCCGGTTCGTTTTGGAGCTAAAAATAATCTGGAGTAAGTTCCGGATCCTATCTGGTCTGCTGGGACAGGCTGGATGACTCTTTCTGCGAGTGACTTGTTGATCTCCACAGTTGCCTGATCCCTGAGATTGGGTGGGACATCTGGGATCCCTTTGGGAACAAACGGTGATAGGGAAAAGGGTATGATATAACCTCTGGTAATGACTCTTTGTACCCACTTGTCTTGGGTGATATTTAGCCAGGCTTCTTGGTACAAAGAAATGCGACCGCCGACCGGCCCCAGAGAAGCGCAGTCGGGCTCCACATCAGGAGAGCTGATAAGGCCGTCCTCGAAAGGAATCACGGCCTTGTTGATATTGCGGACCGCCCCTGCCTCTAGGGTGACGTCTGCTGTTTCCTCCTCCTCCTCTGCCACTGATGGAGGATTCACCCTGTGTGTCAGGAAAGACCCTCTGGGACTTCTTGAACCACATTTTACTGCCCCTTTGACCCTTGGGGTATGGTCTAGAAGGGACAGTAAAACGCACTCCCACGGCAGAGTGCAACTTTCCTTCTTGCTCACACCGAGAGAGTGTATCCTTCACCTTGGAACCAAACAATGAGGAACCATCAAACGGGGTGTTGGTGAAAGAAGACTTGAACGGTTCCGCAAAATTACATAAACGCATCCAGGAGTGGCGCCTCAAGGCAACTCCGGAACCCGCTGCTCTACTCGCTCCATCTGCAGCATAAGCTATAAGTTGCATGGAGGAGTTAACCACAGAATTTAAGGTGGACAACTGAGTAGAAATTTTGTCAGGAACTCCCTCAGTACACGCACCTTGTATGGAATCTCCTAACTCCTTGAGGAGATCCCTCTGCAACCTCGTGAAGTGCGTGAGATAGTTCAACAATCAAAGGGTAAAGGCCGCTGAACTAAAAATACACTTCCCAAGACTTCTTGTTTGGCAGATGAACAGATGAGGAGGTCTCCGCTAACTCCTTCTTCGTGGCCGCCGCCACCACCATGGCATCTACGGGAACACCCTTGGACAAAAACTCTTTACCCGGAAGGGCAGACAAGAACTTATTTGGTCTCCTGGGGACTGGCAACCCGGTGTCAGGAGTATCCCACACCTTTCGACTGACTAGATCCATTAGTTCGTCAAAAGGTGGAGACACCCAAGAGGCAGAAGGTTGAGACCCGAAAGCCATCAGGTACACCGACTCCTCATCAGAAGGGTTAATAGTGGGCCAGTCGCACCTCTGCCTAAGAATCTCTAAAATGTCCACAAAGGAAACATCATCAGAGGACGACTTGGGGGACCCTTCCAACTCCTCGAGGTCAGTGTCCAATGTCAAAGACTCATCCTGGGAGTCAATATATTTCCTCTTACATAACCTCTTCTGGGGAGGCTGCTCGGAAGAGTGGGGCCACCAGCCGATGGCTCCTGAGGCTGCAGGTCTCTGCTGTCTCCAGAGAGAGTAGGGGCTGAGACTGAAGTGGGTGCTCTCGGGGGAAGAGTGCTGGTGCCAGTGGTAGGTGCTGGAGAATGAGACCGCATGCTCCTCATCATCTCAAACGCTGACCTCTCCAGCTCAGAAGACCTCCCCCACTCCGACGAGACACGGGTTGGTGCCGGAGCCAGAGCTGTCAGCTCAGAGATTAATGCAGGGTCTGAGCTCACCCTGGCCAGAGCACCAAGAGGAAGGCTCGGAACTGAAGAAGATCGATTCCAACCCTCCCTGTCGGTGCTGACAGGAGAGCTTCGGCCCCTGGACATGACAGACGGCACCGAGCGTGTCGGAGCCTAACCCGGCTCCAAGGCAGCAACAAGGTGAGTTGGAGCCGGCATTTCCTCCGTTGGCACCAAGCACTTCGGCTCCGAAAGGCCAGTATGGCTCAGAGGAGGAATAGCAGACAAGGGCAAAGCTGGGTCAAGTGGCTCTGGAGCCGACTGGGTCAGAACTAACAATAATTTTGGCAAGGCAGATGACTTCAGGAGTCTCAGCACTACCCTCTGCACATCTTCTTCGGCAAGGGTCCTGGAAGATCTGGAGGACATAGTTGGGGATCTTGACCTGGGGGCACTGGAGACCTAAATGCTACGGACATTGGTAGAGAGCTTACAGATTGGCTCCGAGTAGCAGATTCAACTGCTGTATCAATTGTTTCAGAGATCGGTTCGGAAACCTCTATAACCGACTCTGACATCACCATGATGCTCTCCTTTGGCTCCGAAGGCTGAGTCGTCGAGGAGGCAGATTTTGATTGTCTCGAATGTTTAGGAGGTGGCTCCGAGACACCAGCTGGTGCCGGAGAAGGCCTTTTTGAGGATTTTGATTTCCCAGACTTAGAGGAAGCCGAAGAGCTGGATAGTGCTTCCTCAAAGCATGGTTTCAATAAACCCTTGAGTATGAGTTTGTTCCTCCTCTCCTGTAAAACTCTAGGAGAGAAAGCATGGCAGAACAAGCACGACTCCTGTAAGTGGATGGCCCCTAGGGAGTAGACACAGCTACTGTGGCCATCCGTTAAGGACATCTTTTGGGAGCATTTCATACACTTTTTGAACCCCGAGGGTTTATGCTCCTTACTTTCCTTAGACACACACACACACAGACACACACACACACACACACACACACACACACACACACACACACACACACACACACACACACACACACACACACACACAGTACAGTGAGATTGAAAGGAGAAAGGAAAGGAGGACTAGGTCCTCTAACTAAAACAGGCCTAGCCCTAAGAAGGAATTACACGAGGACTAGGTCCTCTAACTTAAATGGGCCTAGTCCGGTGTAGAGAAAGCCCGGTGTAGTGAAACTGGGTCTCCTAACTTAAACAGACCAGAAAGGAAAGCTCAAGCACCCGAGAGAAACTGTAAATGACACAATAACTTTCTATTCTTAAGAAACAGATAATAAACTTGCAATTCTAGTAACTTCACAAGCGGATCCCCGCCAAAAACAAACAATGTCCAAATAGCAGAAAACTAACTGCTAACGGTGACCAAAAAGGGTCAGAATAACAACCGACAAGACAGCAGGAGACCCTGTTGACTAAGAGTGGAAAACCGCCAAAAACTACCTAAATCAAATAATGCGCAACAGCGCCTAAACTAACTGGCACACAGGATACCAATAAACAACTTGAAAATTAAGTTGCACTCAAAAAAGGCAAGCAAAGCAACTGCCTGATATATTAGCAATACTAAATATATAATAATAAAGCATGAACATGATACATTATGAAGAATTTTGAAAAACTTAGCCAGAGCCAAGAGAAGCACAACCGAACTCGTCGACGCGGCAAACGAGATCTGGGGATTGTAGTGGTGCACCATTGGATACCTGCTTAGCCATGAACCAACCAAAAGTCTTCCAGCTTGTAAATCGGCCGAGTTGGAGCCGAGGATCGGCTCCGAACCCCATATGTAAAAATGAAGGTGAGATTGAACTACCTAACATTGTAAGTTAGAAGAAATAAATGAAATGAAAGAATTCTAAGAAATTATAAAAAAGGGAAGTAAGGATCAGCACCAATGTTATATGGGTTACATTACTGTTATTATAAGGAGATGAGTCTAAGGGAAAAAAAATTATGAAAATAATACAAAAAAGAATGGGAATCATTTGGGAAGAAGTAATGGGGAAGGGGTATATCGACTAAATGTATAACAAGTGAATAAAATAATAGTGAAATAAAAGAAGTAATAGATGTTATTTTAAGGGAGAATAAAGATGTAAGGCTGGTTGCATGTTATATTGCAAAATCATTTGATTCAGTAAGTCATGAGGCAATGTAGAATATTTTAGGGGATTGTGTGTTTGTGGAAAAAATAAAAGTATTAAAGAAGTGTTATGAGATGTCATAGATGAAGGTTACAGTAAATGGTTGGTTAGGAAAGAAAATAAACATTGAAAAGGGAGTGAATAGGGGTTTCCTATGAGTATGTGTTTATTTGTGCTATTACTTAATGTAATAATACAAAAACGTAAAGGTGAAATGAGAGAAGCGAAATGGAAAATGGAAAAAAAGGTTTAATAATACATGTATATCTTTCATATGTAGATGATTTATTACTGTAACAAAAGTACAGTCTGGATAAAGATAAATGTGATAAGGATGGAAAGGGGGTTAACTAAAGCTGGAATAAAGTTAAACACTGGGGGGTGTGAGGGGTGACTCTCCCCATATATCTTGGTAATATATTCTCTTTTGGAAACAGTTATTTATTGCACTTGTAAGTATCACTGTGTATACTTTAAAATGTTTATAATATGTGAGGGACTACACCCCACACACCCCCAATGTGGGTGGGGGGCTGTGGCCTCCACACCCCCTTACTTTATACACTAACTCCAGGGTCACACTACAGTGGGAAAAAGACTATTTATGACTTTCAATGAAATGAATTTCATATATATATATATATATATATATATATATATATATATATATATATATACATATATATACACACACACAAACACATATATATGGGTCTATATCAGCATCTCGAATGCTGACAATATCGAATTTGATATAGTCGCATCGAGAATGCCGAAAGGGCAGAACATCTAATTGGTAAATGGAAATCTCCGAAGGGGAGATTTCCGTTTACCTCAATGTAGTGCGGTCTCGGAGTTGGTATATTTAAGTAGCGGGGTGGGGGGGTGCAGGGGCTTGCCCCTGCCTACACCCTTTAGAATTTTCTTTTGGGGGGAGTTATTTTTTTTTATCGGCATTCGAAAATGTAATAGGTCGATCATTTCAGTTCAACATTTAGTGATTCAACCTATTACATTTTCGAAATGCTGATATAGACCCCTATATATATATATATATATATATATATATATATATATATATATATATATTACACACACACACACACACACACACACACACACATATATATATATATATATATATATATATATATATATATATATATACACACACACACATATATATATATATATATATATATATACACACACACACATATATATATATATATATATATATATTTATATATATATAAATACAAAACAAATACCTACACAACAGAAACAGCCACTTGAGACACAAATTAATGTTTAGTGCTTTCGTTCTTTTTAATTCAAGAACATCATCAGAACAAATGGCAACCTTAAAAGGCTTTTTTTATATATAATTAACTTCAAATCAATTATCCAATAAAATAATCTGTTCAGAGCTAATTAATTAGCCAACTCCTGGTTATTTAAAGGGGAAAACTACAATGATTTGCTTTTTAATAAACACTTAATATTTATGACATCATTTAAACCTGGCACTTTATCAGCTTTCAATATAATTTGCCATTTTACTTCCTTAATTTCTAATACATTGTTAAAAATGACAGTAAAAATCTTTGATCAGCACTAATACAAAAAATACATTTCTTAAAATTACTACATTCAGAAGCATGCTTAGCTAATGCATTTGTAAAATCCTTTTTCTTGATAGCAGCACAATGTTCATAATTCTTCA
This sequence comes from Protopterus annectens, assembly GCF_019279795.1. Taxonomy (NCBI): domain Eukaryota; kingdom Metazoa; phylum Chordata; order Ceratodontiformes; family Protopteridae; genus Protopterus; species Protopterus annectens. Next base: position 83,115,618 of record NC_056751.1, on the reverse strand, counting down.
AGAAAGTTTTCTGACCGTTTTTCTTGCATCAAAACTTTCGCAACTGGAACAGCTGGCTAAATAAACTAATCAAATACTTTTGCAGCTATATCTTTGTTTGGCCACAATATTTTTGTTAAGATGTTTAAAACTAACACTGTGCATGGAATCAATATACCTACACTGTTTACAGTTTAAACACAGGTAGGTCCCTACAGGACCAATACCAACCGAGGATGAGTTACAACCACTATACTTTAATAAACCCTTAATGTTGGAGACTTTTTTTTTTAATAAGTGAACTGTGTGTGGATGAACACCAACAATTCTAACGAACTCACCATTACCTAAAATAATTTTCCAATTGTCATGTACCGCCCTCTGTATTTCTTCAGAGTCAACACTAATAGGGACTGGAAAGGTGAGACACTTCTCAAACCTACTAGAACTGGCTCCATTGCCCTTCAGAATAAAACCACTGGTTAAAATGGGTGGGTACTTACTGTGCCTTAAAATAATAACCTCGTCCCTAATCTTATCCAATTTAAATTTTGGGTAACCCCTATCGAGAAACATTTAATGAAGTCCACTTCATTAAACAAAATGGACATCTTGGCAAATTAACCTATTTAGATGAATAATCTGCCCTCTCACATTGTTCTATTTCATAAACTGAAGGTGTTGACCCCTAAAATGTAATTGTTGGTAAAAGTTTTCTTTCTATGTAAATTGGTGGTGAAACATTTAGAATCTACGTCAATAGTGATATTCAAATCCAAAAAAATTTACACTAGTTCCTATGTCCCAAATAACAAAAGTTAATCCTTTAATACTGTTGTTAATTTGTTTCAAAAATAATTCATAATCAATCTCACTGCCTGTACAAATAAATAAAAACAAATGATCAATATACCTCTTAGAAAAACAGACAAATTTAAATAATTCTAACTTGGATAACAGTACTCTTTCCCATCAAAAAAGAACTAGAATAGCAAATGCTGGGGCTATTTTTGGCTCCCATGGTTACACCACATTTTTGTTGATAGATGCCACCATCAAACAAAAAGAAGTTGTTAGCCCTATGTCAAACAATAAACAAATAGTGTTTATTTAATGTTGTCAAAGTTAGTAAAGCCCAATACAATGTTTTATGTGATCTGATTAAAGGTGCTTTTATTTAAATACATTTGTTTTCTATGACCAGTCTGGCCATGGTTTACTTTGTGGTCTTATTTGGTATTTGGACTTTCCAGTGCTTTCTTATCCACTTAGTATTTATTCCCGCCATCGTACACTTTTTTACGTTTTTGGATACAAAGCTAGTAAAGTGACGTAAAAAATTCCTGACATGGTCAATGCCCTAAGTGTGGCTAATAGAGGCGTACAAAGAAAACACATCAAAAGTTACTAACATTTTTCATTACATTTGGAATTCATAATCTTTTAGAAGATCCGAGAAAACCTAAGAATCTTTCAAAAATTATTCTGTCTTCGATGACAAAGGATTTAAAATGCTATCACGGTAGTAAACTATAGTAACCATCTTATATTACTCAGCTGAAACAATAGGCCTAAATGGTGGGCTGATGGGATCTTTGCGTAGTTTAGGAATACAGAAAATTGTTACTAACTGGGGTTGTTCATCAAAAAGAAACTCATAAAATGCTAAATCAATATAGCCCTGGTTCAAAAGATCCAACCACAAATCATCAACCTTTCTAAAACTCCTACTTCTGACAAAATCTTTACTGACCATGTCATAGCTTTGCTTGTCACTGAGCAGTTTAGACATAGCTTGTGTGTAATTAGCACTATCCATCATTACTAAGCTACTGTCTTTGTTGGCTTTCCTACATCTGACATCCTTTAACCTCCTCAGGGAACAAAGTGCCCCACTTTCAGATTTACTCAAACCTGTTTTTAGGTTTGTTGTCAAATAATACACAGACCTCCTTCTCACAAAGTTCAGAAAAAAACATTTAAAATGGGCAAAAGGGGCAGGTGAACATGCTAGTTTAACAGTATTATTAGAATCATAATTAGCAATGCAATTCAGTATATACTTTGAATTTAACTTCCTGACAAAGAGGTTTAAATCAGTAATTAAATCAACAATGTTAGCCCTTTTAGCTAGAATGAAAGTAAAACCCTTTCCTGATATACTAATTTGATCAACAGAAAGTGTTGGTGTCCTCAAACTGTACACCTGCCATAATGGTACTATATTTGTCGTCCCCTAGATATATATATATATACACACACACACATACACACACACACACACACACACACACACACACACACACACACACACACACACACACACACAGTGAATATAAAAAGTTTACACACCCCTATTAAAATGCCACGTTTTTGTAATATAAAAAAATTAGACCACAATAAATAATTTCAAAACTTTTCCTACCTTTAATGTGACCTATAACCTGTACAATTCAATTGAAAAACAAACAAATCTGTTAAAGAAAAAAATATAAAAATGAAGACAAGCAAAAACTGGTTGCATAAGTGTGCGCACCCTTAAACTAATACTTTGTTGTGTGCACACACCCTTAAACTAATATTTTGTTGACCACCTTTTGACTTAAGTACAGCATTCAGTCTTCTTGGGTACACATTTGCCATCAATTAGAGAGACTCTGATTAACCCCACATAAAGTTCAGCTGTCCTAGTAGGATTTTCTTGACATTTACTCAGTTGCCTGCTACAGAGAAGCCGTGGTTTGCAGAGAGCTTGCAAAGCTTCAAAGGGATCAAGGTATAAGTCAGGAGAAGGGTACAAAAAATTTCCACAGCAATGGATATACCACGGAACACAGTGAAGACAGTCATCAAAAAGTGGAGAAAATATGGGACAACAGTGACATTGCAAAACTGATGAAAAGACAAGATGAAAACTGGTCAGGGAGGCTGCCATGAGACTTACAGCAACACTGAACGAGCTGCAGGAATTTATGGTAAGTACTGGCTGTGTACTACATGTGACAACAGTCTGCCATATTCTTCATATGTCTGGACTATGGGGTAGGGTTGCAAGACGGAAGCCTTTTCTTACACAGAAAAATATCCAGGCCTGGCTAAAATTTGCAAAACAATACATCAAGTCTCCCAAAAGCATATGGGAAAATGTGTTATGGCCTGAAGAGACCAAGGTTGAACTTTTTGGCCACAATTCCAAAAGGCATGTTTGGAGCAAAACAACACTTCGCATCACCAAAAGAACACCATCCCCATGGTGAAGTATGGTGGTGGCAGTTTCATGCTTTGGGGATGCTCTTCTTCAGCTTGAACTAGGGTTTTAGTCAAGGTGAAAGGAATTATGAACAGTTCCAAATACCAGTCACTTTTGGCCCAAAACCTTCAGGCGTCTGCTAGAAAGCTGAAGATGAAGAGGCATTTCACCTTTCAACATGACAATGACCCCAAGCATGCATCCAAATCAACAAAAGAATGGCTTCACCAGAAGGAAATTAAAGTTTTGGAATGGCCTAGCCACAACCCAGACCTAAATCCAATAGAAAATCTGTGGGGTGACCTGAAGAGGGTTGTGGACAAGAGATGCCCTGATAATCTGACAGATTTGGAATGCTTTTGCAAGGAAGAGTGGGCAAATATTGCTAAGTCAAGACGTGCAATGCTGACAGACTCCTACCCAAGAAGACTGAATGCTGTAATTAAATCAAAAGGTGCTTCAACAAAGTATTAGTTTAAGGGTGTGCACACTCAACAAAGTATTAGTTTAAGGGTGTGCACACTTATGCAACCAGCATATTGCACATTTTTTATAATTTTCCCCTAACATATTTGTTTGTTTTTCAATTAAATTGTAGAGGTTATAGGTCACATTTAAAGTGGAAAAAGTTTTGAAATGATTTATTGTAGTCTCATTTTTTTATATCACAAAAAACAGGAATTTTAACAGGGGTGTGTAAACTTTTCATATCCACTGTATACTGTGTGTGTGTGTGTGTGTGTGTGTGTGTGTGTGTGTGTGTGTATACACACACACACACACATATATATATATATATATATATATATATATATACATATACACACACATATATATATATATATATATATATATATATATATATATATATATATATATATGTGTGTGTGTGTGTGTGTGTGTATACATATACACACACACACATATATATGTATGCATAGATGATTTTATATATATAAAGAAGTTATGTACCTACCATAACGTTCCATGTTAGTTGTCTTCTTCTCGCCTTCTTTCTTGCTGGTTGGGTTCGGAGCCGATCCTCGGCTCCGACTCGGCCATTTTCAAAAACTCGAGAGCTGCTTACTGGCTCGAGGCCCCCCTATATCCCATGATGCCTGGCGCTAGATACCCAGATCTCGTTTGGTAAGTCTAACTGCAGACATAATAATAAAAGAATCCTATCCTAGAATGCATAAATCCTACTGGAGAGACTACTAGTCAGAAAGGAATAGCCAGAGAAGACTCAGCCAGTGAAAAATCAAGAAGAACTCTTCTCGGTCCACTAGGATAGGGGGATGAAGGGTTAAGTTGTCTATCTCACCTTCATTCTTGCTGGTTGGGACAGCGTCCCTAGCACCTAAAATCCTGGGTGGCTCATCGGAAAAGACTCTTCAGAACAGTGGAACCAAAATCAGCTCTGCTCCTGGAAACCAAATCCAACTTGTAATGCGAAATGAAAGTATGTGGGTTGGCCCATGTATCCGCAGCAGAAATAGATTCCATGGGCAACCTAGCCTGAGAGGCCACCGAAGTAGCTAAAGCTCTGGTGGGGTGACCTTTTGGTTTAACTGGCAATTCTTTATTCCTCAGTTGATATATGAATGTGATGATAGAAGTCAACCACCTGGATAAGGTTACCTTGGAGACTGGAAGACCTTGTTTACCTACTGCATAAGACAGGAAAAATTGATCTGATTTTCTAATGTCCTTGGTTCTGTGCAAATAAAAGCGTAGCTGCCTGTGAACATCTAACTGATGCAACTTATATTCCGCCCTGTTGGAGTGGTTAGGGATAAACACAGGAAAGTCTATGGACTGATTCAAGTTACTCTCTGAAGAGACCTTAGGAAGGAAGGATGGATTAGTTCTAACAGCAACCCTGTGGAACACGAGGTATGGGGGACGGAGAGAAAGAGCCTGTAGTTCTGAAACTCTTCCGACTGAAGTAATAGCTACCAGAAAAAGGGTTTTCCAAGATAAGAACTTAAATGAACAAGAAGCTGCAGGTTTGAAAGGGGGCAAAATTAGAGAAGCTAAAATCAAATTTAGTTTCCACGGTGGTGGAGGATCTCTCACTAAGGGCCTGAGCAGAGTGGTTCCTTTGAGAAAAGCTTTACACAGCTTATGAGATATGATATTGTTTTCCGACAGGCCATTGTGAAAATTTGAAATTGCAGCTAACTGAACTCTAATTGTAGCGGAAGCGGACCCAGCATGGAAGAGTTCTGCAAGAAATTCCAAAATGTAGTGTACAGGGGTTGAAAAGGGGTGTATACTTTTAGCCTCTGCCCAGGAAGAAAAACGTTTCCACTTACTAGCGTAAGTTTTTCTATTCGTAGACTTGTGTGATGACAAAATGATTTTGTGCACAGAGGGGGAGATATCTGGAAGCCTGGCTAAAGTTGGAAGTGGAGCAACCAAGCCGTGAGCTGGAGAGAGCGTAGGGATTGGTGCATCCCACCCGATTGATGAATCAGGAGGTCTGGAACTAGGTCCAGAGTCCAAGGCTGCTCGAGAAGATAGCGATGCAGGAACGGGAACCATATTTGTCGGGGTCAGTAGGAGCAATGAGGATCATTTTGCAACCCAATACAGTAGCTTTCTGAATTAGCTTCGGGATTAGGGGAAAAGGAGGGAATGCATAAAGAAGTCCCTGAGGCCAATTGTGGACTAGAGCGTCTCTGGGGGAATGTCCGGGAAGTGGAAGGAGAGAGAAGAAATTGCTGCACTTGCTGTTGAAGGGAGTTGCAAAAAGGTCGCAGCAAGGTTGGCCCCATTTGCGGAAGATTTGGTCCGCAACTACCTGGTTCAGAGACCACTCATGAGGCATGAGAATTGCTCTGCTCAGTCTGTCTGCTATGACGTTGGACCTCCCAGGGATGTGCATTGCAATCAGAAACCGTTGGGAAGAGATTGCCCACTGCCAGAGTCTGAGTGCTTCTCGACACAGGGGGTAGGACCTGGTTCCGCCCTGCTTGTTGATGTACCACACTACAGACATATTGTCCGTTTGAATTGCAATGGTCCCAGTAGGAAGAGAGTCCTGAAGAGCCTGCAACGCTAAGAGCACGGCCCTCATCTCCAAGACATTTATGTGCAGATGGTACTCGTGAGGTTGCCAGGTGCCTTGGACTGTTCTGCCCTGATAATGCCCCCATCACCTGATCAGGGAGGCGTCTGTGGTCACCGTAGCAACTGGAGGGGGGAGAACAAATGGTCTGCCGTGGAGCACTGATGTGGAGACCATCAACCATGCAAGGTTCTTCTTGCATGCTTGCGTGATCATAATCATGTAAGACATGGGAAGCTGCTGGAAGGACCATTGGGTGAAAAGAAGCCACTGGAGAATCCTCATGTGAAAATGAGCTAGAGGGACAAGTATGATCGCTGCTGCCATGAGACCCAGAGTTTGAAGGACAAACCTGGCTTGAATTCTTTTGCATGCTAATAAAACCTTGACATGCTGATGAATCACTAACAACCTGTCTGGTGGGAGGCTTGCTAACATGTCTTTGGTATTTAAATTTGCACCTATAAAGGTGATAGATTGACAGGGTGCCAATGCAGACTTTTCGAACTTTATTGTGATACCTAGCCTGGAGCAAGTGTCGATAGTGCAGTATCTGGCTCGCAGAAGGTGATGTCTGGTGGTAGCAGTGAGGAGCCAGTCGTCGAGATATGGAAACACCTGGAATCCTTGCCGTCTCAGTTGAGTGGTAACTACTGCCATTCATTTGGTAAACACCCTGGGGGCTGTGGTGAGCCCAAAGGGCAGAGCTCTGAACTGATAATGGCTGGCTCCCAGCCGGAAGCGAAGGAATCTTCTGGAGCGTCTGTCCATTTTGATGTGGTAGTACGCCTCCTGAATATCTATAGAGCACATCCAATTGTCCTGACCCAGGAAGGGCAAAATGGACTGTAGCGTGACCAACCAGAACTTCGTTCTTTGTACAGACCTGTTCAGTCTGCTGAGATCCAGAATGGGTCTCCAGTCCCCTGTCTTTTTTGGTACCAAAAAGAACCTTGAGTAAATTCCGGATCCTTGTTGGTCTGCTGGGTCTTGCTGGATGGCCCTTTTTCTTAGCAGTTTTGAGACTTCTTGCACTGCTTGGTCCCTTAGATTGGGTGGAATGTCTGGAAGGGACTTGTTTGACCTTAAGGGGGTGCGAACAAAGGGAATTCTGTAGCCTCCGGATATGACGGACTGTACACATTTGTCTTGTGTTATGTCTTGCCAGGCTCTTGGGTACAGCGATAATCTTCCCCCGACTGCCTCCAGAGGTGGGCAGCCGGGCAACCCTTCAGGGATGCTGGAAGGGCTTCTCAGAGAAAGATTCTGTGCTGCCCTGATTTTGCGGACCCCCTCTGCCACGAGGGTGGCGTCTGTTATTGTTCCCTCCTCTGCCCCTGGATGGGAACTCACCACGTGTGTCAGGCAAGGCTCCCTGGGATTTCTGGAACCACATCTTTCCACTCTTCTGACCCTTAGGATATGGTCTGGAAGGAGTGGAAAAACTGACTCCTACGGCAGAGACAGGTCTTGCCTTCCTGCTCACACCTGGTAAGGGTATCTTTCACCTTTGATCCAAAGAGAGAGGAACCATCAAAAGGGGTGTTGGTGAAAGACTCTCTGAAAGGTTCCGCAAAGTTACATAGCTGCATCCAAGCATGCCTCCTTAGGGCCACGCCTGTGCCTGCGGCTCTACTCGCACCATCAACTGCATACGAAATGAGCCTCATGGAGGAGTTTGCCGCTGAATTAAGAGTCGCCAGCTGGGAGGCTGCCTTAGCCTGGGCCCCCTCAGCTGATGGATCTTGGAGGTTATTTCCAAGCTCTTTCAGGAGATCCCTCTGAAGACGGGTAAAGTGGCACAGGTAATTCAGGGACCGCATGGAAAAGGTCACTGAAGAGAGCATCCGCTTCCCATATCTGTCTATTGTCCTGGACTCCTTGTTAGGGGGATGGACAGATGAAGACGTTTCAGCCAACTCCTTCTTTGTGGCCGCCGCTACCACCATGGCATCAACGGGGACACCTTTGGTCAAGAACTGTTTGTCCTGCGGTGCAGTAATGAATTTGGCAGGTCTTCTAGGGGTCGGTTCCACTGTGTCTGGAGCCGTCCACACCTTCCGAGCCACCACAGACATCAGTGGGTCGAAAGGCGGAGACACCCAGGAGGTGGAAGGTCGGGATCCAAACGCGTCCAGGAATAACGACTCATCCTCGGAAGGGCTTAGGGCAGTCCAGTTCCCCCTCTGCCTAAGCATCTCAAGGATGTCTGAGGAGACATCTTCAGAGGAGGATCTTCGGGACCCTTCCGACTCCTCTAAGTCGGTATCTGATGTGACAGACTCGGGGGAGTCAACATGCTTCCTCTTGCATTTCCTCTTGCGAGGTGTCTCCTCTGAATGATCAGGGGAGGCCTCGGAAGAGGAGGATACACCCAACGGGGTGTCCTGGAGTGCTGGATCCCCACGCTTGGGGTCTGGAAGAGGGGCAAAGGCTGACGCAGGCACCTTAGGGGGAGGAGCCGATGGGGTTGATCGTGGGACTGACTCAGGGGCCAGTACACTCCTCATCACCTCGAAGGCGTCCCTGCCCGGATGCAGAGAGAGCTCCGGTTCCGAAGAAACCAGAATACCTCCCCGCACCGAGGGGGATGGCTCCGAGGCAGATGTGGGAGCCAAGCTCACCTGAGCCGAAGCCCCGAGGGGGAGAGTGGGGTCAGACAAGGGTCCGATGCCACTCGTCCCCTCGGAGCCGATGAGGGAGTCTTGGCGCCCAGATCCCTCCAAGGAAGGTACCATGGAAGGGATCGGAGCCGACAGAACCGAAGGAGAGGGTATCGGAGCTGACGGTTCCACGACTGGAACCCCAACAAACTCGGGCTCCGAGCTCATAGGATGAGTTGGAGGAGGAATATCAACAGCTGTGGACTAAGCCGACACCTGATGAGGGGGGCTGGACAACATTTTGGCCAGGGCCTGCGATTTTAACAGCCTACTGACCACTCTTTTCCAAGTCATGGTCCGAAAGTCTAGAGGACCGAGAAGAGTGGGATGAGTGATGACTACGCTCCGATTGGAGCTGAGGCGACTTCGGAGCAGAACGTATCGACTCCAGAGAAGGAGACCTGGATCTTTTCCGACTCTCAGATGGCTCCGAAGAACGTGTCGGAGCTGAATGGGAGGGAGGAACATCGGTTCCAGCCGGAGCCGAGATAGATTGTATGGCTTCACCCAACGACAGCTCCAAACTGGGATCTGAAGGTTTAGGTAGCCTGGAAATTTCACGGGCTGAGCCTTCGCCGGTGAATCTTGGGGTTTAAGCAAACCCCTCAGGATCAATTTGTTTTTGTGCTCCTGCAGGACTCTTGGACTGAAAGCATGGCAAATCGAGCAAGAGTCCTGCAGGTGCATGGCGCCCAGACAATAAACACAAGAAGTGTGACCATCTGTCAGAGACATCTTCTGACAGCATGAATCACACTTCTTGAATCCGGATGGTTTAGGATCCTTGGACATCATGGAGGAAAACCAAGGACAAGAAATACACACAGAAAGGTTAAAGTAACTAGCCACTAAGAATTACACACTACAGTTACCACAACCAAACTACAAGTACTACTACAAACAAAAACTATATTTAACTATCACTAAACACTAACAGTGATAATAAAGGATTTTTTTTTTTTTGATAGAGGAGATAGAGAGAAAAAGGTTATCCACTAACTTAAACGGAAAACCTTTCTGAGGTAAGGGAAGGGAGTGAAGGGGGGGAGGGGAAACTCTCTAACTTAAACGAATTTCTTGGGGAGAAGTAATCGGAATCTAAAGAAAACTAGCTACAATACAACAGTCTAATCTAACGAATAAATCTACACTAAAACTAGCAGTTTTGACAAGAAAAATACAATAATAATAAAGTTTTATACGACCTGAGCCAGTAGAACAACCTCGCAGCAGAAGCACAAACGAGATGTGGGTATGTAGCGCTAGGCATCATGGGATATAGGGGGGCCTCGAGCCAATAAGCAGCTCTCGAGCTTTTGAAGATGTCCGAGTCGGAGCCGAGGATCGGCACCGAACCCAACCAGCAAGAATGAAGGCGAGATAGACAACTTAACATACACACACACACCCACACACATATATATATATATATATATATAGAGAGAGAGAGATAGCGCAAAAGACATTTTATTGTCAATGTAATTTCCCAGATCTTCAACTACAAGATCAGATTTCAGGGGTAATGTGTTGTGAATGTGGTAGTTATAAAGGGAGTCATGCTTGCCAAAGGATATGAGTATACATTTCTCAACATTTAATTTCAGTCCGTGGTCTGGCACCAGCTATTTGTTTGGGACAGACCCTCTATTAAGATCATGGTGTCATCTGGGGAATTTATGATGGCATCAAGTTTGCACTTGTATCTCCTATGTTCCTAAAGGCAGGTGTGATACTTTCTGAGCTACTGACACTTGTTATTTCATTTCAAACAGCTAAATGTGACAGAATGTGTCTCAAGTGGAAAATACAAATGAAGACATGGATAGATGGATGGGCAGTGACTGCAGAATTGCGATCCTCTGATCAAATTAATTAAGTGAAGGGGATTGTGCAAAAGGGGACTATCTGAACCCATGCCTAATACCTAAATTCACCACTGCATTTTAAATTATTTTAAAATTAAGTTGGCTTAGTTCATGGCTTCTGATGTTTCTTATTGTAAAACCATGGCTGATCATCAGGCTCAAAAATACTATATAAATAATGCAAACATAAAGAGCAGAAGTGTCAAGAAAGGAAAAAATGCCATTGATGAAACTGTGTCAGTGTGTATGGGGATTAATGCCTGATACACACAGACCCACTAAGTAGCTGCACATGTTACAGAACACTTAAGCAGCTAACAATGTGCAAATACATAAATGGATAAAATTGGTTCAAAAGGATAACTTTGTATTTAGGGTTTGCAATGATGGGATGTCTCAGGGTTTGTGTGCATGTTTTTTTCCCTGAAAAGTCACTAATCAATACAGAAGGAGACAATGAGTATACGGCCAAGCCACCAGAATGAACACTGGAAGAAATTGTACTACATAAAGTGTCCTTGTAGCTAACTCATTAGCATTTAAAATTATGCAGCTTAAATAGAACAGTCTTGTTTAGATAAACACACACACAAACATAACTGCACTGCATTGCAATAATGACCCTTAACTCTATACAAAGAAAGCTTCAGAGACGTTTTCAGACTTCACTGTTCCTTATCACACAAACAGTTCATTTTCAGGTTTCCATTCAAGAATATGCAAAATTTTTTGAACATACTTGCTTGTTGCAATGCAGCTTTTGGGTCATGTCCTGACGAAACATTGTTCATTCTTTGCGGAAGGTCTTGAAAAGCCTGCTGGGGGTTCATATATATCAAGTCCCAAAGGGAAGAAGACTCTCAAATAAGCAGGTTAGAGCAGCTTAACCTCAGGTACACCTGCCTGCACAGCTTTATGGTGGGAATAAAGGCAGATTTTGTATGGGTCTGCATTGAGGAGTCATTACATGCATGGACCCTGGTTTCACCTCTTTTAGAGGCCAAATCTTTTCTCCAGAATTTTGCAAGTATGTCCTCTTTCTCTTTGTAAGATTTCTTTTTGATTAGTATTGGTCAAGGCTTTCTTTTGGCTACTGCTCCTGGAATATTCACCCCATGGGCTTTCACAACTTTGAGCTCATGCTTCAGGATAATAGTCCATTTGTAAGTTTTCCAGCATGAATTCTTTATACAGTTGTTGCCCTCAGCTTTTCCTGACACAGCTGTAAAATGCATGTTCTTTCTACATGACCCATCTTCCAGGTCAGTAATTATTTTTGGATTTAATAGCTCATCATTCACTTCTTGTTTGGTTATTGTCACCTTCATATCCATCTCATTAGTTTAGATAGTGAAAGGATGATCCATGTGCTTAGACAACCTGTCTATTTTCAGTATTATGTTACTGTTTGAGGCTATCTAGTCCATCAATACCAACCAAGTTTCAGAATTTCTGCATGTATTTTGTTTTATCTTGATCTGTAATGAAATTTTTGCATTAAGAGTGCCTCCTGCCATTTCTGCATTTCCCTTCTGAAAATCTTCTCTTTGAGAGACTGTACTTACTCCTTCAGCAGTTCTCCCTCATCTAATGACATTTTCCATTCAGTTAAAGGACAACAACGGGATTCTATTATTAAATGCTTAACTTCTCTGTCCTTTTTCTCACTATATACTGATCCTGCTATGAAGCATTTAAAATATTTTAAATTGACTGTTTCTCTCCACTAGAAAAGTACCTTACTGTGCTGTGGTGGTTTCACATTGAAAAACTTTTATCCCACCCTGGAAAAGCTTGCTGCAGTCTTCAACTCATTGATGTCATCAAGGCCAATGAATACAGGTAGTTTTCTGGCCAATTCCCTCCCCAAACTGACATCACCATGACCGTCCTAAAAACCCATCTATGCTATGATGTCACAGCTCCCTGGTCCTTCCCCTACACATACAGAAAATAAAAGCTGGAACAAGGAAACAGTACACGAGTCAAGTCTCCTGCTGTGAGCTGTCAATCACAGCAGGTAACAGCTGAAATTGCCCTTAGCACTTTGACTGGTAGGGAATTTAGGTATGAAGGGGCATGGGAGATGAGGCAAAGTAGTACAATTCAGGCTTCACAAAAGACTGCAATTTTAGCCATTCTAAAAAAAAGCTGGAGTAAAAAGCTTTTTGAAAGTCAATATTCTGTGGCACTTGCACTGTTTTGTGTTTTAAGTAGTTATTGAAGGGCATGAAATTTTACTTAAAACTAACTGACTGAAAGACAACAGTGTATGCATGTAAAATCAATGAAGTGACAGGAGCTTTAAGAAGAAAGAGGCCTGCACAATGTAAATTTTTACAGACAAACTGCATTGTAGAATACCTAGAGGAAGACTAAACAATCAGAATTACTTCAAGATGCCAGACCCAATGTGGTCAGACTCATTAATCAAGTATAAAACTATTTAAAAACCTGTAAATAGTGCCAGAGTGGTGTTAAAATGTAGGAAACACCAGAACATGATGAAATAAAAATGTTTATGGTCTTTTATTTAGACAGCTTTTGTAAAACATGTAGTCTCTCTTTCTCTCTCTCTCTCTCACCAGAGCTTAAACACCATTTTCACGGGACTCTTGTCACATGTAAAGTCCTCAACAGCCTTATAGCTTTTGAAAGCGTTTAGTGTTCCTTCAAAATGACCACACTGTTCCATCTGTCCTTGCTCAAGTTCCCCTCATGCTTTGTTTGTTACACATTCTTTTTGTGAATATTTAGCACATATTGTCTGGAAGATGTTCAGACTGCACAGAATCATTCCCTGCCTGAAACAGTTTGTTAATTTCAAATTGGAAAGAAGGGTACCATTTGTCAGAATCCCAAGCCTCATGTCCAAAATGGCAGCAACTGTTACAGTTCAGGTTATGACTATTTCTATTCATCTGCAAAGAATCAGCTTTTGTGTTCACCAGCTTGGCCAAATCTTCGTTCTGCTTCTTAACAGCATTTTCTTGTTCACACTCTAGTTCTTGTACATACTTATTCTTTTTAATCCTTCTGTGCTCAACAAATATTGTATTCCAAAACTGAAATCTTATTCCACCACTTGAAAGGGCTTAAATTTATGGTTAGAGAAGTGAAAACACAAGCAGAAAATAACAAGGATTGGTTATCTATAATGTTTTGTTACTCCAAAGAAGTCTGTTTTTGAAATAATTCACACACACTATCAACATTTGTGGTCTGTACTCTTATGGGAGGAGAGGGTAGATTCTGCCCTTCTGTTGTGGGCATTTCTGGTTTAAGGCTTATTGTGCCTGCTTATCTGAACTGTTTCTTTCTGAAATTGGTGCGCATTGTTTGCTGTAGCACAGACTAGATTCAGACCTGCTGAATCTAACTTTGTTTGTATAACTTGAGCACTAATCCAGGCCATCTTTTTTGGAGAAGGGTCCCCCTGCACCCTAGTGGCAGGAGTGTGCAGTTAGAGCTTGTCTAATTGAAGACTGCTGGAACGGGGCTCAGTTTTTACTTTTTTATTGGTTAATTTGTTTAAATCAGTTTGCTCGTTTGCTACTGTTATATTAAAAGAAAAATTGCACTTTATCCATCTGCTTTTACTGTATTTGTGTTTCTTCCTACTTTATTACTTTATTTTGCTTTTGCTACCTATTCTTAAAAGTACTCAATTGCATTGATTCTGCTGCATTTATTACTGCTTGTTCATAGCCTGATTAAATTGTAACTGTTTATTCTAAGACTTTCTGGTTTAACCACTTGGGCTTTAGGCCAGTTGTTTCACATTAAGAATGTTTGTGGTCTGCACTCTTGTGGCAGGACAGGTAGCTTACATTGCTGATTGATGGCTTAGTGTTTTTTATTCTAAAAGTGTCAGTTCTGGTTTAAGCAGTTGGGCTTCAGGCCAGTTATTTTACATTAAGTAGGTTTGTGGTCTGCACTCTTGTGGGAGGTGAGGGTAGATTCTGCGCTTTTGAGCTGGGAATTTCTGGTTAAAGACTTATTGTGCTGCTTATTTGAACTGTTTCTTTCTGAAATTGGTGCACATTGTTTGCTGTAGCATTGACTAGATTCAGACCTGCTGAATCTAGCTTTGTTTTTATAACTTGAGCACTAATCCAGGCCAACTTTTTGTGGAGAAGGTTCTCCTGCACCCTAGTGGCAGGAGTGTGCAGCTAGAACTTGTCTGATTGAAGACTTCTGGAACAGGGCTCAGTTTTGAGCTTTTTTATTGGTATTTTGTTTAAATCAGTTTGCTCGTTTGTTACTGTTATATTAAAAAAAAAAAAGTTCTAGCTTCTTTTCCCACCTTTCCTGTTACTAGAGTAGTCCAGATAACAGATTTGCTGTATTTAGGACTGTATTACAGTTTCTGAGTTCCCCAGACCTTTGTCTGTTAGAGGGAAGCCTCTCAGCTTTTCAGTGGGAGTGGTAAGCACTAGGTAAGCCTATTTACCACAAGAAGAGTGGTTTCTAGCTCCCTTTCAACTTTCTGCTTTAAAAGCCCGTGTTTGCATGGGTTTGCGCGCCGTGCAGTGCCACTAAGCTAGGGTAAACTACTACCGGTGCCAGAAAGTCTGCTCTTCAATTTTTCTCTTAGATCTTGCTAGTTCTCTTCTCTCCTGCATTTAACTAGCTTATTCGCCTAGCACTTCATCTGGCTTCTTATAGAAATTATTGTAGCACACAAGTGCTAACAGCACTAAACGTTCTATAAGGAAACTGCTCCAGTACTTATTAGTAATGACAATCCCTCCTGCCATGACTAAAGGTCAGTTCCCTGTGCTTTCTCCTATTAATCTGGTGAGCTTGGGCATTCTGAGGCAGTGTAGCAACTGCCTCATGTACACAGACAACCCTCTCCTCTTACTTTCCTACACTCAAACTTGTGAGAGATGCACTTATACATCCAAACTGGAAGACATGCACTCTCCAGCCATGACCAGAATAGCTGGTCAAGAGGAGAAGGCCAACACCTGCACCACACCACATGGAACACATAGCCCTCCAGAACACCCACCATCACAGTTCTCACATAAAAACACAAACCACATACCCATTTTCGCGTAGGCTCTCAATTGAAATCTACCCAAACAGCAGAGACCTCCAAATCAGAAATGCACTCGACCACCACAACACAGCACAAATCACAAGACACATAGCTCACCTATACAGTGTGCCCCTCAACCTAAGCCCCTAAGGCAAAAGAGCTTGCCCAATACATTAATCATAGCTGAAGCGATAGTGAGGCACACTGATGTCCCACTCACTAGGCTGAATAAGGAGAAGGTAACAGTCAGCTGTCTATCGGGTGGCAGGATCCAACACATAACACACGCACTCAGGTCACTCCACAACAAGTACAAGTATGACTCTGTCATTGTCCATGTGTGTGTGAATGACCTGAGGCGTGCCTCCCTGGACTACATGAAAAGAGACATGGAGGAGCTCTTGGATTATGTGGCCCAGGCAGGTATGACCCTAGCCCTGAGCAGCATCCTACCATCGCCCAGAATGATACTGTAGTACAAGTAGAAAATGACTGACTTCAACAATTGGCTAAGTTTATGGTGTCATTCTAAGCACAACCAGTATCTGTCTGCTTGGGATGACATGACTGACAGACCTCGATGCTTTTCCAGAGATGGTCTGCATCTGTCACCCCTAGGTTTCCAGATACTGGCTAAGGCTCTTGCCACCCCTATAGTGCCTTTTTTAGGCGGTATTCCAAAGACAAAATAACCACCGTAACAGCTATAAATAAATGCAATCTGAGGGTCATGCTGCTCAATGCTAGAAGTCTAAATCTCAAGATGCACCACTCGAAGCACTCCTCAAATGGAAGAACATCGACATTTGTGCTGTAACAGAGACCTGGTTTAAAGCAAGAGAAAGCACCCCTGTGCTACCAGGCTATAGCTCATTCCACACCTTTTGGCCCCAGAACATGGACTAAAGCTCCAAAGGCAGTGGCATCTCCATATTCATAAAGGATGCACACACCTCCAGACTAGTAGACTAGTATAACACATCGAAGATACTTCAGGTACGACTAACTGTGGGTAAGACAGCAATTCAGGTCGTAGCTTGCTACAGGTCCCCAACCATGTCCCAAGACTCTCACTCCACATTCCTAAGCACCCTAGAAACTATTAGGGTCCAATCCAACACTCTCATGCTGGGTGACTTCAGCAACCCCTCCATCAACTGGGAAAACTACTCATGCACCAATACACTTGCCCAACGCTTCCTGGAATTCATGAATTCCAATGCATTGGACCAGCTCATTCTTAACCCCACTAGAGGAAGCAACATCCTTGGTTATTACTAACATGAGCAACCGATGCTCAACACCAATAGTCAATTCCTCCCTGGTTATATCCGACCACAAACTAATTACCATGGAAATCCACATCTCACCCACACCACCAGCAAAGGTAACCACCATGAAAAACTTCTCCAAAGCTGACTTTGGGCTCCTAAAAATAGAGGTGGCTAACTTTACGGCACCTATGCAAATGGAAAATAGGTGCACGACCGCCGAATCATACACCAATGCACTGTACGAACACGTACATAAATACATGGAACTAGCCATACCCAACAGAACCAAGATGTTCTCCTCTAAAAAAAGAAGCCAATCTGGTGGTCCCCTGCCATTAACAAACTCTACCACAGAAGGAAGAATCTGTTGCAGAAAAAGGTGAAGTCCCAAGACTGGAAAAACTTCCTTATTAGCCTCAACAAAAAGTTGAGATCCCTCATCAAAACCTCTAAATCTAGCTATGAAGGCAGAAAGGCAGAACTGTGGTAGACACTAAAACAACCACAAAACCTTCTATAGTTATATCAAGAATCTCCATGTCAATACCCATATTTGCTCTGAGTTACTGCACAATGGTACTTCCTATACTGAGCCAACAGATATTGCCAACATACTGGCTGACAGATTCAGTGCCAATTTTATCCCTCCCCAAAAGGACCAATCACAATACCGGAAGAATGCCAGATACCCAGCATTACTGCAGCACAGGTTAAAGCTGCAATGTCCAAGATCAAGAATACAGCTTCCATGGGACCCGACAATATCCCTGGTTGTGTTCTACATGAACTATAAAGTGAACTGGCACCACACCTGTGTGCCCTGTTCAATCGCAGCCTCACCTCAGGCTTTGTCCCTACAGAATGGCACACTGCTACAGTCATCCCTCTCCATAAAGGGTGAGTGACTACAGACCTTGGGAATTATCGCCCCATTAGCCTGACGAGACTGATATGTAAGGTTATGGAGCGCATCATCATGGACCTAATTAACAAGGATATAGGGAATCTCCAAACTCTGGATCCCATACAATTTGGATTTGTGAAGGGTAGATCATGCCTGCTAAACCTGGTTGACTTCTTTCAGTCAGTCACCAGAGCTGTGAATGATGGCAAGGCAGTTCATACAGCCTACCTTGATCTGGCCAAGGCCATTGATACCATTTCCCCACTCAGGAATTATTGACAGATTCACCAAACTCTGCATCAACCCCTATATCACTAGGTGGGTTGCAAATTGGCTCACAGATAGAACTCACAGTGTGAAAGTAGCAGACTCCAAGTCAGACTGCCGACCAGTCATGAGGGGAGTCCCACAAGGATCGGTCCTGGGTCCTCTCCTGTTTGGCATCTACTTCTCAGAAGTCCAGGCCAACACGGAGGGACTGACCAAGTTCGCTGACAATTGCAAGCTGGCAGCCATTATTAACTCCCCAAGTGATGTAGACATCCTACAGAAAGGCCTCACTGAGACCGACTGGTGTCGAAACCATGGCCTCAAGCTTAATGTAAAAAAATGCATCTTCATTCCCTTTGGGAAAAACTCAGTTCCCACTAATTACCACACTGATGGTAGCCCACTGAACACTGAAGGCGTTATAAGAGATCTGGAGACACAGGTTAACAGCAACCTCTCCTCTGACCACCAAATTGCCACTGTGGTTAGAAAGTCATTCTATGTGGCACATCTCATTACCAGGGGTTTTGGATCTACGAAGAAAGAGGTCATCATCTCTCTCTACTCTTCCCTCATTAGACCAATCGAGCATAATGCCCCATTTGGCATGTACCTCACTAAACACCTGCAACAGCTGGAAAGTCCACAAAAGTACTTCACGAAGAGGATCCTAGGCCTTTGTTGATCTCTGCTTGACTTACAAAGCCATGTCTGACCCAGCCCTGTTAGAAATGTTACACCTAAAGAAATCCCAATCGCTCCAAACCACATGCTCCAGGGACCTCAACCTCATTACCACAATCAACAGAACATGTTAGAGGGGCAAAGTCATAACCCAGAGACTGTCCATGTTCTGGAATAGACTTCCCATACATGTCAAGCAGAGTACCTCACTGGCCCTTTTCAAGAGAAATCTTGATGAGTGGATGGGAAATAAAAAGTTCACCCTGGGGATCACTCCAGTGGCTCTACTTGATAGAGGCACCAGAAACTAATGGCAGCATGATGTCAGGGCACTTCTATGGGCTAGGCTTGTAAAGGCCCCAGGGCCTTGGCCTAGTACACACCTATGAACATCTTAAAAATTTCTTGTTCCACATCTCAAAATTATAAGGACTGTGCACTTTTCATTAAACAGTCAACTTTCATGAATTTAACAACAGAGAAGCAGGAATTTCTGTCATTTTTATTTTATTATTTTATTTATTTTTTTTTTACAAAAAAGAAACCAAGGAGACCCATTATGAAAGGAGACTGTTGGAGCAGAAAAAGGGTAAAATCAACAGAGACGCTAGAGACTTTAAACTGGGTCAAGTCTTCACTTGGCCCAGGAATAACAATGGTATTAGTAACAACGATGGCTGTGCTCCTTCTACTTTACGTTCATATGTTATTAATTCGGATGAAAGGACTGTTGAAACTGGCATAATTAGTAATGTGACAGAACCAATTATTAATTTAGATAATTTAGATAATGTAAATGTTGAAGGTACTAGCATAGAGACTCATGTTGCTTCTAATGATTTAACTAATACCTGTATTTTAAACAATGTTACTGACAAGCATGTTGATAATTGTGTTGTTACTGGTCCTAATGTTGAACCAGTGGTTAGACGGAAGACTTCCATTATGCCTCCCCATTCACATTTGACTGCTGATAGGTCTACTACACCTGCCCCTTTCCCTATAGGGACTCCTCTATGTATGCAGGGGCAGAGTTCGTACAACAGAGGGAGGATGAAGCGGAAAGGTTCAGGGGGAGACCACACTGGACCCACTTTGAAGAAGATGTGGGAACGCCTTCCCAATCCCTAGTTTTGAATTTATCCCATAAGATTCTTACTAGGTATGAAGTCCAGGTTTTGAATAAGGGTTTATCCTTTATTCCTAGTAGTGTAAGCAATGTTACTGATTCAGTTTTGGACACTAGACTTTTCGCACGTAATATACAATTGAAACTGGAATTTGGGGATGTTAACAGGTCAGGCAATATTGGCACATTTCGTACTCCTAGTTTATATGTTCCAACTTTACATCCTTTGGTGGATACTTTTAATAAGTTGGTTGAACAAGACCTACATGAGTTGAATAAACTCAATAAAGATAAAAGTAGGAAAGCTAGGAGACAGAACCTAACCTTTAATCAAAGGAAGGCCTTATCTGACTTGTCTAAGGACCTTACTATAGTTATTCGTCCTGCGGACAAAGGAGGACCCATTGTTGTCATGGACTCTGAAGACTATCTAGAGAGCATGATTTTAATGTTGAATGAAGGTGATTATTACACTAGGATTGAATTAGATGAGGTCACTAATAAGATATTCAAGATCTATGATATACTAGATTATCTTTACAGAAGTCAAGATATAGATTGTACTTTAATGAAGTTTCTTAGAGTTAACAAACCTCTTGTACCAATTATACAGGGTCTTCCCAAGATCCACAAGTCACTGGAGAAGCCACCACTACGTCCCATAGTAGCTGGGAGAGGCTGGGTTACCGAACCCTTATCCCTTTATCGGGAACATTTCTTTAGACCTATAGTTAATGTTAATCCCACCATACTAAGGGACAGTAAACAATTTCTCTTAGAACTATATACATTTATCAAAGAAGTACCTGACAATAAACCTTACATCCTTGTAATTATGGATGTCAAAAGCTTATTTATTGTGATCCCCAATGACATAGGGGTGTTAATGGTACATCAGTTTTTAACTGAACATTCTGATTTAACCCCAATAGTCATAGATCAGTTAATGTTTTTGGAAATTGTTTTGCAGAATAATGTTTTTACTTTCAATAATGAGTTCTATTTACAAAATGATGGCTTAGCTATGGGCACTTCTTGTGCCAATAGCTACGCCAACATAGTAATGGCTAAGTGGGAGGAAGATCAATTATTCCCTTTACATGAGTTTCGGAGTAAAGCTTTATTTTATAAACGTTTTGTAGACGATCTCTTTTTTATATGGTTTGGCACGGAAGTAGAGCTCCTTCATATGGTATCAACTGTTAACGGTCTTACTAGTTTGCTTGAATTTACCACTAACTATTCTAGAGAAAGGATTTCCTTCCTAGATGTAGATATAATTAGGTTAGACAATGGAATGTTGAATACCACAATTCATCGTAAAGCATGTTACAGAAATACTTTACTTCATCGAGAAAGCATGCATCCTCCATTTGTCTTTAAAAATGTGGTTATGGGTCAGGCCATGAGAGCCTCTAGACTTAAGCCAACTCAAGATGACTTTATGTTAGAGATCTCCAACCTTAAAGAAAAGTTGACTGACAGATGTTATAAACCAAGAGAATTAAATGAAGCCATTAGTACAGTTAATTCCCTTAGAACTTCTAGAGCCAGACCATATTTTTCTGAAGGAGCATCTATTGAGGGTCACTCAGGGAACATCTCGGGTCCAGCATATCTAAGAATACCTATATTTTACACCTCAGACATGTTTAATGTCAAGACGACCTTTGAGAAATATTGGAATGTTCTTCTATTAGATGAAAATATAGGCAGGATAGTAGGACCCAGACCCACTTATGCCTTTAGGAACAGAAGAAATTTGAAACGTATTCTTTGCCATCGTCCTTTAGGCAGGGAATTTTCTGACTTTACCAGGAATTCAGTAAATACTAAGCCTTGTGGAAAATGCAAACAGTGTCCATACATTGATGAGAGGACTTCATTTATACATCCTATTACTGGTGTTGAATTTCATTTTCACACCAATACTGACTGCCAAAGTGAACATTTGGTTTATTTAGCTAGATGCGTTTCCTGTGAATCTTTCTATATAGGTAAAACTAATAGAAGATTCACAGAACGCATAAGGGAACATGTTTATCACATTCGCAAAGGCAGTCATACAAATGCTTTAGCTAACCATTCTATGGACAGAGGTCCCAATCATACATTTGTTTTTTCAGTGATTCAAATTTTTAAACCAAGTTTACGTGGAGGTGACATCGAGACATTTACAGAAGAGAATGAACTCAGGTGGATTATTAGATGTGAAGCAGACAGAGATCCTGGTCTGAATGACAAAGCCTCTCTCAAACCTGTTTTGAGAAAGAGAAGGCTTATAGTGTCCACCTGAATCACCTAATAACTTGTCTTTTATGTGTAGTCATATATATATTTTATATGTAAGAGTTTTGTACATATAATAGTTTTTATGTGTAATAGTTTTTTATATATATATTTTTAAGCTAGTATAGCAGAAAGTAGTTGTTTTTAATGAAATAGGCATACGTTTTGTATACATATTTTAATTGAATGACGTAGTGATTTGATTTACCAATGAAATGCATTTACACGATATTTAAAAGGTTGCATTTTTTCTTTGTAAATGTCTGAAGAAGCCGAAAGGTGAAAGCGCTTACATTTAACAATAAACTTTGGATTTTATCGTTTAATCCGCGTATTATTGAATTTGCTATTTTCTGCTGCCTTCGTTTGCTGCCTTTATAAATCTGTCTATGGACTATCGTGCTTGACTCCTGTGGATGTTTGGACTATTATTGTGGATTATTTTATTATTTTATTTATACTTTTTTTTTTACAAAAAAGAAACCAAGGAGACCCATTAAGTGATTCAAGATAAGTAAAGCTCCAGAGCCCAATGACCAAGAAGAAGAAAGCATAGATGTTTCTAAGAATATTAGACAGTAACAGATCTCCAGGGAGACACCCTTCTAATAGTACATGACAACATCTGGGTTTAGCCACATTGTGTGTCTATCTTCCTGTCTAGAATTTGTTCAAGTAGTTGTAACTCCCTAAAAGGAATCACTGCAGGTCTCAGGCTTAATACATCCTTGAGTAGGACAGTGTGATTCTTCCTTGTGTGTCTTGTGTTGTTCTATTTCACATTCACTTTTTCCTCTGAGCAGAATTCTCACAAGTTTAAGTGCTTGTGGAAAGCAAATAGCTGTGCATATGCCATTTAATATAACTACATCTGCATTCTCAGAAAACAATGTGTATATATGCAAATGTGTCTAAAACCACAAGCCCATCCAAATAACCTTACCATTTCACTAAAAATACATTTTAAAAAATGCAATAAAATAAAGAGAAGACAAATCTTTCTTTTGTTCTCTGATTTTATCTGATTCAGGGTTTTAATGTAGTCAGACACAATGGGCAAAATCTAGGAGAAACTAATTCTGTAAAGGATGCCACACTTGTAAGAAGCACACAGACACACACACACACACACACACACACACACACACACACACACACACACACACACACACACAGACACACACACATTGACAGTTACAAGCAACTGAGGACCCCCCATCCCCCACTCACACACACACACACACACATACACACACACACACACACACACACACACACACAATGCACCAACAGCATGGCTTTGGAAGGGAAACAAATTACAAAGCAAATGCAGGAAGGAAATGGGAACTCTGCTAAAAAGTTTTAATACAAAAACATATAAATATATATATATGTTTTAACTTTTCTCACTCTTACATACTTCTTTTATCCAAACACAGAGTAAACATTTTACAGAAAGTAAAATGTTAGCCATGCCTGCTACACTAGAAGTTCTGCACATGGAGCAAGAAAACAGTAAAAGTTAAGAACAGCAGCTACAGAAAAAGAAATGCAAAATGCATCAAAATGAAAATCACATCTCACCATAAAGAAGGAGCATTGGTATAAATTATACCCTATAATAATGTAGTAAAAATTCTTTTATTAACTAAAAAATAAAAAATCTTGACTTTTAAGAACAAAATGTAGTATCTAACTGCTAAAAATAACTTAAATGTTGCCTTAAAGAAAATGCCAATCATTTACGTATTTATTAGTTTATTAGAGTAGAACACTGATAAGTTTGTCCATTTGCAGGCCAGCCCAATTTGCATAGCACATCAGAAACAGCCTCAGTAAATGTGATAGGGAGACATTACATAATACACGCAGATACATTATAGACATATGATAGGCCAGCAACAATGACAACCTGTTAGATCTACATAGCTTGCTGTACTATTAACACAAGGGATTATGAGTAGGTTGGCAATCTCTACTGCTTTACTATGTGTTCAAGTCAAGGATGCTAATAAATTCACCTTGAGAGGTAAATCTTGGCATCCAATTCTTAAACAAATAATGAATAATTGTGATCGCTGACCTGCTGATAATTCTTTGTAGTCATGGAGATTTATTTCTCCATGTATTACTAGTTAAATCAAAAATGGGGGAGGGAGACCATGAAGTGTTTTGCTTGTATTCATAGCCAGTAAAGAGCTTAATGAGTCCTGTCAAATGGACAACAACGCAAGTCATATATGTATATATTTGTTAAGAAAGTTAGGGACAGACTGGAGGCACAGCAGGCATAAACAAAGCTGTTTGGGAGTTCTGCCACTGTGGTTTGCTGCTGGCCAGCAATGTCACTTGTGTGAGACCTGATCTTATCATCTCTTAGAGGGGTGCTTAACAATGGTTAAGATTGAGTCTTGGGCCACTCTATTCATTAACGGAGTTTTCTTTTCCAAATATTGGAGTGTAATCACCGCATTCCATGCACTACAATAGACTAAACGATGTTAACAGATGACCAAGAGAAAGTAAAGAGATGTAAGTTGCAAAGAAAAACAAGAGGATGTGGCAGTGTGACTTAAGGGTCAGATACTGCATCATTTTATATATCAACACATCATTGAACTGTGTGCAGAATCAGATAAGTGAGCGGTTTGGACTTTACCATTTTCATAGTATTATCCATGAATCATGCTGAGTCAGCAGACATCTTTAAAAAGAAACAAAATCACAACACAGAAACCTATAAGGGTAGGTGAGAGGACACGGATGGTATTCTGTACCTACCAATGGAACATGCTGTTGCAGAGCAAACTGTCATGTTCAGGCTACACTTATCACCAACCTTACTAGAGGCAAACTTGGCAGACTAGCTGCACCTTAACATCAAGAACTATGCCTACACATGATCTGAATGTTGTACATGCCAAAGTGCATGATTATTTGTAGGAATGCATGTTACATATCAGACATTATCCAAGGCAGTATGGTAACAAGGGGATACAATGCCAGAGAAAAAGATAATAAAAAAGAAAAAAGGTAGAGAAGGAAATGAGGTGTGGAGTGGTGGAAGTAGAAGAACAGGATAATGAGTTATTTAGAGTATTATGATGGTGGCCGAATGGTAGCTGGATGGAGAAAACGTAACTGTAAAGAGAGAGAAGCAAGCTCAGGAAAAGAGAAGCTAGTGTGAAACTGTAAAGTATGATTGCAACCACACTTCTTACCTTTCAGTGAGAATGTTTTCAAGACATCACGTCTAAACTGTTTGTGCTGAGATGAAGTTTACAATTTGCCTACTTTTGGACACTGCAACTTCTAAATGAATTCTATGTAAATTGTTCTACAATACTATACATATTAGTAATTTTTATGATTATAGCACATTTGTAAAACTGGTTATTAAAAGCCTGACTTAAGAAACTAAGCATCAGTGAATCTGATAGCATATACCTCTGTACGCATCAGTCAACTGTCTGCCTAACATTATATGCTAACAACTCTTATCCTAATATTTAAAACAGCAGCAGCAATTTTTCAACCTGAACAATAGTCACAATAGTCCAATATGAAAAAACATCATCTGACATAAGCAGCTGAGAGAATTTTCAGAAAGAATACATTGTTTCTTTTGCTACCTTTTTCTTACTTGGTAGGTTAAGGTTAAGAATAACAACGCTACAAAACTGCCCCAACATGTAGGAGTTTAGTAATCTATAATCTATTATGGTTGTGCCTATACATTTAGTGTGAGGCAGGAGACCTTCAAGAATAAATTAATAAAGTAGGTTAAGAGTTGGTCCACAGATTTCAAGCAACAATTTCAGGTTAGTTTTTACTCTTCTGCAAAAAAAAAACCCACACACACACACACACACACACACACACACACACACACACACACACACACACACACACACACACACAAAATGCTACACTAATTCTTCAGTTTTATACTTTAAATAACCAATTTCTCTTATGCCTCTTGAAATATTCGAAGCACTAACCTCACACAATGAAAACAAAGACAGCTGCTGTAGGACAATTGATAATACTGTTCTTACCTTTGGTGTAGGACAATCTTTAGACAAATGACCATGCTTATCACAATTCCTGCATCTAATTTTTTTGTCTGTTGTGTAGTAACGGTAAGCTCGTCGTCCTCCAGTTGCATTTATAATTTGCGCCTAAGATAAAAACAGAGGGAATTTTTGCAAATGCTTATTAAGCTTGAGAAAGAAGCTCAAAAAGTTAAATATCCACTTTATTTTACTTTATTTACTATTGGAAAACCAGGTAAGTTGGTCTGTTGACAATTTTCATCTTCAGTCTGACCTCAAGAGAGAACGTCATAACAGAGATACCAGCTTAACTAAAGCATTAGTAAAAATAAAGTATAAGACAAAGTTCTACAAACACATACATATATACACTTGAGG
Source organism: Protopterus annectens (assembly GCF_019279795.1). Lineage (NCBI taxonomy): Eukaryota > Metazoa > Chordata > Ceratodontiformes > Protopteridae > Protopterus > Protopterus annectens. The sequence goes on along the minus strand of NC_056751.1, from coordinate 83,088,758 downwards.
TACACCTCAATATACTATTAGTTATTGCTCTGCAAATACCATCTGAAAGAACTGTATATTCATAAATGTGACAACTGTGGGTTAGCACATAGTCATTTTAGCATTTTGGTTTAAGCGAATGGCTCTGATTTCACATCCATATTTTACAATATTAGCTGGAAGATCACCTGATCAATGTTATTTACATACCACTTTCTCTGATCACTAAATGATAGGCATGTTAAACAAAATTTCTCATTTTTCTACACTCTATGAATTTGCTGATTGTTGTAGACCCTGGAAAACCTTTCACTCTATGCCATCAATATCAATGATAAAGGCATTCCAAAGGGCTGACTTCAGAAAGTTCTGATAAATGTACCCATCAGAACTGCTCTTTCAGAAGTACTCCTGGAATGGCTCTTTCCACTGGAATCACATTACAGTTGGTAATTCTGTCTGGTAACATTTTCTCAAAACCAATGTCCACAGAAGCAACACTTTCTAAGTCCAATACTTGAGTTGGGGGCATGCTCAAAAGACAGAGTAGCCCAATACTGACGTCCATTAAATCTTGAAAGTTTCCTGCAAAGGAAACAAAACAAAGACCAAACAGAAGAGATTATAGCCTAAACCATTTTAGAAATAGAACACCAGATTTAAGTGCCTCAAAGGAAGTCGCCAAGAACAATAAAGGTAATAAACATAGGAAACAAGGGATCTACCTACAGAAGTCTCTTGTAAAGCTCTTTGGATAGAGTGAGCACATATATCAGCATCATCTTACTTCATGGCCCAAGCAACAACACAGAAAAACAATGAATAAATCTGAAATGCCAAAAGCAAAAAAATCAGAATAGGGTGTACAGAGAAAAGCTCTTTCTTTTGAGCAAAGATCCAGGCTCTAATACTTGGTAAATTTTCATGCAGATGAAAAAGTGACAACTGCAAAATCAACAGTGGACACTGTGTGAAACAGGCATTAAAGGTAACAGAGTCCCTAGTAAAGTGCCCTGTGACAGTATTAGGAGGATGGCTGTTTATTAACAAACAATACCACTGACAGCTGCTGTGGTGGTGCTGCATTAGCGTTGTCACCTCACAGTAAGACGTTTGTCCTGTTCGATTCTCAGCTAAAGTGTCTTCTGTAGGGAGACATGCATGAATGGGCGTACCTTCGTTGAAGGTTGTGCGTCAGAGCTGGCAACTCTGCATGTAAAAATCTACTGCCAATCATTAGCGGACCGGAGTTCTGCTGTGGCGACTCCTAACCAGGAAAAGCCGAAAGATACAACCACCACTGGCTAACCAGATGAATAAAGCTGATTTAATTATCATTTAGGTTTCTTCGTTCTATCTTTCCAAATAGAAAGAAAAAGTTGATGAGCAATTGGTCTCTCTTGTGGATCAGTTTCACTCTAAAGAAACAGAGCCTCAGTTTCCAGGACACATCTACTGTGAAAGCCTTATAGGCTTCTTGTGCACTCTAAGCATAACACACGACAAAGAATGGATTGCTTTCTTCAAGTAAGAAACATGGGCTAGGTCATGGGAACCCTTCCTGTATAACACAGGACAGACTGTCCCCTACACATGAAAGTCTACACTGTGTGCTGAAGATGCTCAACTTACTTTCCTTTTGAACTAGCAACATCAGCAAATCTCCAATTCTGTACCTGGAAAACTATCCTCCTTCTGGCCCTTATCTCAGCTAGGAGAATTTCAGAGCTTTCAGGCACTTCTGGCAATTCCCCTCTTTCTTACTTTTCACAAAGATAGCATGACCCTCAGCAAAAATCCTTTACTTATGCCTAAGGTAGTGAACTCCTCAATCAGGTCATAAACCTACCAACCTTCTTTTTCAATCCAAAGAATTGGGGGGAAAGGATATTACATTTTTGGGATATTCACAGGCTAAGATTCCATCTGGACAAAAGAATCCATCCAAAAATCTGATCAAGTGTTTGTTTCTTTCATGTACTCTTAACTGAGCCTACTGGTATCCAAGCAAACCACTGCAAGCTGGATCTCTAAGGCCATCTCATTTTGCTACTCTCTACATGACAAGTCCTTGCCCTCATGCCCTTGAGCTCACTCTACCAGAGCAGCAGCAGCCTCTGGTGTTTTTTTTTTTTTTTTTTTTTTTTTTACAAAGGAGTGGATGCTGGGTCCATTCTGGAGGTTGCCACTTGGTCATTTGTGCACACTTTCACTAAACACTACAGAACAGATGCACTTTCAAGGTCAGTCTTATCTGACTTCTTGCACAGTTCTACTACCATCTAACCAGCCTCCCCTACTTCCCTTTTAGCTCTAGGGATCATGCATATGTTACGAATTACTGCAACAGTGATTTTAGTTAGGACACAGTACAGTTGTGTAAGAATTTACCATAACAATAAATGCCCTACTGTTTACTGTTGCAGTATTCCTTCAGACCCTCCTTTCCTTCTCTGGTTTTATCATCTCTTTTCTCCTTTTTGCCCCTCAGTTCATGTCCCCTGAGTAACACCCTAATCCAAAGAGGCTTTCTTACCACTTCATACTATGCCCCCTCCTCTCTGACCAGTCTTATGTCTCAGGGGTCTTCAGGCCACTGGCTTGGAGACACACTGAGGAATTATGGTCACATTTCTGCCTATATAACCCTATACTAGTGAGCTGAGGTCAAAAGTCAAACATATGATCCTGGGAAGGTAAAGTTTTGGTGCCCCAGCCATTGACAGTGGTAATAAAATGTATGTTGGGGATATTGCAACAGTGATCAGTAGGACATCTGATAAAGTAATCTGGACACATAAAACCTTAAGAAACATCTGGAGTCTGATGGACTGGAATGTGATAAGCATCTTTTAAAAGAAGTTATGTACTCACCATAACATTCCATGTTTGTTGTCCATCTCACCTTCATTCTTACTGGTTGGGTTCGGAGCCGATCCCTGACTTGACTGGAAAGGCACCACCATCGAGGATCCTTCTTGCATGACTCTGTGATTCTGATCTGGTGAGCTTGAAATGAGCACTGAGAAAAAGGGAGCCATTGTTGAATTCTCATGTGCATCCGGGCTAGGGGAACTAAGGTTATCGTTGCTGCCATGGTTCCTAGGGCTTTTAAGACTGTTTTCACTTTCACTTTGGTCCCTGGCAGAAGGTTGGAAATCTGTTGTCTGAATAGAGATACTCTCTCTGCAGGTAACTTTGCCATCATGGAAATGGTGTTGATATCTGCTCCTATAAATTTAATATGCTGATATGGCAATAAGGCAGATTTTTTTTGAATTGATTGTTATCCCTAAGTGCGAACAAAGTTGTAATGTGGCTTCTCTTGCCTGTTGTAGTAGATGCCTGGTGGTGGCAGTCAGGAGCCAATCGTTTAGGCACGGAAACACCTGGAATCCCATTCATCTCAAGTGAGCCGTGACTACTGCCATGCATTTGGTGAACACTCTGGAGGCTGTAGTGAGACCAGAGGTCAGAGCTCTGAATTAGTAATGACTGGCTCCCAGCCAGAAGCACAAATAACTCCTTGATGGCCTGTCCATTTTGATCTGATAGTACACATCCTGGAGCTCTATCGAGCACATCCAACTCTCTTTCCATAAAAAGGGAAGAATAGACTGCAGTGTCACCATTCGGAACTTTGACTTGTTTACGGACTTGTTTAGCTTGCTGAAATCCAAGATGGGTCTCCAGTCCCCTTTTCTTTTTGGCACTAAAAAGAATCTTGAGTAAGTTCTGAATCCTATTTGGTCTGCAGGGACTCTGGATGACTCTTTTTTTTCCAGCAACTTTTGAATCTCTATAGTTGCCTGTTTCCTTTGACTGGGTGGAACGTCTGGGATTTTTCTGACGTGTGGAACGGGAAGGCAAAAAGGGATGGAAGTAACCTCTGGATATTATACTTTGTACCCACCTGTCTTTTGTGATATCTTGCCAGGCTTCCGGGTACAAAGATAAATGCCCTCCGACTGCCTCCAGAGGAGGGCAGGTAGGCCTCCTTTCAGGAGCGCTGGAAGGGTCGGCCGCAAAAGGAGTCACGGTCACCTTAATTTTGCAGACTCCCTCTGGCGCGTGAACGTCTACCATTACTACTTTGCCCTCTGCCCCTAGGGAAGGATTCACCTTGTGCGTCTTGGAAAACTCCCCGAGATTTTTTGAACCACATTTAACCACCCTTCTGACCCTTAGGATAGGGTCTAGAAGGTACAGAAAAAACGTACTCCAATGGCAGAGAGAGATTCCCCTTCCTGCTCACATCTGTTGAGTGTATCTTTGACTTTCCAAAAAGTGAGGAACCATCAAAAGGGGAGCTGACAAAGGTAGACTTGAAAGGTTCCACAAAATTACACAAGCGCATCCAGGAGTGTCTCCTTAGGGAAACTCCTGAACCCGCTGCCTTGCTTGCTCCATCCGCTGCGTAAGAAATCAATCTCATGGAGGAGTCCACTATGGAATTTGAGGTGGACAGCTGAGAGAATACTTTATCTGAGACCCCTGCAGCTAATGTACCTTGAAGAGTATCTTTTAACTCTTTCAGAAGATCTCTTTGAAGTCTAGTGTAGTGCCTTAAGTGGTTCAGCGATCTAAGGGCAAAAGTCGCTGATGAAAAAATACGCTTCCCATATCTGTCTATCATTCGAGACTCCTTGTTCGGTGGATGGACAGATGAGGAAGTTTTGGAATGTTCCTTCTTAGTGGCTGCTGCCACCACCATAGCAGCTACAGGGACTCCTTTTGTAAGAAATTCTTTGTCTGTTGGGGCTGTAATAAATTTATTTGGCCTCCGAGGGACCGGTTCCATTGCATCCAATGACTCCCACGGCTTTAGACTAACTAGTTCCATGAGTTTGTTAAAAGGCGGAGATACCCAGGTGGCTGAAGGTTAAGATCTAAAGGCCTTCAGGTATACAGACTCCTCATCAGAAGGGTTGATGGGCTTTCCAGCCACCTCTCTGTTTAAGGATTTCTAGGATATCTGCAAAGGAGATATCCTCAGATTGTAACCGTGGGGACCCTCCTGACTCCTCAAGGTCAGTGTCTGAGGTGACTGACTCATCTAATGAGTCAAGGTGCTACCTCTTGCAAAGTCTCTCCCAGGAAGTCTCCTCAGAAGGGTATTTGGGAGACTGTTGTTCACCCAATGGGGCACCCTGAGGCTCAGAATCTCCGCTGTTCTGTGGTTGGAGTGGTGCCGAGACAGAAGGTGGTGCCTAAGGGGGAAGGATGTCAGTACCCTTGTGTAGAGCTTTAAGGGGGGACAGCACACTCCTCATCAGCTCAAAAGTTGCTCCCCTCAGCTCCAAGGACACCTCCGGTTCCGAAGAAGCAGAGGGAATCCCCGGCGCCAAGGGGGCCAGTTCCGAACCGAATGTAGGAGCCGAGCTCACCCTCACCAAAGCCCTGAGAGGTAAGCTCAGAACTGAAGAGTCTCGGATCCGAGCGTCCCCTCCAGACCCAGCCGGAGATCTTTGGTTCCTAAACATCCCGGACGGCACCAAAGATGTTGTTGCAGACAACAGTTCCAAAATCTCCAGAGTGGGTTATGGCACCGAAAATTCTACCACAACGGGTACTAGACATTCTGGCTCCAATATTTCACCTTGGCTCGGAGGAGGAATAGACATGGATGAAAAGACCTTTACTAGCTCCGGAACCGACTGGGTTGAAGGCAAGAAATGTTTTGCCAGCACCGGTGACTTCAGCAGTCTGCACACCACCCTATCCATTTCATCGTTCGATAGGCTCCTGGAGGACCTGGAGGAAAGGGTAGATGAGCAAGATCTCTGTAAAATGGGAGACCTCAAAGTAGGGAGACTGGTAACAATTCAGGAGACTGGCTCTGAACTTGAGACTCTCTCTTATCTCCAAAATCTGTGGCACCAAGGAGCTTGGTTTGTCTGATCCAGAAGGTCTCTGATCGATTGGGTTGTTTTTGCTGCATTCTCTGGTGGTTCCAAATGGTCAGAAGAAGATGAAGAAGATTTCTTGGCTGGTTTGTCAGTTTTGGATGGAGACTTGGTCTTGCTGGAGTTTCTATCTCTTTCTAAACTTTCAGAGAAAGGAGACTGCAGAAGCCCTCTTACAATGAGTTTGTTTTTCCTCTCTAGTAAAACCCTAGAGCTAAAGGAATGGTAGAAGGTACATGTTTCTTGCAAATGGATGGTTCCAAGACAGTATACACAGATATGACCATCGGTCAAGGACATTTTCTGGGAGCACTTTTGACATTTCTTAAACCCGGATTACTTGGTTTCTTTCTGGTCTTTAGACATTATGGCACAACAAGCTACAACTATTTTTGTATAAATGCAAACCACACACTGAAAAAGTTTTCATTACCAAAAAACACACTCTGGAAAAAAATAGCTTATATTAATATCTATATATAAAACTAACACTGCACACCACTCTGATAAATCTAAGTTATTATAAAGACAGCAAAGGAAACTTGACAACCAGTCTAAAAGGGGGAGGAAGTTAGCTATACCCTCTAACTTAAATGGGCAGTAGGCCCTCTAACTTAAACAGGCACAAGCTTAGCTAACTGCCTGAGGGGAAAAACAACCACACATGATAACACAGAGAAGCACTTCTAACTTAAACAGTGTTCCAATGACAAATTACAACAAAAAACCCTAAAAGCTACAGGTTTGGTAAGTTAAACGGGATAGGAGAAACAATGGCCAGACGAGGAAAGCGGTGGCCAACCACAAAAGGCAAAAAAACGGCGAAATATATATATAAAGGTATTAGCACTGATACCAAGAGTGAAAAACAACACTCTATTATAAAATATGACTAACTAACTAATCTAAACACTAATTTCAAGTAACTATAGGAAAAGAAATTGAGATTTACAAGATGAAGAACCTCCGATCTGTTTACGGGGCAAACGAGATCTGGGGGATTACACCACTGCATTATGAGATAGGTGTTCAGCCACGAGCCAAGTGAAAGACTTTGAGTTTGAGCTTTAGTATTCGGCTGAGTCGGATGAAGGTGAGATAGGACAACATAACATCTAAGGTTATCAAAAAACTCAAAGGAAGAATAAAAGTTTAGTAAAATATTTTGCACCATCACAAACTAGTTTAGGAAAAAAAGTCCAAAATTGGTCTCCATGCATTTTCTTTCTTTGGCACCAGAAACATTATTGAATAAAAAAACTCTTCCCCAATAGGAAGGGAGAACTGTTTCTATTATCTCCTGAGAAAGCATGTGTTGTAGGACAGGAGATATCAGAAGAGTTTGGTCTGCTGGATGTGAAATAATTTCCTGGAAAAGAGAGATTTTTTTCCCATTGTCATCTGTACCCTCTCTAAATCAGTCTCAGAACCCATTTGTCTGAAACAATCTGTTGCCAAAAATAAAAATGGAGATTCAGACCTTCTGGAAAAGATAATGGACTGCCGGGGGCAATGTCCCTCACATTGTCATTCTGAGTTATTTGGCTGTCCTTTGTTTTCAAATGTTACTGAACTCTCTTTTGGAACTTTCCTGCCATTATTTAAATGTCTGCTTACCATCATTTTCCTGTGACTGTCAAAACTGGATGAGGAAGAATAAAACCTTGGAAAATTTAGAGAAAAAAATGAGAGAGAGAGATTTCCTGTATCAGCATATCCCTCTCAACACCTTTTTGATAACCCTGCAGCAGACTGACCAAAACCTAAATCTCTATCCATGGGTGAAATTAAAATCTCATTTTCATACATCCTCTTGGAAGTTTTAAGATTAGTATCTGGAAAGGCATAAAAGCACTTTGAGTACTGACCTGAGAAACAGAACAAACTAAACCACATAAAGTAGATTTTTCCTCACAGGAAGGAAATGCAGATAAAATGTTGTATCTTCCGGCTTTTCCCAGTTAGGGGTCACCACAGTGGAACTCCGGTCTGCTAATGATTGGCAGTAGATTTTTACGTACCGAGTTGCCAGCCCTGACGCACAACCTTCAACGAAGGTACGCCCATTCGCGCACGTCTCCCCACAGAAGACGCTTTAGCTGAGAATCGAACAGGACAACGTCTTACTGTGAGGCGACAACACTATACTTGTCATAATTATGCAATAGGTTAGAATAAACATTAAAATATGAGCCTGGCAAGTCAATTTTTCCCAAACCTATCAATTGTTTTACCATCCTTGTCAGAAAGGGAAGTATTAAGACTTCGCAAAATGCTTGGCAGCTGCTTGATTGACTGAAGCTATAGTTGCTGAGTCAGGTCTGGGATGAGTCTATAGAAATATGAAAGACTGAGGAACTTTGAATATTCTATCTGCTTTCTTAGGTGCAGCAGACTGGCTATCAGAGAAAACACATTCTATGAAAAAACATCCAATAATGCTGGCTGCACAGGGGAAGATGGGAGGAGGTTCTGGGGATTCCAATTGTAACATTTCACAGTTTTTTTTTTCTGAGGGATTGAGAAAACACAAGAGTTATGTCACTGAAAACACTGGCACATTCTAGAAATAGTCTCAGAGAAAGAAAATCCTTGACAGGAGGTTCAGATAACATGCTCTCTTCTGAGTCTGAATCAAAATTCTGATGAGAAAAACCTGCATCTGCCCTATCACATTCCTCTCCAAATTCAATGTCTTGAATCTCTTAAGGAAAAAGATGAATCCATTTTTCACTTACCAAAGAAAAAAGAAAAACAAAACACTAGATAAGAAGATTCAATAGCCTGTAAGCTTGTACAAGACTCTGAACTAGCCTTAAACTACTCCTGCTCAGTGAAAAGTATAGCAGGAGATGATATATTCAGTCTTCTGTTTCTGACAAGAAAATTAGGGCAAACAGAAATTTTAATGACACAAACAGCTTCCTAGGGATGGGCACAGCATTCTGGTTAAGCAGGGGCACCTTCCCTGCCCTTTCTCCTAACACCAGAAAGGTGGCTCAACCTTATCTACTATGGAGACCTTAATAGCTGCAGAGGATGTGGCTAATCCCTGGTCTATAGTGGATGTATGGGCAACATCAGAGGGATCTGACGTAAAATATGAGTGGTCTGAGGAACCAGCTTTAGCCACAGCACAGTCACCCACCTGCGACTTTGCCTGCTGTAGTGGCAAAGGCTGTTAATTAGCTTTTCTTTTTTTGTGGCTAGAAGGACTGACCATGGAACAGAGAGTTTGTTCCATGGTCAAGCCAAAAACTGTGCCTCTTTCCCACAGAAACTAAGCAGCACAAGCTGGTAAAATTTCAAAAGTAGTATAAAGACACGTTACCAATAAAAACTTGGTAAAAAAGCACTCTAATACACTTTACCAGCCCCAAAAAATAACTTAAATACAGTTTCTCCATATAAAAATGGTTTTAGAATGTTTAAATCAACTTTTAAACTACCAAACACAAAAGTGTGCTCCCACTAAAAAGCACAGCAAAGTCTTGTGACAGTCAATAAAAACACATAATTCTAGCTTATAAAATACTTTCCCACACAGGAAAGTTGTTGTTGTTGTTGTGTCTTTCGGCTTTTCCCGGTTAGGGGTCGCCACAGCGGAACTCCGGTCCGCTAATGATTGGTAGTTGACTTTTACCTGCCGAGTTACCAGCCCTGACGCACAACCTTCAATGAAGGTATGCCCATTCACGCATGTCTGCACGCAGAAGACGCTCTAGCTGAGAGTCGAACCGGACAGCGTCTTACTGTGAGGCGACAATGCTACCGCAGCACCACCACCGTGGGTTCCCACACAGGAAAGTAAATTTAAATATTAAAAATAACATGTGGAAGGTTTTCCCCAAAGGCAACTTATCTGCCCAGCAATGGAACAACACAAGCTGATTGCCGATCCTCTTAAGACGGGACTGGAATGCTCTCTTTGGCGGAAGGAAAGCTATGAAGGGCTTGGTGCCCAAAGCTGTCTTTTTAGTCAGCTCAGCTTGGAAGCTGGAAGGTACTCTGAAGCTTTGGAAGCTGGCTGGCTGTTATATTCTATGCAGGATATAACCCATAAAGGTTCTGCAGCAGTGATCACTATGAAGAACAATTTGAACTACTTAGCTATGCTACATCTTCTCCCATCAGGGCTGGCCTTATGTATAAGCAAACTAGGCAAGCACACTCTTTCTCCATTTATTTATTTATTAGTGAAATGTTTCTTTGCTCTAAAAATAAAGAAAGAAGATCCTCTACCCAAATGAAAATGCACCTACAACATAGCATGCGCTCTGAGGGGCGGTGCTCCAACTGACTTGAAAACATTCAAGTCAGATTACCTATGGTTAACTTTAAACATTGCAAGATCACAGGAGCAGACCTTGCAATGTAGGTGTGAAGCTGCCTGAAGGAGGTCTTTTTTATTTTCAGAAAAAAATAATAAATAAAATCAGTGACTTTACAGAGAGTTCTGGACATGAGAAGAATGGAGCAGTGAGTTAAGTATTTTTATGCTGGCAGTGATCAACCAGAAATTTTTGGCAATATTTCTGGCTTTGTGCAGAAAGTTGAAGTGTGAGGAATGGTGTGGTGAGATATATGTTACTATTATTTTTACAATATTGCTGGCAGTGATTAATCACATGTCTGACTTTATGATTTATGCAGACACTTGAGAGGACAGGAATGGCATGGTGACACAAGTGCTTTTATTATTTTTACAACGATGTTGACAGTGATCAACCAGATATTTCTGACAGTATTTCTCTGGCTTTGTGATCTGTGTAGAGCAACTTGAACCAGAGTGCTTTAATGTGTGGCAACTTCTTTGTGTGGACTGTGGAGGTGAAATAAAATCACACAGCCACCAGATGTCAGAGCTATAACTGCTCGGTGGAGGGTGGGTTTGTCTGTATGAAAATAATTGACCAAGTAGTCATTTGTTCAGTTTTAAACAGTCACCATCTGGCACTGCAGGACTAGTGTGCATTTGTGAGAAGAAAGATAGACTACTTAACTAGACACCTGATACGCACAGGCAGAATAGGTAAAATTGCTGTGGTGGTCTTGTGCAGAGGAAAATGGCTAGCTGCCTGCTGGTGTTTGCTTATTACTTTGGTTTGTCAGGACTAATGAGATTATGTGAACAAGATGTATTATTTTAATATGTGGCAACACTTTGGAACAAAGGCGAAATTCATTACAAGGTCATCCTCTTTTATCATAATCAGACTGAACTGTACAAAGTAGTAGTTATAACTGCCTGGTGGGGGTTGTTGGGCTGAAAGTCCCTGATCTGAAACGGCAATCAGTTTAATAGTAATCTCTTATTTTTTGAGAGAGATAAATACATCAAACACCCAGACAAACCCTGTGATTCAATAAATTCCATGTAGGCTTCCACAGAGTTTATGTGTTTGCACAATAATGCGAGGTGAGCAGCAGTACTAATTACATATTCATGCTGTGCACCGCGTTTAAAAGTAAAGACATGAGGTTTAGTGGCTGGCAACAGTGCTGGTGGCCAGCAAACCATGTAAAGCAACACAGATAGCAAACCTGGTTACCTCAGAGCAAAGTAGGTTAGCGGGATTGCGCAGAATGCCACGATGATTACCAGGGCTTAACGTACAAGTTATGTATATGTTCCACAGAACAGTGCAGGGTATTGTGAAATCCCATTCTAGGCATTCTGTACAGAACTTGAGTAAATGATCTGTAAAGCTATATGGACTGCCATGTAAACTAAACACTGAGAGGAAGTGTGTGCATTGAATAGGGACACACAGATGAACTGCAGGAATTAACACAGGGAAAGCGGATAGGTGAAACAAACTAATGTACAGCAGATGAGAGCATATCAAAGGAAGACAGTTGTAGCAGTAACAACAATCATATCAATATGGTACAGTATGGACTGCACAGTGAAAATGTGTATTATGTGACTGTTACACAAGGTGACATAACAATGGGGAAGATGCCTCTGTGACATAAGCATCCTTACGTGAACAATGCAGAGGACATCTATTAGAGATGTTATATGCAATTGGGATAGTGTGCATATTGCAAAGCTTTGCAAACAGATTTGCCTGAATATGAGTACAATGTCAGCAGAGGTCTCCAACAAGTGGTTGCACAGGTACAGGCTCATGGACAACAGTAAAAGAAGCATGCAGTCATGAACAATATCAGAATAATACCACCAGTAATCCCATGTCTGTGACATAACATATGTGATTCTGATTGATCAGAGATGGTTCTGCAAAAACACGCTTGTACAACTATTAAGACATGCCAGCAATCTATGACGGTAATCACACACACTGTCCTGACACTGTAACATCCGATGGGGTGTTAGGAGGGGCACTGTTATACCTATATGTGACATTATGATCAACACAGGCTAGTTGACTAGTATGCATGCCATATACATATATATGTCACAATCCACACTGTCATAAATGTTACCCATGTCATCAATGTTGTCAATGTATGCATGTACTGTGTGCATCACTGGAACAGGTATCACACATGGTGTAAAACCTTGATGGGGGTTCCACACCATCAGACAGTAATGTTTATGCAACAAAAGGAATACCTAGGTACGGCCAATAAGATGTGTGACAGCTCACTGTGACAAAGGTGGTACACTTCAGTTACACATCCCTGGAAGATGTTTAGGAAGTAGGAAGTTACATGAAGAAGGGCGCACTGTACTCAGTTATTGGTGTGATGAAGGCTGTGAACTACAGAGGTCTTATGACCATTGATGTGGATGTCCTTGGTAGTTGTGTTACATGCAAGGGAGTAGTCAGCACTGTGGCCACATGCTGGCGGGTATTCCACATACCATCTACCCCAGGATACAGATCAAATACCTATTGGTCTGATTATAGGGTATGATGTCTACATTATCCTTGGGCTGTGTGTTAATTTTTATAATGTAACAACCCCCCCCCCATGTTTTTGTTTTCTTGCAGGTGTTGTCATGGCTTTGGCATCAATCTTCGGTGTGTGTTGATACAGTCTGTATTATACTAATATCACAGTTGGCGGCAATGATTGCACACAATCTATAGTCCTTCAGACAGCTGTTTGGACACAGGATGTGCATGTCATTTGTAACATCTGTGACTTAAATAATGGACAAGAAAGGGCCTAGCAGACAGCCCTGATGTACAGACCAAAGATGTAGGTCAATTCACACATTTTAACATATTTAGATCCCAAGTATGTGATCTATTGTTCTACCCACTTGGTGGTATAGGTACTTATAGCCATATCTCACAGTGCTGATTGAATACCTCTGTGCGAATTTGTGTCAAATGCCTTGGCTTGTCAAGTTCAACAGGATGATAGTGCTCTCATCATACATGTCCTCGACCTCTTCAAGGACAGCTAACAGATGCACAGACATGATGTAGTATTAACAACTCACACAAGTCTGTTGCACACAGCCAGGATATTACTAGTGTCCATTTAGAAGAGGTCCACAATGACATGTTGGTCTACCTTACAGATGAGGAGAGTCAGGATGTGTCTGTAGATGCATACATCGTTTGCTGCTCCTCTCCAATTCAGATGGATGCATGTTGAGGTACACCCTTCTACGGGAACATAGTCTGTGTGGAGAAGGTGCTGAAGTGTGTATTCAATCATGTCAGGAAGGTGTATATGTTGAGTCACGCTACAGGTGATCTGTGATGTTGTCACAGCCCACTAATTCTGTGTGGTAAGCCTGGATGAAGGTAAGAGACTGCATACTGCCTATCCTGATCTGTCTAAGGTTTGGGCCCAATCTTCCATGCAGTTATCATTGAGAAACTCTCCCAGCTGGGGATTAACCCTTACATCACCAGATGGGTAATCAAATGGCTCACAGACAGAACACATACTGTGAAATTTGGTGGATTACTCTGTACCAGTAGGGGTGTCACCACTGACGTACCCCAGGGATCTGTGCTTGACCCCTTACTGTTTGGAATCCATTTCTTGACAGTTCAGGCCAAAGTATACAGCCTTTAGCTTACCATTTTTGCTTACTGGATGCAATCATTGAGTCTACCAGTGATGATAACATATTACAGCAGGGGCTAACACAGATAAATGATTGGTGACAAAGCCACACAGTCTACAAATAAATGCAAAAATGTGTGTTTATTTTGTCCTTCTGCAAATTGGAATTCCCTAACTAGAGAATTGACAATACTCCCCCGATGCTGAAACTCAGTGATGCAAGACCTGGAAATATACATAGTTAACAATCTGAACTTCGACCGCCAAGTTATGTTAGGTACATTAAAAGTCACGCCATTCTATTCAGATCTGAGGATTATATAACAGCACTGTACTCAAACCTCATAAGAACACTAACAGAGTATAATGCTCCCTTTAGCATTTACCTCAACAAACGCATGCAGCAGCTGGAGCGACCACAGGGGTTTCTCACCAAGAAAACACAGGGCCTACAAACCATGCCATGACTAATGTGGATAGACTGAAAGCCGTGTCACTGTAATCTGTACTGTATTGGATAAGATTACTTCTGCCTGGCCTCCAGGTCAGTCTCTGACCCTGCCCTGGTAGGAATAGTGCACATCCACAAATCAGATATAGGTGATGGCATCAGCAGTGTCTGGTGAGGAGAATATGGTAATAGCAGTGTGTCACATGCTGGTGGAAAAGGCTCTCTCTAATATCAAGTAATTACACACACACACACACACACACACACACACACACACACACACACAAAAGCCCAGTTGGCTGCAGTGAGAACAGAACCCCTACCTATTTACATACTGAGAGAGCAGGGTTGCAGTGCATTACGGGAAGTAACACATGGCTGCATTGTAAATATGTGACCTATTCTTAGATAGAGCCTTCATTTTGTTATGTTTCAACATGTAGTTTCATGGCATGAAGACTACATGGACAATAAACAGTGCTAATATTGACTTTGCATAGCACAATGGCGAGCAGCAGATTTGCACTATGGCAGGCAAAGTGTCTGTGCATGCGAGTTAGACATTTCCATTATTTGCCTTGTTTGGGCGTAGGTAAGCAGTGTGTAAAAGCATGGCTTATTGCTAAAATTCTGAGAGTTAGTAATGTGTATGAAACACATTTCTTTTTGAGCCCAGATTATACTGTGTTTAAATAAACAGTGATAATGCATTAACAACATTCTTTATAGTACATTCAGCATGTGCTACTCTGTGTTGACCTAGCACAGTGGGGTTAAGCAGTATTGCGCAGAGGTAACCTCAACATTGTAGAGCCACTTACCATCACTTGGCATTGGTGCACAATGCCAAACTCCACGCAAACACAGAGGCCAAAAAATGAAGGGATCCATTGCTTTTTTGGTATGTGTTTGTTGTGTGTGATTGCATTTTTTGACCAGATTATAGGTGTTAAAATGGGGTAGATAAGAAAGCGGTGAAATGAAGAGCAAGCAGGGGAAGAAATACAGCAATGTGCAGAAGGGAGGCAGGAAAGAACCATAGCTATCCATTTCTTGAACAGTTTAAACTGAAAATATTTGCAGAATATTAGCTGAATTTGAGCTGTCATGTCCAGAAAGAGGGGTGCCAACAATGTAATCATGTTATATAGCCAAGTGGACTGACTCAAATGTGTCAAAAAGACATGTGTCAGAAATGGAGAGTTATGTATCAGACGATATTTTTTTGTGGGTCAGGTGCCCATTTTTTTAATTCAGTAAGAGATGAATGCTGGGTAAGGGATGTTGGTATTTCTGGGTCAGGTAAGTTGGGTAGGTGAGGAAGCAAATGCAAACAAACAAGACAAGATACAGAGACAGTGAGAGACACAGGGGGCACCATGACTGGGGTGAGGGAGAGAAACCAAACCAGGAACATGCCCACCAAACATGGAAACAGTAAGAATTTAGTCCTCACTGTCCCCTTACTTCACTGATGGCTGGAGTGCTTGATGTTTTCTCCTCCTATGGACCATGAGGGACAGTAGCCTCTCCATCCGGCATAGGCATACACCAGTGGTGCAGTTTCATATAATGCACATATGCTTGGTCCAAATATACAGACTACAGTTAACAGTAGGGCATTTATACCACATGTATAGAGTTTAAATTATGTAATATTATTACAGAAATGCAGTATTGTACAGTTGCTACTTGTGGTATTCAAACCCACATCCGCTGACTACAGTCTTACACTTGACTCCTAAAGTTGGTTTGTGCTACAGACTAATGCATACTTGCCTTTACAGTTACGATATGCATGCTCAACTTGCTACTACTGTATAGAAAACCCAAAAAAATCTATCTTTACCTTTTAAAGCTACAATAATACTTCTCTTGTGCTGCATACATACCACTTGCTTCCCTCAGTCTCTCCAGTTGATCAGCATGAGCCTGGCAATTAAACTCTATTTCAGCATTAGCTCTGGAAAGAACAAAGAAAAACAGAAGAGCATTATTCACACCAGTCTTGCCTATATTTAATTTTCTATGTATTAAAAATACTCTTTTATTAGCATTCTTACACAGTTGTGGGATGTCACCAGTTTGGAATTCAGTCAACCACTGGTTGAGTGTATCCCTCTTGTGCCTTTGTAGGTCGTTGAAATGGTGCCTACACTATTATGCAGTGCATAGGATGCCAGTTACACTGGATACAGCCTCAGCCATACTACTCCAGGCCTCAGACTTGTACTAGGAGCCAGAATAGTCCCCCTTCAGAAGACTTTGGCTGTGGCACTTTACCAGGAGTCCAATAAATATCCTAGACTCCTGAACACACCACCTCTGCACTGTAAACTGGTCTCCCTCCCCTCTAACATCAGACATGTCTAATACCAGAACTAAAGCAATGACAAATAATGATTTCTGCCAACTCCTGTTAAGTTTAGTAGTGCGCAAACCTGAGCAACAATGGCAACTGCTTTTGTGCGATGTTAAGTGAACAGCAGCAGTGCCAAGCAGGGAGAAAATACATATTTTAAATTGGAAGGCTAATCTGATATTTGAACTCAGTGTGTCTGCTACTGTAGCTTGGAAATATATTTTGAAAATGGGAAGGTAACTGTTGGATGAGTTAAGTTTGCAGACATGCACTGCTAGCATAAATTTCATGACCTGACACATTTCATTTGGCTTTATACACTGACATAACTGATTTTAATGTGTGGGATTCAAACCTAGGCATAAGGGGCAAAGCATTTTCTTATATGGAGGTGATTTTCCATCTTTGCCACAGAAGAAGTGCTGCTCAGACTAAGTCATGAATCATTCCTAAATAAACCTGACAGGTTGAGGTGTTAAACATGTATGTGTGTGAACTGACAAGCTTCTTGTATATAAATTCAGTTGTGTATGTGTCTTATTTAATTATGAAGATCATCCAAGTCCAGACAGCAGAATTATACTTACAGAAATATAGTAAGCAGTACACCTTCAGCCATACATCTGAAAACACAACAAGGGTGCCTTATCCCTCACACATATAATCTATATCAGCTTCACTATCTAAAGTGTTATAAGTGATACTGAATGTAATGGGAAATAGAACAGCAATAAAATGATGGTACAGCAATAAAAATGCCTGGAATGTTGTGTATTAGATCCCAGGACCATGTGTGTGGCAGCCCTAGACTTATATCTATTGCCACAAAAATGTTGAAATAACACTTGTATATTTCCTGTTCACTGCCATAAACTGGACTGTCACAACTTTAAAAATATGATGCACTCCCTGTATTAGAACTCAGGACCATCTGTATTACACTTACACCTGCCGCTCCAGAAGTAGTTACATGACAGTTCCATAATTTCCTAGTCATTCTTAAGTTCTGTGTTAACTGCCACGCAATAATACTTAGCATGTTTGTGCGGTGCCCAACAGAATTAATTGAATGTATCCATTTTCAATTACTGACCGTCTCCATCCTGCATGCAGGTGTTCAGTAACTGCAGGTGTTGGGGAAGCTTGCTAACTGCAGCACAACATTGTTCAGCAGCATTGTGTGATGGAAAGCAAATATTGCAACAATGTATCCTTTTTGAGCTTTACACTTTTACAAACACTCTGTTTGCAGGCATTCTGTCTGCTTCTTGTGTGAGCCACCAGTCTAGGTTTGCACACTGCTAAGCACTGCGCAAATGAAATAAGTAACGTTAAACCTGTCATTTATTGTTTCTCCATTTCCTTTGCACTAATCGGTACACTGCACAAACACTGCAAATTAAAAACAAAAAAATTTAAAAAAGGCAAATGTAGTTGAAATGAAGAAATGCAATCTATGAAATAAACATTACAGCCTCTTTGTTGGTACACATGAAATATTTTTACACAGGTCTGAATCTGAACTCTCAACTCCAATAAAATCTCAGAACACAGTAAGGGTGTCTTATCCCTCTTTATCACACCAACTGAAATATTTCTGCATACAACCAAATGCATCATCATCCACAGTACTAACAAGCCATATGACAGTTATTTATACACATTAATTTCAGAAGTAGTGTACTGAGTGATCACACAACCATTTTTGACTACTGCTTGCAAAAATGCAGCTCTGTCTTAACTCTCTGTGTCTATTGCTCATTCTTGTCTTATCTGAGCAGTCATCTATGACATGCAGTCTGTAAGGCATTCTATAGCATTGTGCTTAAAATGTCTGAGGATATTAAATGGCAATGATATACAGCTGTCAACAAATGAAGGTGAGGCTGGAAGTTAATGAACAGAAACTGTGAATTGTGTGCTGCTTACTTACATTTTAAACCTTGATAAAATGACTTCTACACTTTGTATGTCTAACCTAGCTGACACTGTAGGGCAATCTGCATTGCTGTTGTGTTTTCCTTCTCCCTCCCAGTAATCATTCACAAATGCAATCCATTAGCAACAAACACTAAAGGACTGCCTGCACTATGATCACATGTGCTACACGGAGCCAAGTATTTGGGATTCAGCAATTCTAATGAGTTCACACCTGATTTGCATCTTCACTGTGCTCACAGCCATGAATCTACACCAAAAAAAGGCAAGTGTGTAACTAGGGAACCTGAAGGTGAGGAGACTTGTTTATGTGGAGAACACAGAACAGGCTATTACTTTGGGATATACCTACACAGAAGACTACTGACCTTGAGAGGGTTTGCTTGCATTTTTCAGCTATATACCGCATATGCTGAAATGTCATTAAGAAAAATCTGTTTATATATATATATATATATATATATATATATACATATATATATGTGTGTGTGTGTGTGGGTATATATATATATATATATATATATATATATATATATATAATATAATGTATAGCAAAAGCTACTTTTACCTGTATTCATTACTTAGAAATATACTGATGACATGCGCATGTTTGTCAGAGCATTTCACTTTCTAGGATATACAACCTTATTAACTGTCATCAAATGCTAATGTTACAACTGTTCTTTTTTCTGTGTACACTCTTCTACTGTTATTTCCATGAAATGGTAAATGACCTATATTGTCAATGACACAGGGGTGCTAGCCTTCTAGGATGGACCATACACACCTCTAGGGGAGTGCTGGCCACAGGTAGACATGATTGGCAATAGCTTAAAATGGAATGTTCTGTGTCAGATCTGTAGACATGTTCCAGGGACAGGTAATTTGATAGCACTTTTAGCATTTCACTGATGGTTTCTTAGCAAAATGTGTAACTTACCTGTTCTTTTTGGGGTGGGGAAGCAAAGCTGCATTTCTGTTTTGGCACAAACAAGGATATGTTGCTATTGTTACTCTCCTTGTTTTGCATCCAGCCTTGTTTTGTATGTGAATGTAACATGTTACAACCACATAATTTATGTTTATATTTCAATATCTTGATTGTGTTATGTTTCTCCAGTGAGTAATATTGAAATGCTGCCTTTTATGTTTTATCTGGTAACGGGACTTTTTCAGTTGTGTGATACTTGTGTATTATCCTTCTGTTGTGTTTTAGGTCATCTAGGACTATGGCACACAGGCATCTCAATCCCTGAACCGCCCTCCCTTTAGTGACCCTGAGAATCAGGTCATTGTGGAAGCTTTTAGGCAGCATGGTGCCCTTCTACTTGACAGGGGACATAGAGATATGTCAGGCAGAATACAAATTTGGCAGCAGATAGTTGTTGATGTGAGTGCAGTAGGCAGACACAGCAGGACATATGATTAGGTATGTCAAAGAGCCACTGACATAATCTCATCTGCACGGAGGAGAGCAGCTGCAGTGGCCCGTGATCGAATGGGTACCAGCAGGGGGCCTGCTACACAGCCACCACTAACAGCAAATTAAGAGTTCCTGTCTACTGTCAGGGATCCAGACAGCTCCCAGGAAAGTGCAGAACAACATGTCCTTGACACTGGTGCTACTTTCTCAGGGACAACATGTATGTCCCAGAAGGAGCTTCCAGGTAGGTTTATGCATCTCAACTGTTAAATACTCTTGTATAGTAAAATATTGACAGCAATACATTAATTCTATTTAACAATAAATTTGTTGGGGGGGGACTTGCAGATTGCTACAATTAACACATTCTTACTGATTAGACATGGACTTTGGTTCGTCTTGTCATCCAAGTTCTTGTTGAAAGTATAGTTAATGGACATATAAAGGGCAAAATGTTTTAACTCCCTGTGTTATTGTTAATTGTGATGATGTTGCCCTTAACATTTGGTTAACTTCTTCCTGTACCACTGTCCATGGGAAGCATAGCATCAACTGCACATGGTAAGTGTTCTTTGTCAGTAATGATGAGCAGTTCAAAAAGTACATAATTTTATCCATATGTGTGATGTGGGTGTTAGGACTGTTGTGTGTATTGTTGTACTGTCTGTAGTAGTGGCACCACTGTTACTTTGTTAGCATACATTTGACTATAGTAGTGTTGCTATTAATTTTTTCCTGTGTTTGTTGCTTATTATCACAGTTGATCCTGACAGTGAAGGTTTAGCACTCTTACCTCATGCTGTCAGAGTATTGGCAGACTCTGATGATGATGGTGGCACAATCAGGGGGTGCAGAGGTTGAATCTGACACTAAGGTTGATATTCAGCCATCCCCTGTAATTCCACTGGACACAGCCAGTAGGCCTACGCCAACGCATTCCAGTGAGGCATCAGATATTGGACAGGTGGAGGGTGAGACACTTGATCAGGGAAGTGGAGTTACTGTGGCTTCTGTGCCTGTTGACTCTGGCCGTAGCCAAAGTGTGGGCGAGGTGCCATGCAGGAGGGTTGTTAGGGGTGCTCAGATGAGGCCTCCTGTCCATCCTCCATCTGATCCAGGTGGGTCTTCCCATGCCACTTGATGAATGTTTAGGACCATCATAGAGGTACAGGCATGTTCTCATAGGTCCTCCCGAGAAATGCTTAGGGTTGCAGATGTGGCACAGGCTAGTATGCGTGACTACCTCCACTGTGTTGTCGATTCCATGGATCGGATGAATGACATGTTGGAAAGGGAGATGTCTGTGATGGAATATCTGCTGGAAGGGGAAGGCATCCTCATGGGAGAAGGTCAGCCACATCATCTGTTGTTAGCTGACACGGCCAAGCACGATCATGCTCCCATAGTGACACTACTTCCACTACTCTGTCAGTGGTTGAGGTGTCCAGACCCAGATGTGGCAGGACATGAGTTCATGGTCCTGGGTGTCCTTGTGAGGACAGCTCATCAAGCAGACATCAGTCACATTCAGGTAGCAGCAGTGCATCTGACCGTGGGCATGGACGTGCCAGTGCAACTCATGGCTGTGCCAGCTCTTATGGTCAGATACAACAATGAACTGCCACCTCTACTATGCACAGCTCACACCAATTTCACCTGGAGGACCCATACAGACATACACACAACAGTCACATGGTTCAACCATGAAGCTTAAAATTCATTTTGTCTCACTGGTCATTTGTTACTTTATCCAAATGTTTGTCCGCTTCTCTTTCTTACCCACCGACCTTTTGTGTCAACCTGGGTTTCCTGCACCCCCCCAACACCACCCTGTACAAGTGACGATAACTATGCCACATCCTTGTTTTCTATATTTTTGATTCAGGGATATGTAACATTTCTGTCTGATGTTCAGGGTGCATAGCTGACTTAGTCCTTAGTATATCTGCATTTGTGTCGTTGTTTTGCTAATTGTATCTTTGATACATTTTGGTCTTAGAATACTACTTTCTTACTCAGGGACTTTTGCAGTTTTTTGAGAAGTATTACTCCTTTTGCTACCACTAACATAGTAGATTAATTTAGTAGCATTCCCAACACAGAAAGTTTACTATGGTTTAAGGAATTGCTTACTGCCTGTGCATTTCTGGATTGGAACAGAATTAATCTACTGGTTGATTTAAAGGAACTGGTGTTCACCAATATTTTTTCATATTTTGAAGGTGACTAATTCAAACAACTAGCAGGTGTAGCTATGGGGGAAGTGTGTGCTCCCATTTTTGCTAATATAGTTATGTGGAAATGGGAAACCTCTTATGTTTTATATTCTTTCTCAAAAATATTCGCTCAGATATCATTTTTTAGATGACATATGTATATTTTGGATTGGGGATAAGGGTAATTTCGACTTATTTTTAACAATATTAATGAAACTATGTATTTTTAATTTACTAGCAACTATATGGAGAATGCTATGAACTACTTACATGTTATGATTTACAAAAAATAAAATGGTTTTGATTCCAACATTTTTAGAAAATCCACATTCTCTAACTCATATTTACATTAGAACAGTTGTTATCTTACAGTACAGAAAAATAATTTAGTTAGAAAAAAATATTAGATTGTCCACAATGATTTCAAATGATTTACTGTTTAAAAGAGAAGTGAATCAATTATGTTGTATGTTTATCCACAGTGGATACTCCAACCAGATGGTTAATAAAATTAAAATGGTGGTAATTCCATTAAGAAAAGATAGGTGTTATGCCTATCTTGAGAAGATTAGAGGATGGTAAACAAATAATTAGGAATAATTTGAATGAAATGGGGGACAAACAATTTTCCAGGGCTATGGTTTTGAGATATAGTTCCAGCTGTAAGGAAGTAATTATTAATAACAATTGGAATATTTTTAAATGGAACCAAGATTAGAAGAATGTGTAGGAAGTGTGCCCTTCTTTACATATAAGAGAGGTTTCAATATAAAAACATTCTTGAGAATCCTGGCAGTAAGCACACCCATACTTCCAAGGTACATGAAAATGTGGGGCATGCCATTACTGCACATACATTTTGTAAGGAGACATTTTTTCAATAAAATATAAAGGAAAAGACTTGAGGTCATTAGTTTGGGTCAACTGTTGTACAAAAGGTGTAGTATATATTATCTACTGTGACTGTTCAAACTTTCATGTTGGTAAAACTGATGTTTTTTTTAAAAAAGAGGATCTATGAACATCTATATGATATAACATAGGAAGACAGCAATGATGCACTTTATAAACATTTTTTAAGCAGTCCATCTAATGGTCTTTTTAAATTTAAATTTGGTGTCATTGACAGGGCTGACATTTCACCAAGGGGTGGATGTTGGGAGAACCTTTTGGAACACAAAGAACTTATATGGCAGTTGCATTTGAACGCAACATATAGGCCAGACTTTAATAGATTTTGATTTGTACTGTTTTAAAAATTAAGGCTACCCAACTTTAACAAAGAAGGCTGTTTAATTATTATGAATGTTTTTAATGTTTTATTACAACTTTTGCGCTGTATTGGTGTGATATATTTATTATCATTTAATTAACCATGAATTATCAGTTAATTGATTTAATAATTTGTTAATTTTGTTTTTGGTGATTTGATTGGCTTGTGTGGTCTTTAAAAGGCATTCTATTTTTTTTGCACCCATGCCGAGATGAAGTTTGTTGTTTTTACTTGAATCATCTCCTTTGGTTTTACTCAGAACTTGGACTTCCTGGTCAGTGCTCCTTGGGTTTACTGGTTTATTTGTTAATTCAATAAAGATGCTTTTGTTTAAAAAAAAATGTCCCTAGTGTCATCTGTTGTTCCTCCCAGCTTTTTCACACACAGACATACTCCCATCTCTCTCAGCCATCCCTAAGTTTGCAGAAAATTTCTGCTTTTAAATACATATACGTGCACTGTCCCTCGTAACTCACAGAACATTGCAAGCAGTGACACTATGACAAACATTAGAGTTTAAACATCTTAATATGTAAAAACATTTCTTATACTAACTTCTAGTTAGCATAGAGCATTAAGGCTCCTGCTTAACAAGTGGCTTTCTGTGACAAGGTGCAGGATTCATAATTTTGTCCTTTTACTTTAAAATTTTTTCCTAAAGCTTAGGTAATATGCTGGGATTATCCCTGGTGTATAGTGGTAGTACAGACAAATAGTAATCTACAACAGAGTGCTAAGAATACAGGGTTTAAATCTTTACATTGTACCATAAAGGCACTTAAAAAGTGTTTCTCTGGTGTAGAGTTTTCCCCCCTCCTCACGTTTAGTGCTGCAAAATGATGTTCTATTATTTTTAAGTGTGTTTAAGGAACAATATACAAACTTATCCCTAGTGTCTAGTGCACCCCCAAACACTGTAGGATTTGCTTATTAGCCTAGGAGAATGAGGGGGTGTGACAGCTCACACACACACTCATACACCCACGCTTCCATACAGCCACTCCATCACTTGAACACACTCACAGACTCACTCACACACTCATGCACAAAGATGCGCTTGCGCGCACACACACACATACACACACCCACACACACACCGACTCCACCTGTCTCCTAACTAATCCCCCTACTGTGACCTCTCAGACAAACTCATACTATTACACATGTATACACACACACACACACACACACACACACACACACACACACACACACACCACCACCAAAACTACCTTTCCACTAAACTCCCCAACACTTACATCTAACACGACCTAGTGAGCATGAGCTTTTAGCCATGTTCAGTGGCACATACGAGTAATGTAACTTATGAATGCCTTACACAGGCAATTCTGGGGGGTGAGCACACAGCTAATTACTAGAGCAGAGTGTTGATTATCCAAATATCAGTTATCCAAAACATCAATTATCAGAACACAACCATTGCGTCTGTATATGGATCGTTGCATCTGTGCGTGCGTCTTTCCTACCGTGTAGAATTTTAAGTTGGTTGCTGCTTCTGCTTCTTGGAAGGGAATTTAACTGTTTGTTGCTGCTTCTGCATGATGGAAGAGAAGTTAACCATTCGTTGCTGCTTCTGATACACAGAATTTAACGTCTGCAACAGGTGTGTGTGTGTGCTATATACAACATAAAGTGCGCCTTCAACAGAAGAGAGTGGAGTTGTTATATCATGAAGTTTGGAGTCTGAAAGTTTATACTTTGTACAGACAACATGAATTAATTTTCTCTAGGTGAAGACAATTGTCTGTGATGAATAGTAATAGGGACTTGCTTAGTTTTTTGAAAGTCCATCATGAGACCAGTGGTCAGCAAGGGTGTAGAGTTTAGGTGTTTAAGTTCTGTAAGACATGGACTACAAAGGTTTGTTTGTTTTACGTGATTTTTGTGAAATTTACTGAACCAACCTAAGTTAAAGTCATCAGCAAATATGAAATTATCCTTAAAGATGGGGGTGGCAGGGATTCAAGGATGTTATTAATAGCAGCCAAGGATGCAAAAGAGGGAATTTATAGAGAGACTTAATATAACCTTTAGTTATAAGTAGCATAAGTGCTACCAGCACGAAATATTCTATAAGGAAACAGATCCAGTACTTATTAATAATACCCACCCCTCCAGGCATGTCTAAAGGTCAGTTCCCTGCACTTTCTCCTATTAAACTGGTGAACCTGGGCATACTGAGGCAATGTAGCAACTGCCTCATGTACACTGACAACTCTCTCCTCTTACCACCCAACACTCAGACTTGCAAGAGATGCACTTATATATCCAAATTGGAAACAGTGCACTCTCCAGCCAAGACCAGAATAGCTGTTCAAGAGGAGAAGGTCAACAGTTGCACGACACCACATGGAACACATAGCTCTCCAGAACATATATCACCACAGCTCTCACATAATAACACAAGCCACACACCCAACTTCGTGGAGGCTCTCAACAGAAATCTACCCAAACAGTAGAGACCTCCAAGGCAGAAATGCACTCAACCACCACAGCATGGCACAAATCACAAGACACACAGCTCACCTAAACAGTGTGCCACTCAACCAAAGCCCCTAAGGCAAAACAGCTTGCCCAATACACTAGTCATAGGTGACTCAATAGTGAGGCACACAGATGTCCCACTCACTAGGCTGAATATGGAGAAGGTAACCATCAGCTGCCTATCAGGCTCCAGGATCTGTCGCATAATGCACGCACTCAGGTTACTTCACAACAAGTACAAATATGACTCTCTTATTGTCCATGTTGGTGTGAGCGACCTGAGACGTACCTCCCTGGACTACATGAAAAGAGACACGGAGGAGACTTGGATCATGTGGCCCAGGCAGGTATGGCCCTAGCCCTGAGCAGCATCCTGCCATTGCCCAGAATGATACCACAGTACGAGCAGAAATTTATTGACTTCAGCAACTGGCTAAGTTTCTGGTGTCATTCTAAGGGGATCCAGTATCTGTCTTCTTGGGATGACATGACTGACAGACCTCGATGCTTTGCCAGAGATGGGCTGTATCTGTCACCCCTGGGATTCCGTATACTGGCTAAGGCTCTTGCCACCCCTATAGTGCCTTTTTTAGGCGGTGCTCCAAGGACCAAATTACCACCATAATTGCTATAAATAAATGCAATCTGAGAGTCATGCTGTTCAATGCTAGAAGCCTAAATCTCAAGATACATTCGCTTGAAGCACTCCTTAAAATGGAGAACATCGGCATTTGTGCTGTAACAGAGACCTGGTTCAAGGCAGAAGAAAGCACCCCTGCACTATCAGGCTATAATTCATTCCACACCATTCGGCCCCAAAACTCAGACCAAAGCTCCAGAGGCGGTGGTGTCTCCATATTCTTAAAGGATATACACACCTCCAGACTGGTAGCACAACGTAACGCAAAAGAGATACTTCAGGTACAACTAACTTTGGGTAAGACAGCGATTTAGGTCGTAGCCTACTATAGGTCCCCAACCATGTCCTAAGACTCTCACTCCACGTTCCTAAGCACCTTGGAAAATATTAGGGTCCAATCCAACACCTTCATACTGGGTGACTTCGATTACTCCTCCATTAACTGGGAAAACTACTCATGTATCAATACACCTGCCTGTTTCCTGGAATTCATTAATTCCAATGCCCTGGACCAGCTCATTCTTACCTTCACTAGAGGGAGCAACATCCTTGACCTGATTATCACTAACATGGCGTCCGTTCATCCACACCATTAGTCAACTCCTTCCTCGTTAGAGCTGACCACAAACTAATCACCATGGATATCCACATCCCACCCACACCCTCCGCAAAGGTAACCACCATGAAAAACTTTTCCAAAACTAACTTTGAAGTCCTAAAAACAGAGGTGACTAACTTCACGACACCCATGCAGATGGAGAATGGGTGCATGACTGACGAATCATACACAATGCACTGAACGAAAACATACACAAATGCATGGAAAGTACAGTTTTGTACCTACCATAAATGTAGATGTCCAATAGGAATGCATCTGCAGTCCTTACAAATGGGTTGTCCTGTCGTCAGGCAGCCCTTCGGTCGGCCGGATTCCAAAGTCTGGGTCTGGCCTCGGCTGGTGTCGCACTTCACCCGACATCATAGCTGCAGTTATTCGGGTATAAAGGCATCAGCCGACACCATTTTCCTCAGTGTTTCTTGCCCCAGATGCCAGGTGCCCTCTTGGAAGGCTAAATTTGGATAAATGCCAATGATTCCAAATAGTAGAGAGCAAACACAAAAATAAGCATGTATGTACATATATACAAACAAATACACCATAATAGATTCCCCAGCTAGCTATAAGATGGGCAAATACCCTAGGAGCACCACAGAGGGGAAGGCGGGTGGGTAATCCTGACTGCAGATGCATTCCTATCGGACATCTACATTTATGGTAGGTACAAAACTGTACTATGTCCTTCAAGGATGCATCTGCAGTCCTTACAAATGGGTAGAATACCATAGCCAAACTGGGGGAGGTGGACAAATAAAGTTATGGTGTAGTTAGGATCCCTTGCAAAACAGCAGTGGCAAAGCCTGCTCGGGATCTAGAGTATAAAGGTAAATTATAATGCTTGGCAAATGTATGCACGGAGCTCCAAGTAGCAGCTTCTAAAATGTCCTTGGTAGCCAATCCTCATAAGAAGGCTGTGGTAGTGGCTGTTGCCCTTGTAGAGTGAGGCCTGATGTTCTCTGGAGTTTTCTTTCCATGGTAGGAGTAACAAAATCTAATGCAATTTCCTATCCACTTGGAGATTGTCTGTTTTGAAATTGCTTTTCCTTCCCTTCCTGTTGCATATGCTACCAGTAGCTGATCAGTTTTTCTATTGCCCTTGGTCCTGTCCAGGTAATAGCGTAATTGTCTATGTACATCCAAGGTATGTAGTAGTCTTTCTCCCCTGTTCTGTGGGTTAGGGAAGAAGAATGTAGGTAGGTGGATAGCCTGATTTAAAGAAACTCTGGAAACCACCTTAGGCATAAAGGAAGGATTTGTTCTCATGGACACTCTATCTTGATGGAAGATCAGGAAGGGTTGCACTGCCATTAATGCCTGAAGTTCAGATACCCTTCTTGCTGAAGTGATTGCCAGCAGGAAAGCAGTCTTCCATGATAAGTATTGCAATTCTGCTGTTGCTGCTGGTTCGAAAGGAGGAAGTGTCAATTTTTCTAGCACAAAGTTCAAGTCCCATGCTGGTAATGGTGGCTTCCTATGAGGCTTTACATTTTTAATTCCTCTCAGAAACTGTCTGAGCAGAGGATGTGAGAAGACAGGAGGATCCAAGTCGTATTCTGTTGAAATAGCTGATGCATGAATCTTGATGGAGGAATAGGACAGGCCTGTGTGGAAGAGCTCTGCCAAGTATTCCAGAATGTTAGCTATGTTTACCAGTGACACATCTTCTCCTTTTTCAGTACTCCAAATGAGATATCTTTTCCATTTTGCTGAATAATTTTTTCTTGTTGAGGGTCTACGAGCCTCAAGGATAATGTCTTTAACCCTTTGGGATAAATTTGGGTTAATTGGTCTTATGCAATGTTCCAGGCCGTCAGCTGCAGAGTTTTCAGGTTTGGATGCAGATTGTTGTAGTTGTTCTGTGTTAACAGCAAGGGAACCAGGGGTAGTGGCCATATTTGTTCCCGAGACATGCTCCTCAGTAATGGGTACCAATGTTGCCTTGGCCAGTCTGGAGCTATCAGAATGATCCTTGGACGGTCCTCTTTGATCTTCAATAGCACTTTGTGCATCAGAGGAAGTGGTGGAAATGCATATGCTGTCAGGTTTTTCCAACTGAAGGATAGGGAATCCACCTTCCAAGCAAGTGGGTGGTACGTCCTTGTGCAGAATTTCTTTAGTTGGTGATTGCGTGGGGATGCAAATAATTCTATTTCTGGGAGTCCCCATTTTCTTGTAATGGTTTTGAAGATGTCCGGATGCAGCATCCATTCGTGGGCATCCGTGGTAGTCCTGCTTAAAATGTCTGCTAGGATGTTTTCTTTTCCTGGTACAAAAATTGCTTTTAACTGTATGTTGTAGCTCAGGGCCACATTCCAGAGATCCAGTGCCATCCGGCAAAGAGGATACGAGTGTGTGCCTCCCTGTTTGTTGATGTACCACATAACTGTGGTGTTGTCTGTCCTTATCATCAATAGACCTTGCTGAAGGAATGGTCTGAATGCCTGAATTGCCAGTTTTACTGCCAGCATTTCCTTTAGATTTATGTGTAGGTGCAGCTGGTTTTGAGACCATAAGCCTTGTATGCACTTGTCCAGCATGTGTGCCCCCCAACCGAGGTCTGAGGCGTCTGTTGTGATGGTTTGGCTTGGTTGAGCACTGTGAAAAGGCAATCCTGTGTTTGATTGACAAGCCTGAGCCCACCATAGGAATTCTTGCTTCAGGCATGGAATAATGGGAATCTGGGTTTCCAAGCTGTGCTTTTGTTGAGACCATAAATTCCTTAGGTACCACTGTAGTTTTCTCATATGCAGTCTGGCATGAGGAACCAATATTATGCAGGATGCCATGAAGCCCAAGGCTTGCAGAACTTTTCTTGCTGTCAGATGGTTCTGTTTTGTTAAGGCCAAGAAGTAGAGAGTTAGCTGCTCCTGTTTTTCTACTGTTAGGAATGCCATTTGCCTTGATGTGTCCAACTCTGCACCCAAAAAGGTTATTCTCTGGGATGGTATCAGTCTTGACTTTTTTAAATTGACTGTGTATCCCAGGGCTTGTAGCAGATAAATGACCCTTTGTAAATCTTCTGCTAGCTTGCTTTCGTTGTCCGCTTGTATCAGGCAGTCGTCCAGGTATGGGTAGATTTGGATTCCCTGAAGCCTGCAATGAGCAATTACTGATGCCAGGCATTTCGTGAACACTCTGGGCGCAGTAGATAAGCCAAAGGGCAATGCTGAGAATTGATAATGCTCTGATCCTGCAAGAAATCTGAGGTATCTTCTGCAGTTTGGTCGTATGGGGACGTGCAGGTATGCCTCCTTGAGATCTAGAGTCACCAGCCAAGACTCCTTGCCCAGCATGGGAAGAAGCTGCTGTAGGGTCAGCATTTTGAATTTTGGAACAATGAGGAATGTGTTTAAAGCGGACAAGTCGAGAATAGGTCTCCATTTGCCTTCTTTTCTTGGTACCAGGAAGAGTCTGGAGTAAAATCCCTTCCCTTGCTCCATAGATGGTACCTTTTCTACAGCTCTCATCCTTAATAATTGGGATATTTGTTTTAGTGCTTCTGCCTTTTGATTTGGAGGTAGGTTTGGCATTCCTCTCTTCCCTGGTAGAGTATGGAAGTGAAACCTGTAACCTTGGTCTATTATCTGTAAAATCCACTTGTCTCTTGTGATGTAATGCCAGTTTGTCGTAAATAAGGCTAGCTTCCCGCCTAAGGGTGCTTGCAGTTGTTCCCTGGTAGGCGGTGCCAGAGCCAAGTCACTGTGATTGACCAGTAGTTGTGGTGGTGGCTGTGTCTGTGGCTGTGCCTCGCTGGTTGTTGCCCTGCCACTGACGTCCTCTGTAAGCACCCCTGGATTGGCTTCTGCCTCTTGAACGCCTATTCCTGCCTCTCTGAGTTCTGGAGGAGTCTGGAAAGGACCAATTCTTGGAGGGCCAATTCCTGCTAAACCTTGGAGGTTGGACCTGTAAGAAATCTTTTACTGTTTGGACAGATTTTGCCTTCTCTTCCATCTTCTTCAGTACTTGTTGTGCAGGAGCCAAACAAATTGATCTTATCCATAGGAGCATCTAATAGTTTTGATTTGACATGGTCTGGTAAGGCCTGTTCTTTTAGCCATGCATGCCTTCTGATGACTGTGCCAGTCATGGCTGATCTAAAGGAAGCCTCCAGTGCATCATAGCCGCATTTTAGGGAATGGTTACTGACTTGTTGAATGTTATGTACCATTTCCTGCACATATTTTTTGTCTACTGTTTCATCTGAGGACACTTTTTTGGTTAACTGATCTAACAAAAATTCTTGATACTGCATCATGTGAAATTGACAGTTCAAGGCCCTAGCTGAAAGAGTAGCAGAAGTGTAAACTTTTTTACCCCATCTCTCTAAGGATCTGGATTCCCTTTCAGAGGGGAGGGGGTTTTTGGCAGAGGTGGCTGCTACAGCCTTAGGTCCTTGGGAGATAGTCTCTGGATCTGCAAGGGGAGCCTTATACAAGTGGTAATGTGTGTCCGGGACCCTGTAGTATCTATCGGGCTCAACAGGGGCCGGAGGCAGAGAATCAGGAGCAGTACAAGCATCATTAAATGCATCATCTACAACAGAAAGAACTGGAGGTATGGCTAAAGGCCTATGTTGTGGTAAATGCAGAAAAGTTCTAAGCCTTTTTCTGGAATCTGAAAAATCCTGGCCCTGCCACTGAAATTGTTCCCTCATAGCATGCAGGGTTTCCCCAAAGGAAAATTCCTCAGGCGGAGAGGCAGAAGGAATGGACTCTTCACCATCAGAGTCTTCATAAGGGGGAGTATGGGGCCTCTGGAGGGTCTGTATCATTTGAGTCATCAGAGGAATCATCTGTAGACATCAGGGGGCTCTGCTCTAGGCCTCTTCTCTGGAGGCGGGTGAGAGGCCCTGTCTGGTTGAGGTTGGGATCCTCGGATTAAAGAAATGAGATCCTCTGCTAAACTAAGCATTTGTGAACTAGAGCTAGGCCTGTGAGAGGGGGGCTTAGCAGGCACAAGGTAAGCAGTAAGAGTGGAAATCTTTATGAGGTATTTGTTTCCCACAAGTTAAACAGTTATTCACTTTTTCTGACATCGGCTGAGGCAAGAAAGAGTCCCCAACGGGGTACTTAGCTTTTTAGAAGTCTTCGAAGTAGTTTTCGGTAGTAGTAATCTCTGGTTCTGACCGACCGGCACTTGCGAACAGCTTCTGCTTCGGGCGCCACGCGGCAAGAAAGACTGAGGAAAATGGTGTCGGCTGATGCCTTTATACCTGAATAACTGCAGCTATGACGTCGGGTGAAGTGCGACACCAGCCGAGGCCAGACCCAGACTTTGGAATCCGGCCGACCGAAGGGCTGCCTGACGACAGGACAACCCATTTGTAAGGACTGCAGATGCATCCTTGAAGGACATCTGGCCATACCCAACAGAACCAAGATGCTCTCCTCCAAAAAAAGGAAGCCAATGTGGTGGTCCCCTGTCATAAACAAACTCTACAACAGAAGAAAGAAACTGTTGCAGAAAAAGGTGAAGTCCCAAGACTGGAAAAACTTCCTTATTAGCCTCAACAAAAAGTTGAGATCCCTCATCAAATCCTTTAAAGCTAGCTACGAAAACAAGATTACAGCATATACTAAAGATAACCACAAGGCCTTCTATGGTTATGTCAAGAATCTCCATGGCAATACCCAGGTTTGCTCCGAGCTACTGCACAACAGTACCTCTTATACTGAGCCAACAGATATTGCCAATATACTGGCAGACAGATTCAGTGCCAACTTTACCCCTCTCTACTCCTTAAAGGACCTATCACAATATCAAAATAATGCCAGGCACCCAGTATTACTGCTGAGCAGGTTAAAACTGCACTGTCCAAGGCCAAGAATACAGCTTCCATGGGACCCGACAATATCCCTGGCTGTGTTCTACATGAACTACAAAATTAACTGACACCACACCTATGTGCCCTGTGCAATCACAGCCTCACCTCAGGCTTTGTCCCTAACAAATGGCACACTGCTACAGTCATCCCTCTTCTTAAAGGGCGAGCGAATACACACCCTGGGAACTATTGTCCCATTAGCCTGATGAGTCTGATATGTAAGGCTAAAGAGCACATCATCATGGACCTAATTAACAAGGATATAGGGAATCCCCAAACTCTGGATCGCATGCAATTTGGCTTTGTGAAGGGTCGATCATGCCTGCTCAACCTGTTCAACTTCTTCAAGTCAGTCACCAGAGCTGTGGCTGAGGGCAAGGTAGTTCATACAGCCTACCTCGATCTGGCCAAAGCCTTCGATACCATTCTCCACTCAGGAATCATGGATAGACTCACTAAACTAGGCATCAACCCCTATATCACTAGGTGAGTAGCAAACTGGCTCACAGATAGAACTCACAGTGTGAAAATAGCAAACTTCAAGTCAGACTGGCGACCAGTCACAAGTGGAATCCCACAAGGATCAGGCCTGGGGCCTCTCCTGTTTGGCATCTACTTCTCTGAAGTCCAAGCCAACATGAAGGGTCTCTGGCTGACCAAGGTCGCAGACGATTGCAAGCTGGGAGACATTATTAACTCCGCAAGTGATGCAGACATCCTACAAAAAGGCCTCACTGAGACCAACAATTAGTGCCAAAACCATGGCCTTAAACTCAATGGCAAAAAAATGCGTCATCGTCCCCTTTGGAAAAAACGCAGTTCCCATGAATTACCACATCGATGGCAGTCCACTGAACACTGAAGGCATCATAAGAGATCTGGGAACACATGTTTATAGCAACCTCTCCTTTGACCACCACATAACCACTGTGGTCAGAAAGTCCTTCTATGTGGCACATCTCATTACTAAGGGTTTCACAACCAGGAGGAAGGAGGTCATCGTCTCTCTCTCTCTCTCTCTACTCCTCCCTCATAAGACCAATCATTGAGTACAATGCCTCAGACACTTTTGGCATGAAAGATGCATTAATGTGTAAAACAAGCCTACCATTGTGGAAAATCAGATAAGGTTGGCTTACCATGAGAGACTGCAGCTCAGTGACTTGCCTTGCAGGTGTCACAGCAATAAGCAAAACAGTTTTCCAAGTGATAAACTTTAAGTCAGCCTGAAAGTCAGGTTTAAAAAGATAAGGTAAACTTTTCAAGAACAAAGTTGAGATCCCAAGGAGGAGGAATTTTGTTTTGAGGGGGTCTCACATGCAACACTCCTCTCAAACTGTTTAACCACAAAAAGAGATGAAAGAGATAGACAAACCTAGATGTCCTCAAGATGCACCTCGATAGATGCATAAGATAAGCCATCATTGAGTAACTTACACAAATACTTCAAAACCAGAGAAGCAAACACCATACCGGACTCTCTTTTAGCAGTCAGGCATCACCTAGAAAACCTATTTCACTTGTAAATACAAGATTTTCTTGTTGCAGGTCTTCTTGCCTCCTTCAATTCCTGCTCCACATCCTCATATAACAAGTGCTTAAAAGGTATCAAAATAGAATCTTCCAAGCTGTCAGTTGTAATTGCTCAAAAGATGGGCTGCACCAGTCATCCCTGACACTGTGGGAGTAGATCCAGAGTGTGAAGAAGCTTTTGGTAATTCCCTGTGTCCAATTCCATTAAAAAGGAGAAAACAACTTTGCCTGGTCCAAAAGGGGGTTACCACAATGATTTTTGGTAATTCTTTCTGAATCTTATCAATGGAAAGGGTGGAAATGCATAAATGGGCATTCCCGTCCAAGAGAACAAGAATGCATCTATCCTCCAAGCATGGTTGCAAGAATGTCTCAAACAAAATTTGTCCAGGTGTCTATTTTGAAAAGACGAGGACAAATCTGTTTGAGGTGTTCCCACATTTGGATCAAATCCTGGAACTCTACTCTCCTGAGTTTCCATTTCTGAGGTTCCATATGGGGTCTACTTAGTTTGTCTGCCACTATGTTTTGCTCTGATGGAATGTATGAGGCCTGAAGCATCAGACAACAGTGTAAGGCTAGCTCCCAGGTCATCAATGCTAACCGGCTAAGAGGGTATGACCTTGTACCCCCTTATTTGTTCAGGTACCACATGACTGTGATGCTATTACCACTAAAAGGGGACCTGGAAGCCATAAGTGGTGAAAAACTTTAAGGCGTGAATCACTGCTAACATTTCTCTGATATTTACCTGCTTTGTAGCATCCAAAGGACCCGATTTACCTTGTACTTGAGCTCCCGTGGACACTGTTGCCAATGCAAAATCTGATGAGTCCACCTGGACTGACTTGAATTGGAGTATGGAGGGAGAAGGGTAGGTCTGGACTGAGAGACATCTGATCCCTCCACCACTGTAACTCTCGTTTCACAAATTCTTGAACTGGTACTTGGAACTCTAAGGATGCAAGTGTATCGACTAACGATTTTTAAGTACAACTGAATCTATCTTATATGAAGTCCAATGGTATCAAGATGATCACTGATGCCATGAGGCCTTGAATTTTGGAAAACTCTCTTGTGGAGGTAGCCTCTTGAAGACAGAAATTCATGACAATGTTCTGATAAGCCATGACTTTTTTCTGTCTATCATACACCCTGAGAAGACAATTCTTTGAGAGGATGTGACAGAGGACTTTTTTAAGTTCAGTTTGAAGCCCAGGTGAGCTAGCTTGGTAAAGACCTTCTATAATAACTACAAACATCTGAAAACAGACTCCGCACAAATCAGCAAGTCATCTAAATATGAGAAAATGTGGATATCCTAGGTCCTGCAGTATGCAACCACTAGAGTCTGTCACTTTATGAACACAAGGTGCAGTTGATAGCACAAAGGATAATGGAGAAAACTGACAATGTGAGCAAGATGTGGCAAATCTCAAGACATTTCTTGAAATTGGGCGCAACCAGAATGCGATAAACATCTTTCAGATCTAAAGTCAACATGATAGAGTGGTCCTGAAGAAGGGGTAGGACCGTTTTGCAGGGTGATTTTAAATTTGGGCACTTTCAGAATGGTATTTAGATAGACAAATCTACACTGGTCTCTACTATAGCTCCTTTTTATATACTAAAAAGATTCTGGATTAGAATTATTTTCCTTTTTGTGGTACAGGGACTGGTTCTATAACCACTGCCTGCAACATGTGAGAGAGTACTGGAGAGAACTGATGTGTCTGGACTGGCAGGTGTGGGGACGATTTCTCTGAAGGAAGGAGGATTTTCTGTCCAGTGCCAAGAGTATCCTCTCTGAATTATTCTCAGCACCCATTTGTCTGAGACTATTGGTAGTCAGGCTGTTGGGTTGAGTGAAAGCTTGGGGAAAGGGAAAAGGGGAGGAGGAACGGAGAAAGGGACGGACTACCAGGGTCTCAGTATATTCATTCTTTAGCTGGGATTGATCCCTTTTGAGAAAGGAACCTCTTTTATTTGGATTGGAAGCATTATCCTCTTGACATTTCCTCTTGGTACCCTGAATCTTGTTAGGCTGGTAATTTTGTTTGTTTGTTCTACTTTCTGAAGTAGGATGCATTATTAGGGGAGAACCTGGGAATATGAAATATTCTAGATACCCTATGTGTCAGTTTACCTCTATCATCCCATTGTTTGAGAATCTGGGTAATAGCAGGACCAAACACAAATTCAGACCTTAAAGGAATATTCAAAATTTCATTTTTTAAATCCTCAGAAAAATCCTGGATATGTAACCAACTGTCTGCATTTTTAGATATTGTGTCCCCAGCTTTCAAGACATTTCTCAATGCATATTTCGAAACCATAGTCACGTGAGAAGCAGTCTCATTCATATAACACTTCTGTTCAGCAGGCAATGATGCAGCAAAGTAATCTAAAGTATATGCACACACTGCAAAATAAACTTCCACTGAAAGCCTAGATGATTTAGAATTCTAAAGACTAAATTACTAGATAAGATCCAACTTTTTCCCCCCAAAATTCAATATATCTCTAAACCTAGCCTCTTGGAAAGACGAACACCTGCTTGGGTTTTGAACCTCTTCACCTTCTGAAGAATCAGATTAGATGGACTCAAGAGTGATTACTAGTATCTGCACCAGAGTCCCCATCAAAATCAGCATGGATAGACATAAAATATACAATTAGCCAAGGCAGCGCAGCGACTAGACTTAACTCTAGAGAAGGTAGCCACACAATCATACTGACTAGGAACACAGTCTGTAAAACACTCTTAGCAAAGAAAACCACATCAGCCCTATACATGGGACTAATCTGATTGTCTGCAGTGTGGTGAAGTTTCTGTTTCGTACTGCTGTGAGCTACACTAATGGACAAAATATCTACGGACACAGTATTATATCTGGTAAGGGATCTCTTAACCTGGACCTCTCCTGCATCTAAATGGTTTGGTTATCCTGTACCTGAACCAAGTACTGGAACAGCCCCTTGAGGCTGTGTCTGACCCTGTACCATAAAAGGATGCGGGTTCACACTAAGTGGTCTACGGGCTGGCTTAAGGGAACAAAAGATTCACAAACCATGGGCTTAGGTGTGTTTTGGTTGATATTTTTTTCAGGTGCAATTTGATTTGAGGGGAAGGGTAGCTATATCAGGATCCATCAAGTCAGGGGAAAACATACCAGCCAGTATAACATACTGACACTATTAAAAGCTGACTAAGGGCACTAATAAAAGAAGATATGAACTATGTCCCAAAAAGTAAATACAGCTAAACTGCATAAAATATGGCAAAAATAGTTTAAAATGTGTTAAGCCTTTGTTTACAACCTGCACCGTGTAATAAACAGCAGCAGCACACAGTTACAGTACAAAGTAAAATTCACTTGTCCAAATAGTGCCAAAAAATCAAATGTATGTCTTTAAAACAGAAACCTTTTACAACTGTATAAATATGCATCTAATTAGAGATTCCCTTGTTAGAAATGAAAAATGCAAATACATTTCTGGTAAAAATCACAATTTAACAATAAAGCTGCTACAGCAGTGTTAAATCATTAGTAAAGTTCATGTAAATTAAAAAGACTTCAAAATGATGCAGATAAACAACAAAATTATTAAACTTTTGCTCTACATGTACAAGGCAATTCCTAGTGTTCAAATGACACCATAGAAAGTACAGTTGTATAAAAGCACACCATAATGGTGGATGTCCTCCTTTTCACTGTTGCAGCATTCATCACCTCTGAGATCTCCTACCAACGATAGCCCAACATCTGGCCAGTACACCAAAGGCTTTATTACCTAGGGAGCATTGCACATCAGATGTATGGTCCCTGTGCAAGTGTATGGAATAAAGTTGATGTACACAAACTCAACTCAAAATTGAGGTGACCTAGGAGAACTAGAACCCCCAGTGGAAAGAAAGACATGTCCATCCAGAAAAAGGAATGAAGGAAGAGGAGGAGGGGTACCTCTCAGCCAGTACTAAAATACCACCTATGCAAAAAGATGACAAAGGAGGTCAGGAGGAAGGATGTGAATACTGTAAAAGTGGAAAGAAGGACATATATTGTTATGGTAAGATTTTACATAACTGTACCATGTCCTTCCATACCACTGTTGCAGTATTCATGACTTCTGGGAGAGTACAAAAGTGAAGGCAAGGAGGAGCCCTCCACAAAACCATGAAGAATAGCCTTCGCAAATCCTGCCCTGGTTCTGGAAATGATATCTAATTTGTAATGTTTAGTGAATGTATAAACTGAAAAGCAAGTAGCAGCTTCAGGGATGGAGCTGGTGTCAAAACCCTTGAAGAAAGCCCCTGAGGAAGCCATTGCTCTAGAAGAATGAGCCCGAATAAAAGCTGACAATTGTTTGCCATTAAAAGTATAACAAAAAGACATGGCCTTGAAAATCCAGGAGGAGATGGTTTACTTACAAACTGCCAAACCCAATGTCGTGGCATGAAAAAAATAAATAAAAAGCTGATCAGATTTATGAAAGGTACTCAGAAAAGAAAGATGTAGGACAACAGATCTTCAAGACCCCTCTTTCCTGGGACCAGAACCATCCTGGAATAAAAACTCAAACTGTTCTCTGCCTGCAGAACCAGATGAATAGTAATCTGGACCAGCAGACCTTGCAATACCCCTGGAAAATAAGGAAGCTGTTCTGCAGAGGGTTGAGGAATACCAGAAAAGGAGGGAAGGGTTTTCCGGGTCATAAAGTAACCCTGGCAGATAATGGAGATAACCCAGATATCTATGGGAATCACCTGCCAAACTGGGAGAGAAAGACAAACCCTGAGAGACAAGGGAACCTGGTTGACAGAAAGGGAGAGCAGACAGTCAGATGGATGCTGATTTGTCAGGAAAGGACCGCTTCTGTGGCCTAGGGTTTGATTAGGTATATCAGAAAAAAACATACCCAGGAGCCCTCTTACCTTTGGAAAACTGTGTAGGCTGTCTTTGCAAATAAGCAGTCTTACTAGGATAGTGCCTCTGAAACTTGGGAATAGGTGAGACAAAAATCTGTTTCAAATCTTTCATGACCTTACCTTGATCCTGTAAGGTCTTGAAATGGTCAGCCACAGCAATACCAAACAAATTCTGGTTATCCAAGGGAGCACTCAGAAGTTCTGGTTTGATATCATCTGCCAAGTGAAGGGCAATCTGAGAGGTGGAACTGACCAAGGAGAGAGCCGAGTCCTTATCTGCAGTGTCCAGCATATCAGAAACAATCTTCCCAATCTGGGAAAAAACAGACAGGATGCACTTTGTCATACAAGTCTTGTAACAGTAGCCAAAGTGTACATCTTTTTACCAGTCCTTTCCATGGCTCTACTGTCCTTATTCGAAGGAATAAGACTTGTTAGTAGATACAGAAATCACTGCAGAATCACAGGAAGGGTACTTGTGCAAGAACTTGTGAGCATCCAGCACCTTACAGAACCTATCAAGTTTCTTAGGAACTAGAGGCTGGGAATGAGGTGTTAAGGAAGCAGCAGAGAAGGTATTCAATACAGCAGTCAACACAACAGGGACTGCTGAAGGTTTAGGCCAGCCCATT
The DNA here is from genome assembly GCF_019279795.1 of Protopterus annectens. Taxonomy (NCBI): domain Eukaryota; kingdom Metazoa; phylum Chordata; order Ceratodontiformes; family Protopteridae; genus Protopterus; species Protopterus annectens. The sequence goes on along the minus strand of NC_056751.1, from coordinate 83,048,526 downwards.
TGCAACAACTCATAGTACCTCTTCTGCACATCCAATACTTGGGCGAGATCCCATTTGATATGCTCCATCATACTCAGGACTATGTCACCAAAGGAAAGCTCTTGCAAGGGAGAATCAGAATGGACAGATTCCATCTCCTCAGAGCCATATTCTACAGCTAAAGGTAACTGAGAGGAATAGGTGAAGGAATGAGCCTTAGAGTCAGAATCCTCATCCAAAGACTCTGGGTCCCTAGCCCTCTTAAGGGTGAGGACCAAGAAGATGCAGGAACTGAAACTCCCTGAGGAGGCTTCAATGCCATCAAGGCACTGAACAAGCCTTGAGTGAAGTTTTCTCATTCACATTATGGATCCCTGGGAGCTAATACCACATGCATGGTTTTCTGTCTTTTCTTCACCAGGATGTCCTCTCTGACAAAATGCAAAGGATCGGACCCCTACCTCCATTTCATTAAGGTATCCAGCACCTCTTCCCTAACAAGGATTTGAGGAATCTTTCTAGGCCCCTTGGAAATAATCAGCTATGGTTCCCCCTCAATGTTCATGGCAGTTATTTGCAAGGCCTCCTAGGGGGTACAAGAAATAGGTTCCTTGCTGGCCTCTGAGAAGGTCGTGGAAGAAGAAACTGAAGGTAATTCTGGACTATCCTCTGTGTTCTCACTCACCTCAAGAGAGATGTCTGATGGAGGCTGCATAGCAGCAGACTCAGGCCTAGACTTCTTGGCCTTATTTGTATGCGGTGGCTGCACTCTGGGGCAAACTGATTCTGCCACGGTATCCTGGGCCAAAAGCTTGACATGTTTGTTTTCAAGGTAAATGGAAAGTGAAGAAAAGCAGCTATGCAAGGCCTTGGGTACAAAAGCTTGACAGGTGGAAAACTGAGTGTGGCACTACGATGCACCTACGCAAAACAGGCATCTATTGTGTCGGTCTTTATGGGGACTCAGCCTCCTACACTTACATTTCCCTATTTTAGTTGACATGTAACTCACTGACCAATATAAGAAAAAGAAAAAAGAAGCCCAATGAGATACTCATCTGAAAGATGTAGGCTTGGTATAACCAGTGAACATGAAGGGTGTTCAGACTGAGGTACAACAATGGTGTTCGGACTTGCAGCAACAAAGTTCTGAGATGGGAGCATACTTATGTCACCTTTATGCCTTATGCTTGCATGAAGAGTATAGGGCTAATGTACGAAGCTCCTTATGTAAGAAAGTATTTGGTATACTGCCCAAACGTTAAGCTCTCCTTGGCACAAGATGTCAGCAGTGATGAATGCAGCAACAGTGATATGGAAAGACATATTCGGTTTCCCAGTAGAAGTCACAAAACACTTTAGAAAAGCCCCATAACTGCTTAAAGGTAGTATTAAGCATACAAACCCAACACTAAGTTAGAATTCCCAGAGGAATTAACAGAAGTAAATAGCAAACATATTGAAATAAAAAGTTAACATATGTATACTCTTTAAATAAAACAAAAAGAAATCAAAGTATATAATAATAAAAAGGAAATGAAGTTCCTAAGGGGATCTTATCTGAGTCTCGAGGGTGTAATCCACCAATTCATGCTGATGAGGAGATTGAACTGTGTGATTCCTACAGCTGGCACTAAAAGACTGAAAAAACAACTTCCTGTGACAGGGGCTAGACTTCTCCTGATGGGAAGGGCTTAGCCAATCCCCCATCACAAAAAGTCATTAGAGGAGGGAATTCTGAACTCTAGAAAGCTGCCAATGTAGGTTTTTGCAGGTAAAGAATCCATATGCCATTGAGGCAATGTGAATAATGAACATTATTAGCTATATATGATACCATCTAAAGCAACTTGACAATACCTGATATATTCAACGAAACATCATTAGTAAGCCAAATGTTTTAGAATCTCTTACAGTCAAGAGACATATTTCTTCAATCTTCAACTCAACACAATTGTGACATCCCTACTCTGGGCCAGTAATTAAGAAACCTGAATCCTCACCACTGACACAGGAGAGGGATGTTCACTTGGAACAAAAATGGATAAACCCAGTATTTCCAGATGCAGCACTCTGCATCACACACAATTTCCCTTAACAGCACACAGGGAACACATTCAGTCTGGGGTGTGGGTTTCTCTGTCTCCCTCCAGGTCCCCAGTAAGACTGCACTGGCACAGCTATAGAGTTGAGACCTCAGCTGAGTGTCCAAGGCAAGTTCTCCACCACTCTCTCTGTGAAACCAGTGCTTCATGTCCCTGCTCCAAGCAGCTGACACACACACACACACACACACACACACACACACACACGGAAAGGCTGGCACAGATTTACTAGTTATGCCACCTTCTGCCCAGACAATAGGGTAGTTACACCGCCACCAGACACTCCAAATCCAGCTACTCTGAGGCTCTTACAAGGGTACCCAATTACAGTAGAGAGTCAATTATCCAAACTAATTGGGACCTAGGGTAGTTTGGATTATCAAATTATCATGTAAGTTAACTTGCTAAAATGTTTATCTCTCTCTCTCTCTCTCTCTATATATATATATATATATATATATATATGTGTGTGTGTGTGTAGACAGATAGCTATCTATGCAAACGAATGTTTGTTTTCCTTTTATGATCTGTGTCATTTTCCCATGTATATGTATCTATCTCAGCTGATATTTCATAATCCAAATTAATCAGCATCTCCTCCATATCTAAATCGTACTTCTGTAACATGTCCTTTTTTCTATTCATTGATGGAAACGCCAAATAAAACATGCTGACCCTCCCACCCACTCACTAATCTCATCCTCTAACTCCACACAAGTAATTATATACTGTAAAAGCTGTATTCAAAATGAGAAAACTACAAGATATTGAAAACTAAAACTTTAATATGGTAAGGGCTTTCATGTTGTACATAGAATGGAATGAAAGCACTTACCATATTAAAGTTTTAATTTTCAGTATCTAGTCATTTTCTGATTTTAATATGGTACTTATTGTGGTGGCATCTGAGTTTGTGGTGCTTTGGATTTGTTTAATTATATAAAAGTGTTGCCTGAAAGCCTCAACAATTCCTGTATTCTTTCCAAAGCTGAAGCCAGATTTAAGGAGTGCAAACTATTTTCCCCTTGACTAACAAGCCAATCAATATACCATTCATAAAAGCCAGACAAGTCTAAAAAAAAGAAGGAGGAGCTTTGCTCCTTATCAAAAGGTCATTAGATGCATAAGCAGTACCTCATTTTACATCATTTAAAATATCTGATCCTAATGTGGTCATAGCCAAATCCTTTCGGTGATGCAGAAGCAGCAATGAACAGTTAAATTCCCTTCCATGAAGCAGAAGCAGCAAAGAACTTAAAATTTCACATAGTAAGAAAAAAACGCATGTGCACATGCAAAAACACACATACAAATGCAATAGCTGCATTTGGATAACAAGAAGTTATGTACTCACCATAACGTTCGATGTATGTAGTCCATCTCGCCTCACATTCTTACTCACAGGTTCGGAGCCAAATATCGGCTCCGACTCAGCCAACTTTTATTTTCTAGCACGAAGTCTCTTATTGGCTGGGCTAAACAGGTATCCCATGTTGCACTGCTCCATAGCCCCAGATCTAGTTTGCTGCGAACCCACAATCACACCTCATGCATAACAACAACCCACTACAGTAGAACACTATCAAGGGGAATAAGAAAAAACAACTACCACTGAAGGGTACTCAAACACCAATTCCAGCCTCCACATCCTCCAGGAAGGGGGCAGGTGGGAGGGTACGTAAGAATGTGAGGCGAGATGGACTACATACATCGAACGTTATGGTGAGTACATAACTTCTTGATGTTATGTAGTCCAATCTCGCCTACATTCTTACTCACGGGACAGCGTCCCCAGCACCTCTATCCTGGGAGGCTCAAAGGAAAATACTCCTGTGGACTGTGGAACCAAAGGAAGCCCGGTCCCTAGAAGCCACGTCCAGTTTGTAATGAGTAATAAAGATGTGTGGGGAAGCCCACGTGGCTGCAGCACAAATATCATCCAAAGACAGCCTGGCATGGTAAGCTATTGACGCAGAAACAGCCCTAGTAGAGTGAGCCTTGACGGGGAACAGTAGATTTCTGCCCGCTGAGGAATAAATAAAGGAAATACAACTTGAAATCCATCTAGAGATTGTAACCTTGGAAATAGGGGATCCTGCACTACTTTCTGAAAAAGACACAAACAATTGGTCAGCTTTTCATAGTTGTTTTGTCCTGTGTAAGTAGAATCATAATTGCCTGTGCACGTCCAATTGATGAAATCTAAACTCTGCTTTGTTCGAGAATTGAGGGAAGAAAACTGGCAGCTCAACAGACTGATTGAGATTAACAGTAGATGTTACTTTAGGAAGAAAGGACGGATTAGGTCTAAGAGAAACCCTGTCCTTATGGAAGATTAAATATGGGGGTTTGATGGACAGAGCTTGAATCTCTGACACCCGTCTGGCTAATGTGATGGCTATTAGGAAAGCAGTCTTCCAAGACAGAAACTTTAACTCACAGGAGGCAGCCGGTTTGAAAGGTGGGGAAGTTAGGGCTTGCAAAATAAAGTTTAGATCCCAGGGCATGATAGGTTCTGACACAGGAGGCCGGAGTAACAAGGTGCCCTTCAGAAAGGCCTTACAGAGTTTATGGGCCATAAAGGAAGGCTCGTAGGAGGTATGAAAATTAGAAATAGCAGCCAGCTGCACTTTAATGGTAGCAGGAGCAGAACCCTGCCGAAAGAGCATGGACAAAAAAATCCAAAACAGCAGGAATTGCGGCTGTGTAAGGGTCAAGTCCTTGGGCATGAGCCCAAATGGAAAATCTCTTCCATTTGCTGGAATAAATCATCCTGGTGGAAGACTTATGAGAAGAGGATAAAATGTGCACCACTTCAGGCGAAAAATGATGAAGTCTGACTAACGACGGAAGTGGAGTACCCAGCCAGGCTGTCAACCTGAGGGTCCACAGGGAGGGATGGAACTGCCCCGACATGTGCGTCAGTAGGTCTGGTACTGGGTCCAGAATCCAAGGACTGTCCACCGCGAATTGATGAAGAAAGGAGAACCAGACTTGGCGAGGCCAGTGTGGGGCAATTAGAATCATCTTGCTTCCCGAGGATATGGCTTTCTGAATCACTCTTGGTAACAGAGGAAACGGAGGGAAAGCATAGAGCAGACCGGAGGGCCAATCGTGGACTAGAGCATCCTTGGGTGACTCCCCCTGTGGGGGGATCAGGGTGAAGTAGCTGCTGCATTTGGCATTGAGGGGATTGGCGAAAAGATCGCAGCAAGGCTGACCCCACCTGCTGAAAATCTGTTCTGCAACCAGAAGGTTCAGGGACCACTCGTAAGGCATCACAATAGCTCTGCTCAGCCTGTCTGCTATCACATTGGCCTTCCCCGGAATGTGCGTTGCACTAGAAACCGTTGTGAAGACACTGCCCACTGCCACACTCGCATGGCCTCTCTGCACAGGGGGTAGGATCTGGTTCCTCCTTGCTTGTTTAGGTACCACACAACGGACATGTTGTCCGAGTGAATTGCAATCATTCCCAGAGGAAGAGAGCTCTGAAGTGCCCGCAAAGCCAATAACACCGCTCTCATCTCTAAAACATTGATGTGCAGATGTACCTCGTGATCTTGCCACGTGCCTTGGACCGTCCTGCCAAGATAATGCCCCCCCACCACATCTGGGAGGCATCCCTGGTCACAGTGGCGACAGGTGACGAAGGGACAAACAGTTTTCCCTCGTCCGGATTGGTGGAACATAGCCACTAACGGAGATCCTGCTTGCATCGGTCTGTGAGTAGGATCTGGTGGGAAAGGGGGAGTTTCTGGAAAGACCATTGGGCAAAGAGAAGCCACTGAAGAAGCCTCATGTGTAATCTCGCTAGAGGCACTAACATAATGGTAGCTGCCATGGATCCCAGAAGCTGAAGCACCCATCTCGCTTGTACTTTCCTGAGGGGTAATAAAGTGTGAACCTGATTCTGCAACACTCCGATCCTTTCTTGGGGCAGGAAGGCCCGCATTTGGACAGTGTCTAGCTCTGCGCCTATAAATGTGACACGCTGTGAGGGCAGCAAGGCAGATTTTCCCCAGTTCAAGGTAATTTCTATTTGTTGACAGAGGGTAATGGTAGCGTCCCTGGCCCGGATGAGAAGATGCCTGCTGGGGACGGTGAGGAGACAGTCGTCCAAGTATGGAAACACTTGGAATCCTTGACGTCTCAAGTGAGCTGTCACCACCGCCAAACACTTGGTGAACACCCTGGGGGCTGTGGTGAGACCAAAGGGCAGGGCATGAAACTGAAAATGACTGGCTCCCAGCCGGAAGTGTAAGTGACTCCTCGATGCCCTGTCCATTTTGATATGGTAGTAAGCATCCTTGAGATCGATGGAGCACATCCACACTTCTTTTCCCAGCAACTGGAAGGGTGACCATTCGGAACTTGGACTTCAGAACGTAGTGGTTTAATCAGCTGAGATCTAGAATGGGTCTCAGGTCCCCTGTTCTTTTCGGCACCAAAAAAAGTCTTGAGTAAGTACCTAATCCGATTTAGTCTGAGGGGACAGGTTGGATGACTCCTTTCTTTAGCAGCTTTGACACTTCTAATGCTGTGTGATCCCTCTGACTGGGTGGAACATCCATGATTCTCCTGACTGGAGGGGGATCTGACAAAAAGGGAATGGTATAACCTCCGGAAACTATTCGTAGTACCCATTGATCCTGGGTGATGCTTTCCCAGGCTTCCAGGTACAACAAAATGTGGCCCCCGACTGGCTCCAGAATAACACAGTCAGGCAACACATCAGGAACAATGGTGAAAGGAATCACGGTCTCCCGAGTTGCGGGGGCCTCCTCTGCCTCTAGGGCAGTGTCTTCCAGAATAACCTCCCCCTCCTCTGCATCTGGAGGGGGGACTCACCTTGTGCGGCAGGGAAAAACTTCTGTGATTTCTTGAACCACATCTTCCCTCCTCTCTGAGCCTTGGGGTAAGGCCCCGAGGGAAGGGAAAAACGGACCCCTACAGCAGACAGGGTCTTTCCCTCTTGCTCGCATCTGGTGAAGGTGTGTTTCACTTTGGTCCCAAAAAGTGAGGACCCATCAAAGGGGGAGTCAGTGAAGGAAGACTTGAAGACCTCCGCAAAAATGACACAGGTGCATCCAGGCTTGCCTCCAGAAGGCTACTCCCAAAATAGCTGCCCTACTCGCCCCCTCGGCTGCATACGAAATGAGCCACATGGATGAGATGACAATCAAATTGAGGCTAGACACCTGGGTGTTAACCGTGTGCGTTAACTCCTCAGGTACGTTACCCACTAGAGTATCTCCTAACTCCTTGAGGAGATCTCTCTGGAGCTGAGTAAAATGACAAAGATAGTTCAGCGACCACAGGGTGAAGGTCGCTGACGAGAGGGTACGCTTCCTGTACCGGTCCATGCTCCTGGACTCCTTTGTTAGGAGGATGGATGGAGGAAGAAGACTCGGCTACTTCCTGCTGTGTGGCTGCATCTACAGAAACCCCTTTGGACAGGAACTCTTTCCCCAGGGGGGGGGGGGGCAGAAAGAAACTTATTGGGCCTTCTGGGCACAGGTTCCACCGAATCAGGATTCTCCCACACCCTTCGACAAATTAAATCCAGGAGCTCGTCGAAGGGTGGAGACACCCAGGAGGCGGAGGGTTGAGCACCAAAAGCCTTGAGGAATACCGACTCCTCCTCAGAGGGGGTTTTGGACGGCCAGTCGCCGCTCTGTCTCAATATCTCCAGGATGTCAGAGAAAGAGACGTCATCGTAGGACGACTTGGGAGAACCCTCAGACTCCTCGAGGTCGGTATCAGAAGTGAGAGACTCGTCCTGGGAGTCTATGTGCTTCCTCTTGCAGAACTTCTTTTTGGGGGGCTCCTCAGGCACAGACTCTGAGGGACCCTCAGAAAGTTGGGGACCACTCATGGGGGTATCCCCAGACCTTTGGGCTCCACCATCTACGGATAGGGGGACATCAGAACCTCTAGATGGGGTGGAAGGGGACGGAATGACTGATCTGGGTGATGTAACTGAAGATCTGGCCAGTGCGCTCCTCATGGCCTCGAAGGCGGGTCCCCCCGAATCCGAGGACCGACCGGCCTCCGAGAACATGACCGGAGTCGGGGTTCCCCAAGCCGATGCGCCGAGGGGGAGGCTCGGAACAGACAGATGTCCCGAAGTATCCCCCTCGGGCCTGACAGAGGAAACCCGAGTACCGAAACCTGTGGATGGAGCAGACATGGTTGGAGCCGACGTCAGCACCAATAAACCCTTGAGGGATATCGGAGCTGGCACAAGAACATCACTCAGAGCGGAGCACTCTGGCTCCGAAGACAAGGAAGTGCTTGGAGGAGGAACCATCGACACAGGCATCAGGACGGGCTCCGGAGCCGACTGGGTCAGTGCCGAAAATAATTTTGCCAATACCGGTGACTGCAGGAGCCTCTGAACCACCCTATCGACATCCAAATCAGAAAGCCTGGAGGATTTGGAGGACAGAGAGGGGGATTGGGATCTCCTATCAGGAGAACCATGCCTAATACTGGGAGACCGGCTCCGAATGGGTTCCAATAAAATTAGAGCCGAGGTCGACTCCGAATGGGTTCCAATAAAATTAGAGCCGAGGTCGATTCCAGCACAACAGATACCTCCTGCGACCCCGAGGACAGAGGAGCCGAGGAGGTAGAGTCCAATTTATAAGTTTTCTCCGGTGGCTCCGAGGAGACAGACGGAGCCGGAGATCTTTTCTTCGCCTTCGAAGCTTTAGACTTGGACTGAGTACTAGAAGTCGAGTCTAAAGACTCCTCAAACGAAGGTTTTAGGAGTCCCTTCAACATAAGTTTATTTTTCCTTTCCTGTAGCACCCTCGGACTGAAGGCGTGGCAGAAGCTACAGGATTTTTGAAAATGAATTGCTCCTAGGCAATACACACATATGGAATGTCCATCCGTAATGGACATCTTATAGTTACATTTGGAACATTTCTTAAAACCCAAAGGTTTATGTTCCTTTTGATCCTTAGACATTTCAACTAGAATACTAAATACCAAGACCAAAGAGATGACCTAGCCGGAAAAACAGCAAAGGCGGGAAACTATCACTACACACAAACCCCAAAGAATCTCTAAGCAAAACGGTTCTTTGAAAACCTTACAACACACAAACTCAACCAGGGAAAAAACTACACACTACAAATCAGGATGCTAATAAGAGCAAAGTGAAAACACTACACAAAAAGGAGGACTAGGTCCTCTAATTTAAATGGGCCTAGCCCACTAGACCAGTTAGGGATAACAACTCACTCACAGACAATACTTCAATAACACCTGAACAATAAACAAGAAGAAATAGCTATTGTTTGAATGGCAACAATTTTCTGAAGAGAAAATATAAATTTAGAGGTACTTAACCACAGCCAAGCGAGACCACGTCCTAGCTACACGAGCGGCAAAAGAGATCTGGGGCTATGGAGCAGTGCAACATGGGATACCTGTTTAGCCCAGCCAATAAGAGACTTTGTGCTAGAAAATAAAAGTTGGCTGAGTCGGAGCCGATATTCGGCTCCGAACCCGTGAGTAAGAATGTAGGCGAGATTGGACTACATAACATCGGATGTTTCGGATAACTGATATTCATGCTCTACTGTATACTAAGTGAAATTAATATTAATACAAATGACAGTGTTTGGCCAGTGTGGTAAGGCTTTCAGGAATGGCCAGAGCTGTCGTCAAATATATATAAGTATTCTCAGAGATTAAAATATTCTCTAAAAGATCAGCTACAATGAAAAGTTTAAATATGTTTAATAATAAATAAGAAAAGAACATGAAAATGCTAAATATCTATGTACAATAAACATCAGTTTCAATCACAGGAAATAGTAAAAAAAACACAGGTGGACAGGTTCACACAGGTATAGAAAAACAACACTTAACTAATCTCACTATATTTTCCTGACTGATCTAAAGAATTTTTATTCCCTGGTTACTTACTAGAGCAAGGCAAGATGAAGTAGATGAGGGGTCCTTCCTTGTCAGGTTATAGAAACAGACTGCCCTGAGACTTCAGTCTCACCTAGTATTAAACATTATTTTAGTGATGGATTACATAAGGACATCACACACATCTGGTCATCTGACTTCTAGTTCCCATGCAACCCCCCTTGGCTAGAAGCTGTCAGGATTTAGCACATGTGTGTCAATAATACACACACACACACACACACACACACACACACACACACACACACACACACACACACACACACACACACACACAGAGCCTTGCTAAGATTCGCTGCAGCTACTGGAAGTCATAAAACAATTCTAAACCTTCACCCTTCCAGAGTAGCAACTAGTTCACCCCAAAGACAATGCAGAAAGCTTCCCAGTACAGACTTTTTGTCTCTGGCTGCACTGAGAAGTGTAAGACACAATCCTTGTGGCCTAGACCCAGTAATTTAATTTCAGAACATTTTTCAAAGTTAGCTGCAGCTAGAATGTGATTAACCTCTTCTCTTGCATTATCCTCTGTTAAAACATATGCATTTAATTCAGTTACAATGGTCAGGACCCACAAGCAACTTTACAAATACATTTTTTAACACAAGCATCTGTACAAATCAGTCTGATATACAAATGACATGTAATTCTTTACAAAATTCCAGCTAGCTGTGCTGGCATATGTTACATATCCACTGCCCTACGTCTCCTGGCACAGCTGGCAATACCTCACATCATCACAACAATCTTTTACCTGCAATCCTACGTATAATTTCTGATTTTATTTGCAATATAATATGATGATCTCTACACATAGTTCCATAAAAGACTGTTTGGCCACACCTTGTATCCTAATACTCATAATTGCCTTGATATGACGAAAGAGCTTGCTACCATTCTCATAAATACCAAATGTATGAAATATATCCAGTTATACAATGACTGGCTATTAATATTCAAAAATGAGCAAGCTGATTGGCCAGCCCAACCAGCGTGCCTGTTGTAAATCCGAGAATATACCAATGGGAAAAGGTCTGGTTGCCCGGACTTTTTACCATTAGTATATCTCACAATTTTTTCACTTTTCTTTTTTTAAAACAAACAAAAAAATAAAATGGAAGACCTGAAACGAACGAGAGAGATGGCTCAGACAAAAATAAAAGGATAATCAGGTATGTTCTGCAAAACTATAGAAACTTACCTGATTATCCTTTTATTTTGTCTGTCCCGGCTCTCCCTCGTTCGTTAAAAGCCTCCCAGTTTTTTGTTTTTTTTTTTGTTTTCAATAAAAAAAATTAAAAAAAAAGCAATGGAGATCTTCCTTTCTCCATTGCTTCCTTTGCACAGCACTGATATAGTGCGTAAGTGTGAGAACACAAGTCCCATATGCATACGGAGTAAAACAAAAAAAGCCCAAGGATACCACAAAACCATGGAAGGGCAGCACGGAGGCATTATACAAAGACATTATTTAAGAAAAGTAAGTATTTTTTTTCTTAAATAATATCATTGTATAATAGCAATAACCGACTCCGCGGTTGTGGTATATTGAAATTTACCCACAGTTGGCTATATTTAATCACTCGAGCTTCGCCCTCGTGATTAAACCACACCAACCGTGGGTAAATCTTCAATATATCACACCACATCGTTGGTTATTACTTAAATATTTTACAATTTTAGTCTGACATAAAGTTTAATGTCCATGTTGTTATTTTCCTTTTATACAAGTTCTCAGTCCACTACTTATGTCCCATACTAAAATATTCTTCAAAATAACGTTTAATAGCTTTTAATTCTAGCCATAAAAGGGTACTGAGAAGTGAAGAAGGCTATAGACTAGACTATATGCAATGCTTCATCACTATTGTGGTTACATAATATGCCTATCCTGAAAGTGGAAGAAAAGAAAAATATGAAAGAGTGCTGTGGGGTATAATGTTTTGACTATATTGTCAATTACTGTGGGGTGTGATGTTTTAACTATACTGTCAATAGCTTAGCAAGTTGCATATATATTAGCCCGAAAAGGCTGGACATATTCAAAACTTCCATTTTAAAACCTCATTTTGAAACCATATATACATTAGCAATCTAACTCACAAGCAAATGTAGCATTACATTTATTAACGTAACCCCTATATGACTGGTAACCTTGTACAGGTATTTCAAAAATTAACATGTTTCTTTACAATAAATCAAACCCTAGAACAATTTTTTACCTCTGAACAGCAGATATGCTGAATACCATTTCTCAAGTTTCACATTTTGTATAAATAAACAGTATATACTCAATCATGCCAATAAAATCAAAAGCCAACCCTTTAATCCAAGACAGAATTCCATATTTATACCATTCAAATAATTTTTAAAAGCTTTCACACCTCTCTTCCTCCACTACATACCTTTAACCTATATAAACATGTCATCTGCATACATTAAGATGAAAGTTTACGGAGTGGTATCACATACTGCTCCTCTTCAAACTGAGGTTTCAACCACTTCATGGTAACTTTTATATGTACAGCAAACAAGAAGGGATTGCAAAAAGGGACTACTCTTAAAATCGCTAATGAACCCAGTTTTCCCGCCAGTGTTGCCACTTACAAAAACAGCATCACTGAATTAATATAGATGCCAAAGAACCACTCTGCAATCTAATAAAATAAGCCCTTCATGAAAAGTAATAGGAAAACCCACTCCAAAGTCCAATCAATCAAAAGCATTTTGGATTGTCAAGTAACAAAAAAAAAAAAAAACTACTCATGCCCATCTACCTCATCATCCACAAATTCCTCAATAAGCCATTAATGCCTCCTGATATTACTGTTTCAGCCTACTCCGTCTCACATATTCCAACAAGCTGTCCACCAAGTGACCAAATCTCATGTGCAAAACTCCATCCAGATTTTTATAATCAGTGTTCAAATGGGTAATATGTCCCTAATTATTTGAGGAGGTTCTGTCATCTTTTCTTCCACATGAATTTAATTACACCCTTGTATACATAAAGCAGGACATTACATCTTCCATTATACTAGTCATTTAATACCAGAGCACACAACTGCAACTGGCAAGCTTACAAATGCTCATAAATGTATTTATTTCATTCAATTACACTTCCATGACTGGGTTAGTCTCTCTCGGCCAATGAAATCATTCTCAGGAAAGATCCATGGAGGTATTCATATTAATTCGGAGAAAATCTGTCCATGGTGCCAGGGAAATTCCCCTACTCATTTTGCTAAATGCCATGAGATCTTTTACAACTACTTGACCAAACACTAACTCAGGCAGATGGGGCCTCGGTGCAATGTCTTGTCCAATAGCATAATCAGGAATACAGTATCTCCCTTATGTTGTACTGCAGTGCCAGTACTGGAAATTAATCAAATTACACGATGTGGGAACAGAACCCACAGTCTTCTAATCTTCCAGCATCAAACACATGTACACTATTTGCTGAGCTAACATGTATGCCCCCTGGCTGAGCTACTGACAGTATAGTCAGAACATCACACCCCACATGACTCTGTTTTCATATTTTTTAAATAACTGTTTGGTTTACAAATTTGGTACATCATCCAAGTCCTAATGAACAGAAGGCTATTCACTAACACTACACATAATCAGCAAATAAAAATATCCAACAGAAACACATTTCCACAATAAATCAAACAACTTTAACTGAACAGAAGTGTCTACTACCATACCACCACAATCTGTGAATAAGACTTCCATGTTAACATTGGTAGTATGGTCCCACTCATGCAGTAAAACAGATGAACCTTCTTTCTTTTCTTAAAGTACGTCTGCCTAGGTAACCATAAGCAGATTCTGACTTCCAATAAATGGTGATAATTAACTAATGTACTCTGCCTCATCTCATCAGATTCAGCCTGAAAAAACAGTATTTAAAGTAGGCAATCTCAATGTTATGCCTGACAGTATCATTCTTCTGCTTGCATAAAATTCTATAATTAGTCAGGACTTTGGATTTTACGGCCAGCAACCATGGTAATTACGAATTACAAAGAGGCTTCTACTGCAATAACTTTACTAAAATTGCACAATCTAGTCTTCTTAACTCCATCATATACAACGTCTGCATTAGTTTTAAAAATGGTTAACTGATCAGTATCCAAAGGTTACGCTGATAGCTCTATGGTCTGTAATCCCAGTTTCAGTAAAGGAGAAAACACAATGTTAAAGGACCAAGTTTCCAAAAATTATCTATTCTACTCGTAGATCTATGTGTATCCCACATTCCAAAAACTATGCAAAGTTTATTTACTCAAAGTTATAGCCTAACCCTCCTGTAAATATTTTTCCCACCTTCCCTTCTTTTAATTAACAATCACTAGCCTACAGAAGACAACTACATATATTTAGGGGGTCTATATTAGAACATCGAATATTTAACAGTTCGAATCACTAAAGGTCGACCTTTAGTGATCAAACTGTTAAAACATTGAATGTTCAGGAAAAAAAAAAAAAAAACTAAATTGTGTAGGGGGGGGGGTGCAAGCCCCCTGCACCCCCCACACCCCCCGCTACTTAAATATGCCAACTCTGAGACTGTACTACATTGAAGTAAATGGAAATCTCCCCTTACGGAGATTTCCATTTACTTGTTCGATGTTCTGCATTTTCGCTATTCTCGTGTTGACAATGTCAGATTAGAAATTGTTGGATTTCGAGAATTTAATATAGACCCATATTTAGGAAGCATACAATTTCCTGAAAAACCTTCTGGCTTTCCTTAGGGTCTGTAGAGACATAAATATTAACTATTTTTATATGCTGTCAGATTCTTAAGAAACAACCTTAAGTATGTTTCAAGTCGAATATTCACAATGTTACAAACATCTATACCAGCATTCTTATGAAGGTGACAAACACTGGTACTTTACTATCAACACCTAAGGTACTTTACTTTTAATATGTCCTTAAACTACACAAAACCAGATCCTACAGATTACAGCCACAAGATAATGGTCATATGGAACACTTTGTTTAGCACAATATTTACACACTCTGTTACTAATTTCAGTCAAAAGGCCTTCAGAATTAAAAGAATTCTTTAGCAAAGACAATTTACCTTCCTGCTTTTTCTGTTTCATTAACCACTGACCTCTAGTGTTTCCTTCTGCAGTTGTTAGCACATCTTGACATACAAAGACAACTTCCACCCTGCAGAACACTACACCGGTCACCATGCACTGCAATACCATTAGTACTTATTACCCTCTTTCTTGAAAATCAGCAGTCTAGCTCCACAGGCTTTTTGGGTTCAGATGCAAAACAATAAATACTCCTCTCTGTTATTACTTTTGTGAAATACCCGTGGCGCATCTTTAACAACAATAGAGGACTAACACCTCCAAGGCAGCAGGTGACCAACACAAACTGAAGTAACCAAACTGACGTCACCAAGACCCAAAGCCAGTGCAAACACAAATCTGTAAGAATCCTTCTCAAAATGTGTAAAAAAAATACTTTTATTAGTTAAACGCTTTTGTCTCGGACAGTAGAGAACTGCCACTTTGTAAAACTATGGCAAGACAATAGCCCCACTAATTTTCAGTGACCTGGCATTTAGGAAACATTCTCCTTCTAGAACAAACATTTCTCCACTCTTCCTCTTCCTCAGGAATATAAGATGAAAATCAGTAAATATAGGAGGAGCAAAGCAAAATCTGGTTAAAAATCATACCATCATGCCTAAATTGTATCAGTTTAGAGGTATGCTGCACACTCGCACATAATAAACTTTAGGTTGACCCAAATAATGAAGAACCTCTGTAAGGTTCTACACTCAAAATTTTACGCAATTGACAAAGGGCCATTTATTTCACATGTTAACATACACTAGTTTTCCAGCCATCAGTTCAAATCCTGTCTGCTACATAATTTCATAACTTGACTCAGTGCAGCACATTCCTTAGCCATATTGTCTTGAGTATCTACAGTATAGCTCTGGTAGACAGGTTCAATGAATGGGCTAACCTAATGCTCCTCACCCTTTTTCCCCACAATACTGCACAAGAATTTTCCTGGCAAAGGAAGATAGGACTGAAATATAGCCAAAAGCGGACTTCATAAGTCTGTGGGTTTCCCCAAAGCATGAGTCATTGGAGAAAGGACCAGCATTTAACAGCAGCAAATGAATCCTTACCTTTACCTGTCTCAGAAACAGAAACTTCTCTGACCCATCTTATTCTCCTGTCCAGAAGGACTCAGATGTTGCAACAGAAATCCCCTATCAAGACAGCCTTGACAGGGTAGGCCTACTCTGCAGACATGAGCCAAGAAACAAATAGAAACATGCTTGGGATCAGGCAACAGACATTTATAGCACACAGAGAAGTACCATCCAAAGATAGCATTAAATGCACAAGATGCCTCTAAAGTCAACTAATTATATTTTCCAAAAGATATCCAGTCATATTCCATCAACTGATCAGTGAATGCTGGTCCAATGTAGCAGAAGCAACCAAATACCCATCAGATGTGGATAACCCCGAGGGAACCTGCTCTACTCCTGCTACTAAGTCTTCATATCCCTTTGAAAAACAAGATGACTTAATTCCTGCACTTACACTCAACCTCAAAGTCTATGTGACAGGACTGGAGGATCCACTCTACAACAGATAACAGGCAAGCTATGTGCTCAAGCCTACATACTCAGAGTTACTCTTACTGGTGGCTGCCAGGGGAATCTTTCCTGTCTTCTTTAAAAAAGCAGGATGTGACATGCATAAGGAAAAATCATCTCCAGTCAGTGGAAAGCTCACTACCTAATTAGGGACAGAGGCCACCAATGTGATGAATTTAGACAATGAACAAAACTCTGCATACTGTCTGGTCTCATGATCTGTCTCCTAACTCTGTTTGTTTAAAATCATTCATGGGACTTAACTGCTGATCACTGTGCTGACTCCTCTCAACACCCAACTGTCTGACATTAAAAAAGACCACCACCTTCTCTCTTCCCCTGCATTATGCTTCCTCATTTAACTGAAGCAATACCTGAATAAGTACTGATTGGCGATATATTTACTGTAAGCACATTTAAAAAAACTGATGTTCTTTTCAATGCCGAAAGCAGGAACTTTCTTACACAGTGCATTAGAAATGAGATCTAAATTACACATACTGTAGAAATAAAATGGAGAAGATGGACCTGGGTGGACCATCCTAAACTGGTAAGGTGCACAGTGACATGAACTGGAAGGGTGCATGCACCCAAACAGTAAAAGTCAGACACCTCTGAAAGCTTTGCCAACAGGAGTGCATCAGAAATGGGATCACAGCTGTTACCCACAGAAGATCTCTTGAAGATCAACTATATGCACGAATGCAACTAAATGGCTCCATACCTGATACGAGTTACAAAAAAAAGAACTTAAACTTTCAAAAAGAAACCGACTGGATAAATAAAGGAAGGCCTTTGTGCAACTCATTGGATGGCAAATTGGCTAACAGACATAATCCACTCAATCAGTGTTGGTGGCTTACTTTCCTCAAAAACTCTTCACCAGTGATGACTCCCTGGGCTCCATGTTGGGATTACTAATATTCAAAGTACATTTTTCTGATATCAAAGCTGATGTCAAGGGTCTCTGGCTGACCAAATTTGCTGATGACTGCAAACTTGGTGCTGCCATCAATACTCTAGACAGTGCCAATATCTTCCAAAAATGCCTTAGATGTACAAATTTATGGTGTCAAGACTATGGACTAAAACATAACGCAAACAAAAAAAAAAATTAGCAGTATGCACTCTTTGGAAAACATGAACACACCTGTATCCAACACATAAATGACAGTCCCCCTCAAAATTGATACTGCCATTACTGACCAGGGTATTTTCGTAGATAATGAACTCTCCTCTGAAAATCATGTATGAAGTGCTGTTAAGAAATATTTCTATCGAATCCAAGTAATTACTAAAGGCATATCGTCCTGGCTCCAGGAAGTTACTGCCCTGCTCTACTCTTCCCTTATTAGAACATAACATTGGTCTTCTGACATGTATCTATCCGACCATATGGTCCAACGAGGAAAAAAAAGTTTCCTTACAAAAAAAATCATGAGCATAAGCTACAAAAACTACGCAGAGCATGTAAAAGCTCTGTTGCTCTATTTTGTTTCTCACAGGCTCCAACATGATGAATAAGGTCTAGCCTACAAGGCTGCAAATGACGCTGTTCAGCTTCACCAGATGCAAGTTTGTAAAACTGGCAACACCACAAGTATCAGCTCTAGAAACCTAAACGTATATGTAATACAAACATGACCTGCGGGCAGGATTGATGCGTCTCTTAAAGGATACCTTACCACTGGAATAAGCCCCCACTCCATGTCAAAGTAGCCCCTGACTTCTTTTAAGTCAAGTTTAGACAAATGAATAGGTACCATATGTTCACTCTTTAGAATTAAGCTCCCACTCCATGTAAAACAATGGTTCCATGGTGTAATGGTTAGCACTCTGGACTCTAAATTCAAAGATCCAAGATCAAATTTCAGTGGAACCTGTCTTCTTTCTAGTTATTTAGCTGTAGTGCTTGTTTGACTTGATATTCTCTGCTGAACTATTGCCAATCTCTGTCTGCATTTGTTTTTGGATTGAAGTTATTCATTTAAGGTTTGGTTACTTCTATTTCTTTATCTTTTTCTTATATTGCATTTGTTTTGTTTTAATTGGTATTGCTTAGGATCAGTTACAAAAGAATTCTTTGCAGACAGTGAATAACATCCAGCTAATTAATGGGCGGAGCTGAGAAATAGCACTCCTAATTTAACTGGAAATATTTAGCGGCATCTTGAGCTGTAGTGCTTGCCTGACTTGCTGTTCTCTGCCTGTCTATTGCTGATTTCTGTCTGCATTTGATTTTTCCCAGCCACCCACCCTACTGGTGTCATACTTTTAAACTTGGTGGCTTTTGAGTTGCCCACCCCTACTATAAAACTGATTTTGAACACTCCTCCTAGTTCCATTTCATCAGCTCACTCTACTGAGCCAAAGAGATCAGCAGGGAAGGCCCTCCCCCTTAGTCTTTTAAACTTGAATTATCTTCTGTTTTCTCCCTTCCCACTTAGTAGTAAATTGCCCTTTATTCAGCAGCTTTTACTGTATCTGTGCTTCTTCCTACTTTATTTAGCTTTTTGCTGCACATACTTAAAGTGTTTAGTTTCATTTATTACTGCTCGTCAGTAGCCTAATTAAATTGTAACTGTTATTCTAATCCTCTTAGTTTTGATTTAAGCACTTGGGCTTCAAACTAGTCATCTTACATGAGGAAGGTTTGTGGACTACACTCTTGTGGCAGGAGAGGTAGCTTATACCCTTGCGAGTTGGGAATTGTTGGTTGAAGGCTTATTGAGTTTGTTATTCTAAAAGAGTCTTAGTTTTGGTTTAAGCACTTGGGCTCCAGGCCAGTTATTTCATATTAAGAAGGTTTGTGGTCTACACTCTTGTAGGAGGAGAGGGTAGTTTCTGTCCTTCTGAGATGGGAATTGCTGGTTAAGGCTTATTTTGCCTGTTACTTTTAAATGTCTTTGTTCTGATTTAAGCACTTGGGCTCCAAACCAGTTATTTTTAAACTAGGAAGGTTTGTGGTCTACACTCTTGCGGCATTACTGTCTAGACAGATTTTTTTTTAACTACTAGAGCATCTACAGTGGATATAAAAAGTGTACACACCTCTGTTAAAATGCCAGGTTTTTGTGATATAAAAAAATGAGACCATAATAAATCATTTCAAAACTTTTCCCACCTTTAATGTGACCTATAACTTGTACAATTCAACTGAAAAACAAACAAATCTGTTATGGAAAAAAATAAAAAAACGTACAATAAGCTGGTTGCATAAGTGTGCACATCCTTAAACTAATCCTTTGTTGAAGCACCCTTTGATTTAATTACAGCATTCAGTATTCTTGGGTACACACCTGCCATCAATTAAAGAGACTCTGATGAACCCCAAATACAGTTCAGCTATCCTAGTAGGATTTTCCTGACATTTACTCAGTTGCCTGCTACAGCAAAAGCCATGGTTCACAGAGAGCTTACAAAGCAGCAAAGGGATCTCTTTGTTGAAAAGTATCAGTCAGGAGAAAGGTACAAAAAAATTTCCACAGCATTGGATATACCATGGAACACAGTGAAGACGGTCATCAAAAAGTGGAAAAAATATGGGACAACACTGATGTTGCAAAGAACTGGACATCCCTCCAAAACTGATGAAAAGACGAGACGAAAACTGGTGAGGGAGGCTGCCAAGAGACCTACTGCAACACTGAAGGAGCTGCAGGAATTTCTGACAAGTACTGGTTGTGTACTACATGTGATAATCTCCCGTATTCTCCATATGTCTGGACTATGGGGTAGGGTTGCAAGACAGAAGCCTTTTCTTACACAGAAAAACACAGAGGCCTGGCTAAAATTTGCAAAACAATAGAGCAAGTCGCCCAAAAGCATGTGGGAAAATGTGTTATGGTTTGATGAGACCAAGGTTGAACTTTTTGGCCACAATTCCAAAAGGTACGTTTGGCACAAAAACAACACTTCACATCACCAAAAGAACACCATCCCCACGGTGAAGCATGGTGGTGGCAGTTTCATGCTTTGGGGTTGCTTTTCTTCAGCTGGAACTGGGGCTTTAGTCAAGGTGGAGAGAATTATGAACAGCTCCAAATACCAGTCACTTTTGGCCCAAAACCTTCACGCATCTGATAGAAAGCTGAAGATGAAGAGGAATTTCACCTTTCAACAAGACAATGACCCCAAGCATACATTTAAATCAACAAAAGAATGGCTTCACCAGAAGAAAATTAAAGTTTTGGAATGGCCCACCCAGAGCCCAGACCTAAATCCAATAGAAAATCTGTGGGGTGACCTGAAGAGGGCTGTGCACAAGAGATACCCTCGCAATCTGACAGATTTGCAGCGCTTTTGCAAGGAAGAGTGGGCAAATATTGCCAAATCAAAATGTGCCATGCTGACAAACTCCTACCCAAGAAGACTGAATACTGTAATTAAATAAAAAGGTGCTTCAACAAAGTATTAGTTTAAGGGTGTGCACAGTTATGCAACCAGCTTATTGTACATTTTTTATTTTTTATATTTTTCTCTTAACAGATGTTTGTTTTTCAATTGAATTGTACAGGTTATAGGTCACATCAAAGGTGGGAAAAGTTTTGAAATGATTTATTGTGCTTTCATTTTTTTACATCACAAAAACCTGGCATTTTAACAGGGGTGTGTACATTTTTTATATCCACTGAAGTTTGCTCATAGCTTAGTGTTGCTCATCAAGTTTCTTGTCTTAGTGACTTGTTCAATATTTAAGTTTTCCTCACTCCTCACTAGTAGATCACTAGCCACGGATATGCACTTCCCGCTTCTTTGTGGCCAGTCTGATTGAGATGGGTATTCTGAAGTATTGCAGCAATTGCCTCATGTACACTGACAACCCACTTATTCTTAACAAAACAGATATAGTATATGAGAGATGTAAATACACTTTAACGCTGGAGGCAAAATTCTCTCATACAACCAAAGCTAATCCTACAGAGGTTGCCAGTGACACTTGCACCAAGCCTACTGCACAAAGTAAAGACCCTACACATAAAATTACTTATGCTGAGGTACTTAGAAGTAACATTCCTAAAACACTAAGACCTCCTGCACAGTAAAATCAAAGAAAGGGTCCAAAGCCGTGATGTAAACACTCCATTAAAACACCATCCACAGCTACATATAGTAACACTTTATCCAATGCCTCCACTGCTAAGCCCTTAAGGCAAAACAGCATACAGGCACATTTCTTGGTCATTGATGATTCTATAATGAGGTACACTGATGTACCCCTCACCAGAATGAGTAAGGAGAGAGTCACGGTTAGCTGTCTTTCCAGGGCTAGGATCCATCAAGCTACACAGGTACTCAGGTCATTGAACCACAGGTACCTGTATGACTCAGGTGTTAATGACCTGAAATGTACCTCCCTTGAGTATATCAAGGGAGACATGATTGAGCTCACTGATTATGTGTCTCAGGCAGATATAAGCCTAGCCCTGAGCAGCATACTACCTTCATCAAGGATGATGCCATGTTACCAACAGAAAATGACTGATTTTAATGAATGGCTAGCTTCTGGTGTCAAACTAGGGGGTATTTGACAGCATGGGAGGACATGGTTGACAGACCATGCTGCTTTGCCAAGGATGGTCTGCACTTGTCCCCACTAGGCTTTCTGGTACTGGCAAAGACATTTTCTACCCCCGCAGTGCCTTTTTTAGCCAATGCAAAACTGATAAACATACTGACTTAAATGAACCTATGAAGGAATATCTGAAGGTGGTACTGGTGAATGCTAGAAGCCCAAACCAGAAATCCCACTCCTTGCAGGCCTTCCTTTCCCTGGAGACTGTAGATATCTGTGTAGTACCTGAGACATGGTTGAAAGTCACTGAGAGTACCCCAGCAGTACAAGGTTATAATGCCTTTCACACCTTTAGCTCAGCTACTGCACAGAAGGGAAATAAAGACTGAGGAGTCTCAGTGTATACTACAACTAATCACATCCAGATTAAAGTGTATGACCCACTGGAACTAATACATGTGCAACTCACCATAAACAGGATTTTGTACCATATCCTTGCAACCTATAGGTCTCCCTCTATATCACAGGAAACCCATACTACCTATCTCAATGTACTACAGTTCCTCACTGTTCAACCCAATAAGATATTTATGGGAGATCTCAACTACCTCTCTATAGATTGTGAATTCAATGCCACTTCTAATGCACAAGCCCATCGATACCTAAACTTAGTTAATACCAGCATCCTGGAACAGTAGGTCCATTCTCCTACCAGGGGTACAAACATCCTTGACCTTGTACTCACAAACATGGGGGACCAATGTTCCTCACCCAATGTAATATCTTCACTTGTCAGATCTGACTATAAATCAGTATTACTTGAAATAAAAATTAAATCCCAAGATCCATCGAAACCAAAAACCTTTAGGAACTATTCCAAGGCTAACCCTCTCTACTAAGCAACATCTTGGCTAAATTCCAAGCATCCCTAAACACAGTAAACACCACAACATGCACTGAGCTAGTTACAAAACCTCTGTACAGCCATACTGAAAGCTGTACAGAGTGAGCTGTGCCCATTTGTGTTAAGAATAAGACAAACTGAAAAGACAAGCCACCCTGGTGGAATCACAAGATCAATTGGTTATACAACAAAAGAAAAAATCTTGGCCAAACACAGGAGAAACAAAGCCATACATAATAAACAGGAAGCTAAGAGGGTCAATGATTATTTCAAAGGTAAATTTGAAGAAAAAATTGTTTCTCTGGCAAAGAACAACCACAAAGCTTTCTACAGCTATGTCCATAACATCAGAGGAAATACACAACAATGCACAGAACTCATTGTAAATGGCATCACCCACAATGAACCAAAGGCCATTGCAAGCCCTTTGGTTGACAGGTTCAGCTCAAATTTCTCCCCCTACTCTCCCCTGACAGTCCAAAGGAAATACCACATAACACAATCTCCCCAATCATTACTAGGGAACAGGTCATCAATGCACTTTCTAAAGGCCAAACACACTGCATTGATGGGCCCTGATAACATCCCGGGATGTTCAATAAATAGCATGAGACACCCAAATCACTTTTTAACTGGAGCCTTCAGTCAAGTTCTGTGCCCAAAGAATGGAAGATAGCTAGAGTAATTCCCTTGCACAAAGGAGGTCCAACCGCTAAGCTGGGTAACTACAGGCCCATAAGTCTTACCAACAGAAAATTATTGACTTTAATAAATGGCTTAGCTTCTGGTGTCAATCCGGGGGGGGGGTACAATATTTGACAACATGTGAGGACATGGCTGGCAGATAAAAGAGAACATAGGTAACCTGCAAACACTGGCTCCATCATAGTTCAGGTTTGTTAAAGGAAGTCATAATTATTAAATCTGGCGGACTTTTTTGAGAGGATCACCAAAGCAATGAATGACGGTAAGACTGAACACAGCTTACCTCGACTTGGCCAAGTCTTTTGATACAACACCCCACTCAGGCATTATAAACAAGCTCACTAATTTAGGTATAAACCCTTTTATCACTCACTGGATAGCCAACTGGCTCAATGATAGGACCCAGGAGATCAAAATAGGTAATCCATCTCCACCAAGAGGCCAGTAATTAGCAGAGTCCCCCTCCCCCATCCTCCAGGGCACGGTAGTGGGCCCACTCCTTTTTGGCATCTATGGATGCAAATGCTGAAGGTTTACGGTTGACTAAGTTTGCATACGACTGCAAGCTGGGGGTTATCATCGACTCTGCAGACACTAGCATTCTTCAAGAAAGTCTATCTCTGACTAACAAATGTTGCCAAAGCATTGGGCTTAAACTCAATGCTACGAAATGCATAATTGTACCCTTTGGGCAGTCAACTATCCCAGATAATCTAGTTCCTAGTC
The DNA here is from genome assembly GCF_019279795.1 of Protopterus annectens. Taxonomy (NCBI): domain Eukaryota; kingdom Metazoa; phylum Chordata; order Ceratodontiformes; family Protopteridae; genus Protopterus; species Protopterus annectens. The sequence continues at coordinate 83,023,981 of NC_056751.1, read as the reverse complement.
TTCTTGATCAACTACCTATCATATACCTATGGACTTGGTGTATATTAAGGTCTGGGTTATAGGAAACTCGCCTTACTTAACAAGAGGTCAAATTACTTAGTAAGGCCTTGTGATACCTTGCTTCACATGGTGGTGTATTTCCCCACACCATATATCTTTGTCATGCTTTACTGCTTCTCAGGACTTAATTGTTTACATCTTTTGCTATTATTTTCACAGTCTGCATATTCTAATTCCTGTTTCACCATCATTAGACTGGCTATTATATCAGATTTGCAATTATGTATGTTGTTGTTTGTCTTTCGGCTTTTTCCGGTTAGGGGTCATCACAGCGGAACTCCGGTCCACTAATGATTGACAGTTTTTTTTTTTTATGGTGTCGAGTTGCCAGCCCGAAGCACAACCTTCAACGAAGGCACACCCATTCAACGCATGTCTTTCGAACGCCCACTAATTGCTTTTGTAATTCTATCTGCTGCATTTCTCTACTGTGTTTCCTATTTTATATTGCAATATATCACTTTTTACATAATGCTCACTTGGCAGCAGATCGAGAGTGATTACATTATTTCAGAGCTACTTACAGGTTCATAGGTTGGTACTAGGCTATCGGCCCTAGGACCTATACAAGCCTAGCCGTAACAATTCCCTGGCTATTTCTTCCCACAATATTTACTTCCCTGGACCCATGTCTAACAGGTCGACTGACGTGATCCCCGAGGTGAATTTCCTATCTCCCATCCAATCGACAAGGTTCCTTTTGAAGATGGCCAAAGAGGCACTCTGCTTAACATGTATGGGCAGTGTATTCCAGAGTCTGGGGAGTCTCTGGGTAAGGAACCTAGGAACTTTATGCACATTTTTACTTTATTCAGCTTTACAATAGGGGTAACTCAAAACTGTACTATACAGACATATTTACTTCATCTTTCTCACATATCACTGTATATCCAAATTTATATTCCACGTTTTAAATTATATTTTTTTCTGTGTATGCAGTATTTTCATATTCTATGTTAACAATAAATTTTTTTCTGTTTACATTGTGTTTGTCTAATGGCTCAGGTCATGATTGCAAGGGTCACCTATGCAGAGTCATCTAGCTGCAATTCCTTTTTCCCATTTTTGCACATGGGGTCAGGGTGTCATTTCAACAGTGACAATCATCTACAGCCAAGCTTCACACTGCTGGGCAGCTAGCCTTGACACACACACACACACACACACACACTTGGCCAATTTAGAGTGTCCACTCTGCCTACTGCATGCCTTTGGAATGTGGGAGTAAACCAGAGCACTTGGGAGAAAGGCCATGCGAACACAGGGAGGACAAGCAAACTCCACATATAAGGCAGGTCACCTATACAGATAACATAAGTTAAATAAAATGAAGTAAGCATGTCATGAATCAGGTGTGTCACTGTGTAGATTTCTCCACAGTACTTGAAGGAAAGTGTTTCAGAAAATGCAACTTGCATATCTTTTTCCAGCATCCACATCAAGTATATTCTTTTTTATTTTCAGTTTTCTAATCACATCAATTTTTCCATTCACACATTAAATTTACTGTACTCTGATGTTCAGCACCACATTTCTCAGTTTAAATGTATCCAGCTTATTAAAAAATTGCATTCATAGAACTTAGTAGGCAACTCTGCCTAATTCTAATGTTAACCAACTCTTTGATGAAGGCATATGTTTGGCAGTTAACACAGAAAATTAAGGCTCTGAGCTGTTAACAAGGCATTTGTCATAGTCAAGGACACAGGGTTTGATTCCTTCCATGTCCATTTACCTACTGTGCAAGTCAGAACAATCACTTAGACGATGCTGCCGGGCCGCCCCTAAAAAGATACTTGTATCTAGTTGGCTTACCCAGTTAAAAATACACATAAAATAAAAAGGCATTTAAGGACTGCTTGGCCTTCTCAGTCTTCCCTCTTCCACGCTAAACAGATGCACTGTGAATCCTATCCAGCCAGCCCTCATAACATTCCTAGCTCTCAGAAAAATAACTGTTCAGCCCAGAAATACTAAGGCTTATGGAATCACAGCTTCAACACAACTTAAATGACTCATATCATGAAAATGGATTACAAAGAAATAGCATAAATACATATATATTTCAGGAAGAAAAGCCTGCACCTCAGCTCCCCAGTACACCAACTTTAAAGTAATTTTCCTCTGACTAATGAAAATACTATTTTGCAACACAGAATCTACCCCAATGATGTGCAGTGTTGGAGTTAAAATATTTAAATACAGTAGAAATTCATATGCCTTCCATGAAACACTAAATTCATATACTGGGATTATTATTTTTAATAATAATTTATTTAGTTCTGTTCAGGAAGTTGCATCTGGTTATGGTTTATTATTCCCATCTGCTCCATGCAGTCTACATTTCTCACACAATTTCTGACCCGATTTATATACCAACAGTCAACTGCTTATTCTGCAACAACAAAAAAATGCTGACTTGCATCTTCCCAAATGTGTCCACCTTCTAGCATCATACTATATATTTTAGTTCCTGTGCATGTTTTTTTCTGAAAGATGAAACATTCTTTGCATCCTCTGACTTTGCTCTGTCTCCCATAATCCATTAGGTAGAGAAATGTTACATTTATTTAGTTAATTGTACAGCTTTTCATACCGAATCTATATAAATTTCATTGCTGTACTGAAAACCATTGCTATTATGTCCCTATCCTTGTGAGGATGGGAGAACTCTACACTGTAATCTACACATCTCATCAGAGGCATAGCTAGGGTTGGGAAAAAGGGGGCCATCCCCGAGTACATGCTACTAGGGTGCTGTGCAATGACCCTTATGCAAACCTTTGTGCTACCTATAATTATATTCTTTTTATACCAGTCGTTAAATAAGAACATATACAAGGATGTTAAAATGGCCAGACAGTGGACTAAACAATGGTGCATATCCAGTTGTATCTCTGCTTTTACACAATACAGTCCTGATGCACTTTTGTGCCATACAGAGCAGCCAGTGTTTTACTTACTACTGGCACATAATCAAAAGCAGGCTGCTATGCCAGCAAACAATTTATCATGTACTGTTTCAAGAACTTACACTGCTCGATAACAACTCCATCTCACAAAAACTTTTCGCACAATGACTTGGGCAACAGAAAGTAGAAAGGGTCACTGTCAAACTTCGGCAGCCTTTAACAAGAAAAATAACCAGAGATCTTTTAGAGGTATTAGAGATATTTCAGAAATTTTATGAAAATTTGTATAAAGCACAGAAATGTGGAAATCAAGACAGAGCATATGTAGAAATATTTATGGAAGTCTTAATTATGCCAAGGTTGGAGGTAGATGAGACTCAACAGTTAAGATAGGAGGAGATGAGATAAAAATGCTTATGTATAATCAATCTGCAGGAAAGACTCCAGGAGCAGATGGAATTCCTGTGGAAGTTAGGAGGGAAGAAAGTGCTAATGATCTGCGAAACTTTAACAGTATTTTAAAAGGAGGGGAAGCACCACCATCTTGAAATAAATCTGAAGTGGCTGTATTACCTAAAGATGGCACAAACCTATCAGGCCCAGATTTGTATAGACCCATTTCAATTTTAAACCATGATTATAAAGTGTGTATGTCTATACTAGCTAAAAGAATGGCATGTGTGTTACCAGAATTGACAGATACAGAGCAGTGTGGTTTTGTGGTGGGGTGTTGAACATTTGACAACATTAATAGAACAATGATGATCCCGAGGGAAACAGAATGTAAGGAAATACTGCTGTTGCTGGTGGGTCTTGATGCAGAAAAAGCAGTCAACAGAGTAATCTGGGATTTTATGAGTAAGGTAATGGAAGCAATTGCATTCCCTGATAAAATAATAAGGTTAACTAGAAGGATATATGAAGGACCGGAGGCAAGAATTAAAGTGGGAGGGTTCCTCTCTGATAAGTTGTATTTTAACAGGAGAACCAGACAGGGATGTCCACTTTCCCCTTTGTTATTTCATTGATATTTATAACAATTCAAAGATATAATTGGACAATTTCAGGTCTTTTTGTGATATAAAATTAAAGAAGATAAAATAAAGGCTATAGCCACTTTTATGTACCCACACACAAATTGGTTCAGCAATACCCGTTATTTATGTAGACATAAGATGAAGGATTTAGGTGTATGGATTAAAAAAGGCTTCTGCTATGGTAGCTATAGATATGTGGGAAGAGAAAAAATAAAAGATAACACAACAGCTGAGAAACTAGAAGCTCTTGTTTATAGAGACGGATAGTAAGATACAAGCAGTGAAAATGTTATTAGTACCTTTAGTTTTATACAAAGGTCAGGCATATTTTTATCAACCAGAGGAGAAGCTGTGGGCAATAATTAATAAAGAGTTGAAGGAATTTATCTAGGAGGGGAACATGGCAAGAGTTAAGTGGAGTAAGTTGATCCTTCCAAAAGAACAATGTAGTTTAGGATTACCTAATTTGAAGGGGTACTTTAGAGCTACACAGATAAGGCATATATACATAATGCAAGGATAAGGTTTTAATTCAAAGTGGAAAGAAATAATGATTTAGCAGGGAGAAGTTCAAGAAACAAGGACAGAGAAGGATTTCGGATGCAGATCTTTAAGGAGAATAATGACTACCATTGAGATTATTTTCATAAAGTAGCAGAAAGTATTCTAAGTAACCCAAAACAAGAGTGAAGAAAGGAGATTTTGCCAATAGGGATGGCTGCACGGGTACTGAGAACAGGCAAAAAGGAGCTGGAATTTACTGGAGAAAATCGGCAAAGCAACCAAGGTATTGGGAGCAAATAACTAGACAGGGAAAGATGATAGAGTGGGATGAGGCAAAGAAGACATTTGGACTGCTGGCCAGAGATTGCCTTCGCTACTAGGGACTGATATCAGAGTGTAGGCAAAGAGAAAGGGATAGACAAATCATAAGTGAAAGACCTTCGCTGGTAGAGTTTTTAGTTTCATCTGGAAAGAAGCTGCTGCTAAAAATAGGATAATTAGGAGAGGGTATAAAATGCTGCATAACTATAAGAATTAATCGGAGGAGGTTAGAAATGATTGGGAAGAGAGAACGGAAAAGCAGCTTACAAGATAAAAATGGGAGGACATAAGAAGGGTTCCCAAGTATGTAGCAAGTCCAGAAGTTTTAGAATTTTTGCTTGGAAGTATTTGCATAGGTATTTTTATACCCCAAGCAGACTTCAAATATTTTTTTTCCCCAGGTAGACAGCAAACATTGAAGGTGTGATAGGGAAGAAAGAGGTGACTAGGAAACTATGTTTTGGGAGTGTAATGTGTTGGCACATTTTGAAAATTTCCCTACACAGTACTCTGTCAGAAAAGCAGTATGAATAAATGACTAACTAAAGAAATTATTACTTAGAGCTGGGACACAAGATCTGAATTTCTTGGAAATAATATGGACTTGTTAGGTTTAATTCTGTTCAATGCCAAAAAACAGAAATTACTAGAAAATGGAAATCAAAGTGTAAACCAACTGTATTTGAAGAATTGAATATTGTAAAAGAGAAAAAAAAAACTGGGAGACAGATCTTTAGAAAAGGGAAGGAGCAAATTTCATAGAAATAAATGGAAACTGTGGGAACTGTACATGTGGAATAATGTTCTGGAGGAGGACTGAGGTTTTAGGAAGGCAGTAAATGAGCAATGTATGTAATATTGGACTGATGATATATATTAAAAATGAAATGTGATATATAATTTATAAAAGGAAAAAAAGGTAATGTGGTTTGGTTTCTATTAGTGAATGTTTTCTAGTGTTTTATTTTATTGATTTACTGACATTTGATTACCGGGAAAGTCTGACTGGGTAGAAGTCCATTTTCAGCAGAGGCTTGGGGGGGGGGGGCTCCAAATTATTACAAAACACTTTAAGAACAATAATTTTATAATCTTCAAAAATTTAATAAATTATAACAAATTGGACATAAAAACAGTGGTTATGAATCAATACAAGGTATATGACAATCATTTAATATTTAAAGAAATTTTAGACCGTTTGTAGAGAAATTAAAGGTAAGTTAGTGTAATACAAACAGGAATTGCAATATGAAGTGAAGGAAAAAAACAGGCTTATGGTATATTTAGAGAGAAAATCAGAGAAGAGAATTAGATAGCGGTAAGGAAATAAGTGAAAAAGTGACAGAAAGGAGGTATAAGGAATGAAAGGGTACTTGTTCACATTTAGGGATATAGATTATCCTGGTTTTGAGAAAAAAAAGTCAGATTTTAGCTAGGAAGTCTTTCAGAGTGGTTTTCAAAGATGGGAGGGTGGGTATAGACCTGATGGATACAGGAAAAGTGTTCCAGGCCTTAGCAACCTTGTACCAGCATAGACAATACCCAGCAGATTTGCTAGGTTTATAGACAGACAGGAGTTTTTGGTTACTGGATTGCAATGACTGACTGGGAACATAGTTGTGTTGAATGTTTTTTAATGCTAGACAGGCAGATGGATGCTGGATAATTTTATAGGTGGCAAGAAGTTATGTATATGTTAGTTAATGTGGCAGTTCTAACAAATTCAGGCTTTTCAGTGCTGAAGGGGTTATGTGTTGCAAATGAAGCAACTTTGTTACAGAATTGCTCAAGTTTCAGTTTTTGGGAAGCCTGGGGGTTAGTAAGGATGGGAGCACATAGACAGTCAGGACGAGAAAAATAGTGGAAAGGGTAGTTTTAGTTGCATCGGTGAGAAAGTTTTTGGCTCTGCAAAACATCCCTAGTTTTTTGTTTTTTTTTAAATATTTTTATTGCATTGTAAAATAGCACGAATAAAATTACAAAATTCAATAATCAAATAAAACAAAAAATAAAGCATCAGTAGTTTTTGATGAGTTGTTCTTATGCAATTTTGTATATGTAGGTGGAATGTAAGATTATCATCCACTATTACCCCTAATAGTTTGCTATGAGAAGTGACTTCAATGGTTGTATTATGAAGAGAGATGACTTTAAATTTAGTTTTTCACGAGAGAGGGATTTAGGGAAAAGAGTAGTATTTTTTGTCTTTTTTGGGTTGAGCATGAGTTGTGAGTTATGAAGCCATGTTTCAGTGGCTGCTACAGCTTCCAGAGTAATTTTTTGGAGGTGTACCACATTGTCAGATGTGGAAATGAGAGTAGAATCATCTGCATATTGCATTAAGGTGGCCTGTTGTGTGGAAGTACAAAGAGTGTTTGGCGAAAATGTTTTAAGAGATAATTTAATAAAGGAGTTTAAAAAACCTTACACTGCTCACCAGAAAAAATCCGAATGATTGTCCAGATAAGTTTTCAAATGAGATTTGCTAAGACGATGGTACTTAGCATATTAATATACCCAGGCTATAATAAAAGCAACACCATGATCTTAGTAGGTAGGTAGTATATGAAAAGCACAATGAATAAAACAATTCTTTGGCTCTTCATTTGGTATCTGTACTTTATACCATGACTCTTTCAGTGAGAAATTTGGATCCCATTTACTTCACTGTTAACATATGTGCTGCTATTTCAAAAATAATACATAAGTTATTGGCAATTTGCACTGTTTTACGTCTGTTTTAAAACGTGGATGCAAAACTTAGCATCATTTATTGAAGTTTTTCATGTGAATTATGATACATAAATCTTACCTCTCTGTCCTTTTCTCCAATTGACCATTCTACATCAGATTTACCTGAAAACAGAAAAGAAACAAAAAATCATAACTATTTCAAAATGTCTTAACATTTACATTTATTCAGCATTCCTCATGAGAATAACAGAAATAAACTACTGACAATGTGCAGGTTCCTTCCATTTACAGCAGCTGTGGATCCAAAACAAAAAATATTCAATTCTAAACATGGCATACTTACTCTCTACTCAGTGAATAGTACTTTAAAAGGTCAACTTTTCATTATATTTTACTAGCTTATAAAACTTGTTTAAAAAGCAATCCAATAATTCTGTGAAAGCTCCACATGGTTTAGTACTGCTAAGCTATATTCAGTCCATGAAAAGACTTAAAATAACCATGTCAGAAAATTGGGTATAATAAATTCACATACCAGTGCGTGTACCCAAAAAATGCAACTTCACTAACCCCCCCCCCCATAAGGATAACATCTAGCACTGAAGCTGTTCAACTATTTTTAAATGGAGACAAACTGTACAGAAACTTGTAAATGCACTAAATTTCAGTCACCATGGAAGACCTTAAACTGGCTGTTGAGTTACATTGTGCATTCCCATTCAAAAAAATAAATACATAAATACTTGTGGACATATTACATTTTAGAAAGTCTCCCCTTTTCAAAAAGCAACTGCTGTGACTGGTGGAAGAAAGTCTAATGGTGCTGCTGGCCTAATGCCAAAACCCCATAAGGGATAGACTGGTTTAAAGTGACCTTGGGGTTTACCTAAACCACACAGCTGCTCCAGCTCATGAACATCAAGAAACTGTATACAAGTACACATGGTTACTGTGGCAGGAGTAAGTGAGAACAAGGGCAGGAATTTCGAATTTCTAATTAAGAAAGTACCCCACGATGAAATGGTCAGGGAATGTGACATCCTGTCTTCTCATTCCTTTTATGAATGCATGAATGTAAAGGCATGTCTATATTACATCCGGGGTCTTATAACACAAATAAAGGCACTTCTCCCCATCTGCCTAATTTTAACTAATTTTTCTGCTTGTTGGGGGGGGGGGGTGATTTGGGGAGCTACTAAAGCTGGGGTGTTAATCAGTACTAACTTCCACATAGTACATGTTTTAATAGTATCAGAAATATTGCAAAGAATGATTATCAAAAACAATGTTATAAAAAAACTTAAGTAGTTACTGGTCTTAGTGGTATTTTAAATTAAGTCACAAACTTGCTGATGTACATCTCTGTACAGAGCTATACAAATGCAATTATTTTCTGCTGTGCACACTGCAAAAATGTTTGGTATTTCACAGCATCAGTAATTACTACCTTTAGTAATTTAAACTTCACAGACTAATATGCTGTTTAAATCCCCTTAATTACAAGATAAACAAGTAAACAAGTTACTGACAAAAATGTTTTTTGTATGATCACTCCCTTTCCTCTTCCAGTTATCACCTTTCCTACGACTTCTCAGTCTGTGTTACTTTTTCCTCATGCAAGAAACTGAACATTAGAAAGGGTATAAGAGAATTTCACAAATTATTGTTCAGTGAGACACCACTCAACATTTTCTGGAGCAAATGACATCTGTTGCACTACGATCAAACAGTACTCAACAAGAAGAGTAACTATTTTATATGGAAGGTATTACTCCCACCCCTGCACACCCTGCAAACCAACTCTAAAATTAATACATGCAACAGAAGAGTGAAATCTTCACCACTGCACTACCTAAACAGACTTCAGAGTCTGAAGAACTGTATTCAAAAAGAGGTAACAGTCATACACTGACTCATCAAGGAAATGTACTATACTGCTCAAGTAAATGATACACTCGTTTACACAAAAGCCATTAATATAATCAGAATTTATGTACTTACCATAACTTGGCATCTGTGTTGTCCATTTTCATTCTTCCTCACTATTGGGTTATGGATCCAACCCTCGGATCTGACTAGGCTACATTTCTTAAGAGATGGATCCTAGTCTCAAGCTCCTCCCTCTACCCACAATGCTCCATCATCTCTGTAGCTTCCTCAGATCAAGTTTGTTGCCCTATTGTCTACTGAATAAAGAGACATAACAGATAGAAGGAAATCATAGGCTCAAACCAGGAACATAAAGGTTCCCATAAATCCAATACGTCCTCAGGAACTAATAGGATGGGGGATGGCTGGGAGGGAAGGTGAGGAAAATGGACAACACAGATGCCAAGTTATGGTAAGTAAATAACTTCTAAATCTGATGTTGCCCTTTTCATTCTTCCTCACTACTGGGTCAGAGTCCCCAGCTACGCTACTCTCGGGTGGCCTCAAGGAAGGATATGCCGGAGAACTGTCGAACCAAAGGAAGCTCCACCTCTGGAGACAATGTCCAATTTATACTGTATCTTAAAGGTATGAGTCTTTGACTAAGAGGCTGCAGCTCAAATATCATCAATCAAAGCTCTGGAGGAGAAAACTAATGATGTAGCCGTAGATCTGATGGAATGGGCCTTAGGAAGACAGAGCAATTTAAATCCAGTTTTTGAATAAATGAGCGATATACAGTAAGTAATCCACTTAGCCAGCATGACTTTGGAAATCGGTTGACCTTGCCAGTGAGAAAGAAACAAACAGCTGGGCAGACTTTCTGCACTGTTTTGTGCTATAAAGGTAGAACCGTAGCTGCCTATGAACATCAAGCAGATGCAAAATATATTTGCCCTTGTTAGAAAAATTCAGAAAGAAGACTGGCAATTCTATAGACTGGTTAATATTAGTCTCTGTGGCTACATTAGGCATAAAGGATGGATTGGTACAGAGAGAAGCTCTATCTTTGTGAAAAATAATGTAAGGTGGTTTCGATAATAAGGCCTGAAGCTTGGAAATTCTTCCTGCTGAAGTAACAGCTACCAACAATATGGTCTTCCACAAAAGGAATTTAATTTCACAATCATTAGCCGGCTCAAAAGGTTTTTGAGTTAGTCCTCAAATAATAATAGTCAGATCCCATGGTGTAGTGGGGTCTAAGCAGAAAAATCCATTTTATAAAGGCTTTGCATAAATTAGACACTGCAAGGGAGCCAAAAGCATCTCCAGCATGAACATTTGAAATGGCTGCCAGTTGAAGCTTGATAGTGGAAAAAACTTGCTCCTTCCTTGAAAAGAGAAGTAAGGAAGAGAATAATGGCTTAAACTGGGGCTGAGAAAGGGTCACTATTCTCTTTGGTAGTCCAAATGGCAAACCTTTTCCATTTGCTTTGATACACTTTTTTAGTAAAAGCTTTTTAAGAAGCTAAAACTATGTTTTGAACAGGGAAACCAAGCCTGGACCTTTACAAAATTACCGGAATTGGAGATACCAAGCAGCCAAGCAGGTGAGCAGATTGGGGTGTTGATTCCCTGATGGATGAGAGAGGAAGCCCTATCTGGGCTACAGAATCCATTGGGGTATTTCAGATGAGACAAAAGAAAGGGGAACCATACCTGAGGAGGCCAGTAGGGGGCAATGAGGATCACTGAACTCTTCAGCCTTCTGCCTTTCTGTAGAAACTTTGGGATTAATGGTAGAGTGGGTAAAGCATAAAGGAGAATGGAGGGTCAATCATGAACTACAGCACCCCCTCAGACGCTCCCCCAGAGGAGGGATAAGAGTGAAGTACTTGTTGTTTTCGGGGGATGCAAAGAGGTCACAGCAAGGTTGGCCCCAATGGCTGATAATCAGATTTTCCACTGACTGACTGAGAGACCACTCGTGAGGGGTAATGGACTTGCTGAGTTTGTCTGCTAGAACATTGGATTTCCCCGGTATATGTGTTGCAGGCCTGAAGATACTGCCCATTCCCAGACTCTCATGGCTTCTCTGCATAACAGGTAAGAATGGGTTCCTTCTTGCTTACTGATATACCAGACTACTGACATGTTGTAGGTGTGTGTTGCAATCATCCCACGGGGAAGGTTGTCCTGAAAGGCTTGCAATGTTAGAAGAACTGCTCTCATCTCTAGGACGAGACCACGTGCCTTTGACCAGCTTTCCCTCGATATGCCCCCTCACCCTAATTGGGAAGTGTCTGTAGTCACTGTGGCCGTACAATGGGGGAGAAGGAACGGTCTGCCTAGGAAAAGATCATCTGAATTAATCTACCACTGAAGATTATGTCTGCAAACCGAAGCCAACTTGATAGGAACAGATAATTGTTGGTAAAGAATAGACCACTGAACAGCCAAAGTCCATTGGAGAACTCACATAAAGAACATTGCTAAGGGCACTAGGGCAATGGCAGCCAACATAGAGCTAAGAGCTTGAAGTATCAATTTTGCCAAGGGGAGACGGTAAAGAAATTATTTCCCATACTTGGTGTCTCAAGGATGTTATGTGATGAGGATTCAAAGAAGCTATCTGGCTGCATTGTATCCAAGACCACACCGATGAATTCCACCCCCTGAATTAGGGACAGGTTCGATTTGGCAAGGTTTATGGCAATGGCTAGGTACCTGGAGGTCTGGAACAAACAGTCCCTGGTCTGAAGTAGTTGATGCTGGGTTTCAGTAGTGAGAAGCCAGTCATCCAAATACAGAAATGCCTGAAATCCTTTCAGCCTCAGGTGAGCTGCCAGTACTGCCATGCATTTGGTACACACCCTGAGGGATGTGGTCAGTCCAAAGGGGAGAGCTCTGAACTGGTAGTGACTGGCTCCCAGCCTGAAGTGTAAATGACTTCTGGAGCATCTGTCTATTTTTATGGGATAGTATGCATCCTGAAGGTCTATTGAGCACATTCAATCGTCCATGCACAACAGTGGTAGGATGGACTGAACCATAACCAACTGGAACTTTGACTTCTTTACATGTTGATTTAGACTGCTCAGATTTAGGATGTGTCTGAGGTCCCCTGTTTTCTCTGGTACTAAAAAGAAACAGGAGTAAGTTAAGAATCCTCTTTGTTCAATTGGCACATCTTGGATGACTTTCTTGCAGTAATTTTTGAATTTTCAGAACTGCATACTCCCTCCAACTGGGTGGTATGTCAGGGAGTTTCTTTTGTTCCACTGGAGGAGGAAGGGAAAAGGGAATGTAATAACCTCTGGATATTATGCTTAGTGCCCAGGCATTTGTTGTCAGATTGGTCCAAGTGTCTAGGTGCAGGAAACAATGACCCCCAACTGCCTCCAGAGATGAACAGTCAGGCAGCGCTTTGGGAGCACTGATAGGACTTGTCAGAGAAAGATTCTCTGAAGCCCTGATTCTGTGGACCCCCTCTGCCTCTGGGGTGGTGTCTACCACTGAAACTTCCTCCTCTGCCTCTGAAGGAAGAGTCCCCGCGCTGATCCTTAAAATGGCTTTGAGATTTTCAAAACCAAGTCTTCTTACCACCTTGCTGACTTCTGGAGAAAGTGCGCTTAGGGGTAGAAAACTTGATCCCAAAGGCAGACAGTATCTTTCCTTCCTGCTTGCTGTGGGTAAGAGTCTCTTTGACAGGTGGCCCATACAAGGAGGAGCCACTGAAAGGGGCATTGACAAAGGATGCCTTAAAGGGTTCTGTAAAGTCATAGTCTCATCCAGGCATGCCTTCTGACTGCAAAACCTGAGCCAGCTACCCTTGAGGCACCTTCCACTGAATGGGAGATAAGCCTCATGGAAGAATTGGACACAGAAGCAATTGTAGCCAATTGGGGGAGATGCTTTCTTGAAGTCCTCATCCGTCATGGTCTCTACAAGAGTGCTGGACATTTTCCTTTGCCAAATCTCTCTGCAAACGACTGAAATGTGCCAAGTAATTTAATAATCTCAGCATGAACATAGCTGAGGTGTAAATGCGCTTACCCAAATCTGTCCATTGCTCAAGGCTCCCTGTTCGGCGGCTGGACAGAGGAGCTCTGTTCGACCATCTCCTTCTTGGTGGTTGGTGCTAGAATGATGGCATTAAAAGGGACACCCTTGGACCAATGAAGTCTGTCTTTGGGGGGAACCAAAAACCTATCCTGGCATTTGGGGATTGGTTCGATAGTGTCCGGCTCCTTCCAAGCTCAGTGGGAGGTTGTCCTTTGGGGGAGGGGTCATCCAAGATACAAACGGGCCCACCCTAAAAGCATCCAAGAACACAGACTCTTCAGAAGAATGAGGTTGGACCAACCAGCCACCTTTCTACCTAAGGATCTCCAAAATGCCTCCAAAGGAGACATCATCAGGTGGTGATTGTAGGGATCCTTCTTTCTCATCAAAGTCCGTGTCTTCTGTGAATGACTCCACTAGGAGTCAATGTGCCTCCTTTTGCACATCTTCTTCTAATGAATCTCCTCTGTAGGGTGTTCAGAGGAGGTATCAGAAGAAAGGGGCCTTCCTTAGAGGGGAAAAACTTGGAAGCTTCTCGAGGCAGGCTGACTCTGGACAGGGATAATGGGCTCAGCACCCTTTTCACAATCTTTTCACAATCTGGATGCCAACGGACCAGGAGAAACTCCTTCCATCTTTCTCGAAGCTGGGGAGCTGAAGAAACATGGATTAAAATCATCTCAGATCCGTGGTCCTCAGACAGGATCGGACCCAAGCTGTCGAGGGCCGAAGTGCCAAGAGGAAGGACTGGGTCCCAAAAAGTCAGAATCTAACCTCTCCCCTGCATAAGACATCAACCTCAGATCGGAGACCCACTCTGATCTGAAGATCTCAGAGCAGAGCTAGTCAGGGTAGTTGCCAGAGTGAAGGAAGGAAGCTTTCATGGATCCAAAGCTGACTGTCTCAGGGGTTTACCATCACGTTCGACACTACTGTGGCCGAAAGTGCAGATATCCAAAGAAAATGCTCTGAAATCACACCACCAACCACAGTAAATGCCGAACTGAGCATTTCAGTGAAGCTGAATGTGGAAAATTTCAACTTCACTGGAATGCTCATAGCCGCTAAACATATTTTAACACGTTTTGCAGGGGGGCAAGCCCTCCTGTACCCGCCATGTGGGGGGCTGTGCCCCCACCCCCCTACTTATTATATATATATATATATATATATATATATATATATATATATATATATATATATATATATACAAACTCTGAGATCGCACTACACTGAGGAAAAGGTGCATTTCCCAATCCCCACTATAGAGCGATCTGCACTACACTATCAAACCTTGCTATAGTGGCTGTTTGCTATTGTCAGGTTCGACAATATAGTACTCGCACTAATGGTTCTGCTACCTGATTAACGCACATACGTTAAACGCACACAGTGTGATCGACTATGTGATTGTAAACCTCTCTCAGGAACTTAGGATCCTGCGACTCTGAAGTCACTGGTCAGATCAGAGAAGGAGACTGGATCATAGTAGCGAGAACACACTCTGACACAACTGGGGAAGGAGCTGACAATACCTCCATCTGGATCTGAGTTTTGAGAAACCTCCACGTCATCCTGTCTGTATCTACATCCAACAGACCCCTGGAGGACTTAGACGAATCAACCAATGTAGGTCTGGACAAGTTTGGAACAGTTTTGAGGGCAGTGTTGGGAAACTGTCCTGATTGCAAACTCTGGGGTTCAGATCCTAATACTGGGATCTAAGGTCTTTGGATCTGAGGCAGAAGAAGTTGGCCTAATAGAGGCAGTCACATGAGAGGTGCCTGTCTGATATGAAGGGCAATTTGGATCCAAAGGGGCAGAAGTAGGTCTTGGATCCGGAGGCCTTAGCAGTCTTGGTCAGAGGCTCCACTGAAGCTCTGGTAGTCTTATAGGTTCATAGGTTCATACTAGGCTATCTGCCCTAGGGCATTTATAAGCCTAGCCAGAGTGTGTTTGGCTTTCGCCACCCATTTTAAATTAATTTTGCTATGCCCTTTTTAGAGGTTAGTATACTGTGCCTCTGTCTAACAGTGACACAGAAGTGATACCCGGGGTAAACCTACGATCTCCCATCCACTCATCAAGATTCCTCTTGAAGAGAATCAATGAGGGACTCTGCCTAACCTGGACTGGGATTTTATTCCAGAGTGAAGGGAGCCTCTGGGTTAAAATGGCCCCTACTTCAAACCCACGACCATCACACCTATAGGGTGCTGCATTAACCTGCCATGCCACACAGCTCTTTGTATGGGAGTGTTTCCTCAGCTCTGAAGACCCAGTATGGCTAGCTGGGGGGTTTGAGCCCCTTAAGATGAGGATGAAGCAGGGAACAAACCTTTTAGGATAAATTTGTTCCTGCAGTCAGCAATGGCTTGGGCATCGAATCCCTTGCAAATGTGACAGCATGAATGCAGGTGATCTGGACCTAAACAATACACACACTTGCTATGTGCATCGGAATGGGAGATCTTATGCCCTCATTCCAAGCAATGCTTGAAACCTGTAGGCTTATCTGACATGGTATATGAGAAAAAAAAAACAGCACAGTAATACCACACTACAAAAAAAAAAAAAAAAAAAAAAAACAGCTAATACACTATTAACTACTGATAACACAAGAGAATAACTTTTTTTTAAAACTGTCAATAAATGGAATGAAAAAAGAAAAGCGGAAGGCAGAAATGCCAACCGTGTGGAGGTAGAAACAGGAAGGAAGGGCAAACACACAGACTAGTCCCTAATGCCTGCGAAACCTGAAAGGGAGAGGAGGAGACTATAGCAAACAACACAAGAAATAAAAATAAGAAAGAATAAGTATAAGAAGACAAGAAAAGCATTAGACTTATCATAACCCAAGTCGAAACCGAGAATCCGCGTCGTGCCAGCTAGGTGGCATACAAGATTTGAGGAATCTACAGAGATGGTGGAGCATTATGGGTAGAGGGAGGAGCTCAACACTAGGATCCAAGTCTAAGAAATGCAGCTGAGTCAGATCAGTAACACAAAAGTGAGGAAGAATGAAAAGGACAACATCAGATACAAAAGATGCCAACAGAGAAAAAGCCTTTCATTTTTGTACTTTTCCCACTGGGTGTTGTGCTAACTGTCAACCACATACGGCATCCCTTAGGCATTGTAGCAAGTGGAGTGGAAATAAGAGTGAATCTTTCATTTTTGCACCTATAGCCATGGCTAACTCAAAGTGTGAAGGCCCAGTTCTTAATTTTTAGATGGAAATGCAAAAACTAAAATCTGTTAACACGTGAACAATTGATTCCAAAAGTCATTCAGGGAAGAAAAAATATCTGCATCTGTATACTTATTTATATATTTATTTATTATTTATTTTACAATTGTTTATCGAGATAGTCCGACTGGATACATGTCCATTTTCAGTGAAGGCCTGAGGATAAAATCTCCAAAAAGACATTTAACAAACTGTTACATTTTTACAGTTTAAAACACAAAATAAAACACAATTAAAAGGATTTTCACACAGATGTAAACAGACACAAAAACAGATACACAAACAAATTATTATATTTTTACTCAGATGGAAAATTCTAGACAGTGTTTTTAAAAATGATAGGGTATTGAATGCCTAGTAGGCTAATCTGGTAGTAGATCCAAGGAGATCACAGGATTTATAAGTTAAGAAACAAAGTATAGGCAGAAGTCCTCCATGTGCACACGAGTGATGGTTAGAGTTAGTCTGGATTAGGACAAGGACATAGCCATAGTTTTTTTAAAGTAGTGAATCAGACTTTTCTTGAATTGAGGTAGAGAGAGTTCAGATGTAAGATTAGCAGGAAGAGAATTCCAAGTTTTGCCAACAGAGTTAGCAAATAGAGATTTACTGGCTGTGTTGTTGGATTTGAGAGTTTGAACTAGTAGTCTTTCAGATGAACGAAGTTCATATAAATAAATATTTATCTAAATATATAGAAAAATATATAGATATATAAATAAATACTTATCTAAACTGGAACTTACCTATAGATGAATCTATAACCACTCACACACACACTTTATATATATATTTTTATTTAACATTTGTTAACCGAGAAAGTCCGACTTGGAATGAAGCCAATTTTCAGCAGAGGCCCAGGGAGAAATGCTCCAGATGCATGTCTTTTTAAAGTGGAAGGAAACCAGGGCACCTGGAGGAAACCCACACGAACACAGATGGCACTCCAGCCAAGAATCGAACTGGAGAACATCTTGCTGTGAGGCGACAATGCTACTGCTGCATAACTGCTCCATCCAATACACACACACACACACACACACACACACACACACACACACACACACACGCATTTATAGCAATTATTTAAGGCAGCTCATGCAACATAGGGATAAAGCCTGGAAGTTACAACTGTACACCAAGTCTCAAACATCCCTGCAACAATACAGGTAGTTAAGGAACCATAGCAAATGATGCATAAAACAGAGCAAAAAGTTTATTATAACACCACCGCAAATTCCTCATCATACAATCCAAAAATAGTTCTTAAAATCAATAAATACATTGCTCGTCCTGGAAAATCAACTCAACCCAGCCCATCCCCAACCAATAACTCCCAAAGCATTGCTTCACAATTTAACTCACATTTTATGCATACAGTCACGTCCCACATACAAAACAAAACTACTACAAATCCAGCCATCCCACTCCAATCACTGAAGCCATAACCGATCTTTACACTCGCTCCAGTGCCAATATCTACAGTTAAAAAATATCTATACACCCTTAAGAAAACAACCACTGACCACGTTCCATCTGAACACCTCAAACTCAATGCAGACAGCCTTGCGAGGCCTGTACAGTCTAATAAACCACTTTATCCAACAAACAAATGTCCTTACCTTATGGGAAAAATCCTGTATAATACCTCTCCATACATGCAGCTCATCAACCAAGCTCACAAACTAAAGACTAACTGCCATTATCCAAAATCTTGGAAAGATGTATCCAGTCTTAACTTATTACATGCATTACTTCTCATAACCTTTTCTCTACTTTACTGCATGGCTTCAGACCCAAATCACAGTACAACTACTGCCCTTTTAAAGGTTCACAGATATAATAAATCACAACAGAAATTTGGGTCTTATAATCTCAGCCCTATTTCTTGATGTAACCAAGGCATTTAACAGAATCATCAAAGATGCCTTCTCCTCTTTCATTTCTATGTCCTTCGTAGTCCCACAAGGTTCCAACCTAGTACTACTAATGTTTAATTTAATCATCAATGACCTAGAAACAGCAGTCAAGAAGCCAGCATAATGTAATACACCAATGACTCCACTCAAATGTGCGCTGCTAGGACATGCTCCAAACACTCACCCAGAAATCCTTCTCTTCCACAGAAGCTGGGCTTGACAACTCAACTCCTTTTGAATCCAAAAAAAATAAACTACTACTGTTCACCTCCAACTCTCTCTCTCTTCCCAAAAATCTACCTTAAATACATTGTCATTCAACAAGACCAGTAGAGAACTGGTATCAAACACTTAAGTACTAAGTGTGATTACAGATGACCACCTGAAATTTGATATTCACGTCAGCAAGCCATAAACAAGACACACCAAAAGCTAGGCTGCCTCTATAGATTAAAACACTACCTGACTGACTGCCATACAAAATACAGCCACTTCTTTTCTACTCCCCACCCTATTATATGTATTTCCTGTCCCAACCAATCTCAACTCCTCTTTATTAGCCAAACTAGAACAAAGCTACAATACAGTAGCCAAAATTTGCAAATGACTAACAATATAGATTATATCACTGGCTCTATCTAAAACAACTAAATTGGCTCGAATTAAGTAATTCTCTATAGTGCTCACAATTACAAACTACTGCACAACCCTGAAAATTCCAATCTCTTCAGTCCATCCTTCAACCTTACACTACTGAGACCTATGCATTCCACTGACAAATCATTACTCTCCAAACTAAATCGAACAATGCAGGAAACTCCTTGTATTCACATTGCATTGCATTGCAAATAGCCGGAATACCATCTCACCACATCTAAGAACAGCTACAACCAAAAAGACTTTAAATACCAACAAAAGCAGTACTTGATACATAAATGGCTCTGCACCTGCTTCACCCTTGGTTAAATTGGTACTAATATAGCTTCATGAATTCATGCCATGACTCTCTGCTGCACAAAACCTAATTTTCTGTTAAACTTGCAACTATACCCGCCTGTAACATCTCTTCTCCTTTACCTTCCTTGTGGCTACTTACTTTCTTTGGACAGTTTTAACTCAATCTAAGCATTCTGATGATATATATAAAACTGGTCATATAGGTTAATTGCTTCAATCCCTTCTTCCATCTACATACCTTGCTCTAACTACTTTTGATTATCATTCTTTCAGCACGCCAACTCAAAGTCACTCTATATATATAATGCATGCATACTTTTTTTTTTCAGTCACTCTGTATTTACATCATTTATCTTTTGCCTTTACACATTCGAACCAACTATGATAATCATTTTGTGTATATGTATATATTGCATTTTGTCATTCACTCTGTATATAATATCATGTATCTGCTGTGTTTTCCCATTCTGAGACTGAAATAGGTCCAGTGATATCAGTGTTCTACACAGGTTAATACATTCAAAATAACATAAATAAATAAAATAAAATATTGCACTGTATTTAAAAAAGTATTCATATACAACATGATGCAAATATATAAATGCAGTACAGTTTTGTTAACTATCACTGAAAAAGATAAAGTGCAAAAAAATATACTTATACCAGCTTGTTATATCCAGATGGTTATAGTACACAACACTGCCAGGTAATTAGCTCTGCTACTAAGCACAATTTCACAGAAATTGTCTAAGTGGTTCCACCTGTGTCCCTCATTAACAGGGGTGACACGTACTGACTAAGGTTTTTTGGAGGATAAACTCTTGGTTACGCTTGTAAGGGCCTCAGGCCCATTAGCCTAGTAACCTCCTATGATTCTATGATGTAACTGCTATTTTTAATCAAAACTGTTTACAAATGATGTAACTGAATATAAAGAATGTTTGAAAAATGGAACAGTTGCTCATGAATGAAACTGACTGCAAATGATGAAACAATGTCCATGATATCTGTATAATGGAGCTTTTCTCTCCAGGCCTCCAATGAAAACAGGCATTGCTCAGTCATATTTTCCCAGTAAATAAATGCCAGTTGATAAATAAATACTTGTGTGTTTGCAATGGTCATACAAACAACACTGTTGACATACACCAATAACCCAGTTACACTTACAGGGCTGTGTTAACACCTCAGCCATGGTAGCTCTACTGCTTTGTACATCTCTGCACTGTTGTCAGGTTACTTGTGGTACTCTGTGAACAGACTAGTTGTATGCACATCACACTTTGTCAGTGTTTTCCATACTCTGGTACATCACAGAGATTTCTTAATCTAGCCTGCTGGAAAGAAAACCTAAGAGTGTAAGATACCACTTCATCAGGCTCCCAACTCAATGAGTTCTTGGTCCGCTGGATTCAGTTTACTACTACTAGAGGCTGCTATCCATTCCCTACACACTGAATTTAGTTTAATGCTGCCATAAGATGCTTCATCTTGCCTACCTGAAAACCAGTCGACTCAGTCTAATAGGATGCGCTACACTGGATGGCAAATTCTATAACACATTGGATTCAGTTTAATACTAGAGGCTGCTATGCATTCCCTGCACACTGAATTTAGTTTAATGCTGCCATAAGATGCTTCATCTTACCTACTTGAAAACCATCAGACTCAGTCTAATACTTCCATAGGCTGCCCTATACTGGATTGCAAATTCTATAAAGTACAGTTCTGTACACTTACCATAAATGTTGATGTTCGAGTGTATTCACTGTTGCAGTCATTACATTTGGGTTATCTGCTTGCAGTAGCCCTCAGTCAGCCTGATTAACAAAGTCTTGGGTCCTACATTGGTTGCTGTCTCTTCTTCTGTGACGTCAGGTCGTCAGGGGTATAAAACATGCAACCGACGTCATTACATCAGTTTTTCTTGCCCCAGATGTCAGGTGCCCCCCTAATAGGAAGCAATTAAATCTATAACTATACAAGGTTATACCTCAAACAAAAAAGCAAATACACCAAAAAAGCTTTTAAGCATTGAAAAGGAGAGAAGAGGTATAACCAAAAGAAGTCAGGGGGCTGGAGGGAGGGTAACCAGGACTGCAACAGTGAATACACTCGAACATCTACATTTATGGTAAGTGTACACAACTGTACTATGTTCTTCGTGTTTCACTGTTGCAGTCATTACATTTGGGTATATTCCCAAAGCTAAGGATGGGAGGAGGACTTTAGAAAGCATTAGGACCAGCTATAAGACCCTGCAAAACTGCAGTGGCAAAGCCAGCTCTGGATTTAGAGAAAATTGGCAAATGCTAATGCTTGGTGAAAGTATGTACAGAACTCCAGGTAGCAGCTTCTACGATGTCGCTGGTAGTACCTGAAAAAGGCTGTAGAGGTAGATGCAGCCCTGGTTGAGTGGGGTCTGATCACCTGTGGGATAGGTTTTCCATGGTGCTTATAGCAGAAATGAATGCAATGCCCTATCCATTTGGAGATGGCTCACTTTGAAATAGCCTTCCCCTCTGTCCCTGCAGCAAATGCCACCAGCAGTTGTTCAGATTTCCTTTGAGGTTTAGACCTGCCCAAGTAGAATCTAAGTTGTCTGTGCACATCTAAGGAGTGCAGTATCTGTTCCCCTTTGTTCTGTGGAAAGAAGGTTGGCAAATGAATGGACTGATTAATGGCCACACTGGATACCACCTTTGGCATGAAAGAGGGATTGGTCCTGAGGGGCACCCTGTCCGCATGAAAGATGATGAAAGGCTCCACTGCCATAAGGGCCTGTAATTCAGATACCCTTCTTGCTGAAGTGGTGGCTAACAGGGAAGCTGTTTTCCAAGAAAGGAATTTTAAATCTGCAGTAGCAGCTGGCTCGAAAGGAGGAAGGGTAAGTTTCTCCAATACAAAGTTAAGGTGCCAGGCTGGAATTGGAGCTCTCCTGGGTGGTCTTAAATTTTTGGCCCCTCTGAGGAACTGCTTGAGCAGTGGAAGAAAGAACAGGGGAGGTTTTGTGTTATAATAAGCTGAAATGGCTGAGGCGTGAATTTTTGTTGAGGAAAAAGACAGGCCCTTGTGAAGCATCTCAGTTAAGTATTGTAAAATCTGAGCTAAACTGGGCACTGATGTGCTCATCCCTTGAGATTGGTTCCAGGCACAGAATCTTTTCCATTTTTCAGCATAAGATTTTTTAGTACTAGGCCTCCTTACCTCTAAAATGACATCCATCACTGGTTTACTGAGGGATGGTAAAGGGGAGCTTAGGTAATTAGCCAGGTTGCTAGGTTCAGTGTTTGAAGCTGAGGGTGCAGAATCTGGTTCTCCTGCTGAGACAGTGGGGTAGGAGTCTGAGGCAGGTGCCCTGGGGCCAACAGTAACACACTGCGTAGGAGGGGGTACCAGTGTTGGCATGGCCAGGCTGGTGCAATCAAAATCATCCTTGGTTTGTCTTGTTTGATCTTCAGTAGTACTTTGAAGAGCAGAGGCAGAGGAGGAAAGGCATAAACTGATACGTTTTTCCAGCTGAAGGACAGAGCATCCACTTTCCAAGCTTGACTGTGGGGAGTCCTTGTGCAAAATTTTTCCAATTGATAGTTCTGGGGGGAGGCAAACAGGTCTATATCTGGGCTCCCCCATTTGCTTGTCAACATGTTGAAAATCCTTGGTTCCAGTTTCCACTCGTGGGTCCATGAGGTTTCTGCTTAGTCCGTCTGCCAGTGCATTTAGTTTTCCTGGCAGGAATTGAGCCTATAGATGCACTTGGTAGCTCAAGGCTGTGTTCCACAATGCCAAGGCTAGTCTGCAGAGGGGGTAAGAATGTGTACCCCCCTGCTTGTTTATGTACCACATAGTGGTGTTGTCCGTCTTTACCATTAATTGTCCTGGAAGACTGTGGTCCTTGAAGGCTGTCAGAGCATTCAGTACAGCTAACATTTCTTTATGATTGATGTGAAGGTGCATTTGAATTGGGTTCCATTTGCCCTGAATGTACTTCCCTGCCAGGTGTGCCCCCCCATGCATAGTCTGATGCATCTGTTGTTAGGGTTTGGGTGGCAGGGGGTAGTGTGAATGGTAGTCCCTTGTTTTGGTGGCAGGCCTCTGCCCACCAAAGGAACTCTAGGCGTAGACAAGGAATGATAGGAATCATTGCTTCTAGATCCAGAGAATGTTGACACCATAGGCTTTTTAGATACCATTGTAGTTTCCTCATATGCAGTCTTGCATATGGAATTAGAAGAATGCAGGAGGCCATGAACCCCAAGGCTTGTAGTATTTGCCTTGCAGATAGCAGGGTTTTTATGGCCACTTGTATGAAGTAGGTTGGCAAGTGAATTTGATTCTCTGGCGTGAGGAAAGCCATCTGGGAAGTTGTATTCAAGCTTGCTCCCAGGAATATAATTTGTTGACAGGGTACCAGGTGTGATTTCTTTTTGTTTATGGTGTACCCCAGACAAGTTAGCACGCTCTGTACAAAAGCCAGATGATTCAAAAGTATGTCCTGGTTTTCTGCCTGAATTAGACAACTGTCCAGGTATTGGAATATTTGAATATTTCTTTGCCAGCAAAATGCAATGACTGGAGCAAGGCACTTTGTGAAAAACCAGGGTGCAGTAGATAAGCCAAAAGGCAGTGCAGAGAACTGATAGTGCATGTAGCCTGCTTTGAAGCGTAGGTATCTTCTGCAAGATTCCCCGATTGGGATGTGCAGGTATGCTTCCTTTAAATTTAGTGTTGCCAACCAGGCATCTTTGCTTGGCATAGGAAGCAAGTGGTGAAGAATCAGCATCTTGAATTTTGGAATCACCAAAAAGGTGTTTAGAGTAGGCAGGTCCAGGATAGGATGCCATGAATGGTCTTTTCTGGATACCAGGAAAAATCTCGAGTAGAAACCTTGTCCCTTTTTCTCTTCTGGTACCAACTGAATACACCCCTATACTTAAGAGAGAGAGAGAGAGTACTTGCTTTTGGGCCTCTGCCCACTGATTTAGAGGTCGAACCGGCCAACTGCTTGGAGTTGGTAACGTGTGGAAGTGAAATCTGTATCCTTGGGACACTATATTTAAAACCCATTTGTTTTGGGTAATGAGTCCCCAGCTCTTTGCATGAAGTGCAATCTTTCCCCCCAAAGGGGCAGTCAGTTGAGAAGTGTTTGGAAGTTTTAAAAATAAGTCATTGAGACAGTTTACCATAGGGGGGAGTTTTATTACTCCCAAATTTGGAAGTGGAGGCCCCCCCACTGCTTAGTCCTGTGCGTCCTCTGGGACTGAAGCCTGGGTACTTTGCTGGATCTGGGTTTGTACTGCGAAGGTCTGGAAGAGGCAGGAAAGGACCAATTCTTAGATGGCCAATTCCTACTAAATCTTGGAGGTTGTACTTGTAAAAAGTCTAACAGTTTGCATAGATTTAGCTTTTTCCTCCATCTTTTTAAGAACTACTTCTGCCTTGTTGCCAAACAGGTGGTTCTGATTTAAGGGAGCATCCAGTAATTTTGCTTTAACATGATCTGGCAAGGATTGCTCCTTAATCAAGCATGCCTTCTAAGTACTGACCCAGTTACCGCAGCCCTGCAAGATGCCTGTAGTGAATCAAAACCACATTGCAATGTATGTTTACCAAATTGTTCAGCAGAATGCATAAAATCCTGTAAAGCCTTATTTTCAGCACAATCAGGAATCAACATAATTTTCTGTTTAAGCAATCCAATAATATGCAGCTGCTACTTTAACATATGAAACTGGCAATTCAAGGCCCTAATGGCCAAAGTTGCAGAAGTGTATACCTTCTTACCCCATCTATCCAGCGCCCTGGAGTCTCTATCAGAGAGGGTAGGATTTTTGGCAGTAGTAGCTTTAATGCCCTTGGGTCCCTGTGAAACGGTTTCAGGATCTGCAGTAGGATTTTTGAAAAGGAACTTGTGAGAGTCAGGAACCCTGTAATATCTATCAGGTTTTCTGGAAGCAGGAGGTAAAGAGTCAGGGGCCATGCTAGATTCCAAAAAGGCATCATCAACAATGTCCAGTACAGGAGGTATAGCTAAAGGCCTGTGCTGGGGCAGGAGTAAGACATCCCTAAGACTCTTTTTAGAATCAGAGAAATCATGACTTTCCCAACAAAAAAGCTCCCTGAGAGTATGCAAGGTTTCACCAAAAGAGAAATCCTCTGGGGTGGAAGCAGAGGGAATAGAGTCCTCAGCATCAGAATCCTCATAGGTAGATAAGGGTAAATCCTGGTCATCAGAGGAAACAGAAATTTTAGAATCCTGGTCAGAAGTATCATAAGCAAACTCAGTCCTAGGTCTCAGAGGGGGAAGGTTGGCTTCCCCTGATTAAAGTAATAAGGTCTTCAGTCATTCTTATCATTTGTTTTTTTAGGCATAGAGGCCTGACCATGCAGTCTGGGCGTCAGTTTTCTAGGCATGGTTCGAGTTTTAGGCCTTGAAGAAGAAGATGGTGTCGGTTTAATATGCAAGTCAGTAGGCCTGAATACACCCTCAGAAGCCGGTGCCTGCACAGCGGCTCCGGACCCATCCAAGGTAGAGACATCCACAGGTTCCATAGTTGAAGCATCTCGTGGCATACTGGACTCCAAACGGGTCTCAATAGAGGCCTGTGAATCTGAAGAAGCGGGTATCAGGGGCTGCGAAAGCACCTCACTGAGTACCGACGAACTGGGCGGCCTATCTCTGTCTTTATTTTTGCGTTTTTTCAGAATGTCAGTAGTCGGATGGCTTACCGAAGACATATCAGGATAATTGAACCGAGCACCAAAAAAGTTAAAAGAGCAAATATACCGATGACGGATAGTTCATGGTTTAAATAAGGCACAAAACCGAAAGCGAGGTATGTCGTGGTCAGGGCATAGGCAAGGAATACAGTACGAAAGAAAATGTTTATGAGGTATTTGCTTTCCACAAGAAATGTAATTATTTACTTTTACTGACATCAGTTTAGAGCAAGAAAAAGTTTCCCCAATGGGGTACTTAGCTTTTAGTTGAAGACTTCGGTTCTGAAACTCAAAAACGAAAATTTCAGGAGTCGGCCGACTGGCACTTGCGAACTGCTTCTGCTTCCGGCACCGCACAGCAAGAAAGACTGATGTAATGACGTCGGCTGCATGTTTTATACCCCTGACGACCTGATGTCATGGAAGAAGAGACAGCAACCGACGTAGGACCCAAGACTTTGTTAATCAGGCCGACTGAGGGCTATTGCAAGCAGATAACCCAAATGTAATGACTGCAACAGTGAAACACGAAGAACATCACAGACGATTCAGTTTAATACTAGAGGCTGCTAACCATTCCCTGCACACTGAATTTAGTTTAATGCTGCCATAACATGCTTCATCTTGCCTTCCTGAAAACCATCAGACTCAGTCTAATACTTCCATATGATAACGTACACTGGATGGCAAATTCTGTATCATACTGGGTTTAGTTTAATTCTGCACTGGATGCTTTTCTTTGAGCAGCTGAAGGCCACTGAATTTGCAAAGCTGAATGAATGATCACCAAAAGCTCCCTACTGTAATTCCGAGAATTGTAATTGCGACTCCCTGAATTATGAAACAAAACAGCAAAACTTAAAAGACAACAGCAAATATTGATGACTGTTGTTCTCCTTTAAAATATTTTTTTTTGCAAGAACATTTTCATTTGCATATTGCCCTGTCAATGCTACTCTGCTACTCAAGCAATGTGTTGCACTTGTGCAAGTGTGCCAAAACAAAAATGGATAAACACTAGTTAGTGTGACACAAAAAATGGTCTGGTTTGTGCAATACATGAAATATGTAGTATTACGGAAATCGTTAATTTGTTTCCTAATACTATAGCACTTGTCATCTGAACTATCATATACTAGATTCATATGACTGTCAAGCACATGTACTCACATATCTGAACTGTGAACTATTTGTTTAAATTTAACATCCCATAGACCAAAACCACCTCAACACTAAGGGATACAGAAGAGGGCTGTGCCACCATAGAGAAAAGGGCAAAATTGTATCTCACTCCTCTGAGGTGGTGTAACCTTGCATATAGTATATTTAGAGACCAGGGGTATGAGGGCATACTCTCCACATAGGGACGAAGCAAAAATATAGGTAAGTCATATGCAATCTTTCATGGTCCATTGACAGTACTCCTGTCTCTGGGATAGCGAATGCAGTCAGATAGTTCAAAGTAAGTTCAAATAGATCCCACAAATACACACACACATTTTATATATATATATATATATATATATATATATATATATACACATACACACACACAGACACACACAGAGGTATTTTCTTTTCAATTAACAAAAGTGTTATCTGTTTACATGCAGGAAAAACAAGATGAAGTCACCACTGTAGTGGTTGTAAACCTAAATTACCACTCTCAGCTCTTTCGCATATTTACGTAGAAAACACTGCCTTGGAGATTAGACACTGACTTCTCAGACAAACAAGAAGGTTCCCAAAGCAGGGCTTCAAACATCAACTGTCAGGATCTGTTGTGGAAATGCAGCTGTGGAAATCAATTCTGGGAAGATTTTATATTCACCACTACAGCTCTCCTGGAATACTGAAATCAGCAGAAGTTAAGAGTCTTCAGATTCATTCAGAATGCTCCGCAACACATTGGTCTTTTTTTTCCCCAAAATGTTTTTATTCATTTTATGATACAATAACTTAACAGTATAGTAACAAGAAAAAACAAACTACATACAATGTCCACAACAATTAAAAAAGCAATATACATAGGAGAACACCTAATATTTCTCTAACAGATTAGACAATTTTGTCCAAGCAATTAAATGATGAGTTATGTTGTTAGTCCTTGCTTTTATAGTAGCAAGCTTACGCTTACAAATGTACTTCACAAGATGAATAAACTCATCTTTAAAGACAGGAGTAGATTGGGATTTCCAATTTTTAATAACAATTTTCCTTGCTATAGAGAGGATAGACCATAGTAAAAATGTTTGGTTTTTAGGAATGACTTCAGGAACAGGAACACTGAAAAGGATAAGGGTGTCAGAAATTATACAGTTGTCATTCCATAGAGCTTTACAAAGATATTTAAAGTCTACCCAAAATAGGGAATTATTTTGCAATTAACCATATATATCCAGTCAGCATCAGGGTGTCCACATCTCCAGCATTTCATTTCATCTTTCTTGTACATAATTGCTAGTCTATGTGGGGTGAAAAAACATCTACATAAAAATTTCCATGTGTATACATGCCAGAACAGGGAAGATGTGGATTCCTTCACTGACTGTAAACAAAGTTTTTTATCTTTTTCTAAGAATACATGTTTATTAACTTCACCTGAATAATTCCAAAAAGAAAAAAGAAGTTATGTCTTACCATAACGTTCCATCTGTGTTGTTGATCTTCTTTCATTCATCACTGATGGGTTCAGTTCCTTGCCCTCGGAACCGAGTCGGCCCAATACCAAGCTCGTGCCAGCCAAAAATTCTTGAGCTAAGCTTCTACCTACAATGCTCTTCTTCCTGTTACCTCAGATTGAGTTTGCCCATGTTATACAAGTAAAGCAGACTCCATTTCTGCACAAATGCCCTAAAATACCACTTGGACCCAAGGTATCCCCCAGGAGCCTTTGGCGGGGGAAGGAGGGTGGGAAGTGATGAATGAAAGATCAACAACACAGATGGAACATTATGGTAAGACATAACTTCTTTATCTGATGTTGTTAATCTTCTTTCCATTCATCACTGATGGGACAAAATCCCCAGCTACCTTGAGATCCTTGGGCAGCCCTTATGGAAGAACGTTCCTGAGTACCATTGATCCGAAGACAGCTCTCCCTCTGGAGACCACATCCAATTTGTAATGATTGATAAAAGTGTGGGGTTTAGCCAAGTGGCTGCTGCGCAAATGGAAGGCTACAGATGTTGCCATAGATCTAGTGGAATGGGCTTTAATATTCTGTATCATAGGTTCTTTTGCAAATCAATAAGTGAAACGTATGCAGTCTCTTAGCCATTTTGATAAAGTGACCTTGGAGACAGAATTTCCCATTCTAGGCGTATTGTTTTGGTTCTGTCTAAATAAAATCTCAATTGCCCGTGTACATCCAAGGAATGTAGGCAGTATTCTCCTTTATTAGAAAAATACTGGTAGGTCAATAGACTGATTGATGGGAAAGTCAGAAACAACTTTGGGGAGAAAGATGGGTTCACCCGGAGTGATACTCTGTCCTTGTGGAAGATTAGATAGGGTCTTTTGGTGCACAATGCCTGAAACTCCGAAATTCGTCTGGCTGAAGTGATGGCTACCAAGAAGAGAGATTTCCAGGACAAGAATTTGAGGTCACATTTTGCTGCAGGTTCAAAGGGGGGTTGAGTCAAAAACTGTAGAACTAACGTGAAGTTCCATGGCTCTATAGGCTGTCTGATTGGTGGTCTAATGTGAGAAATTCCTTTGAGAAAGGTTTTACATAAATGCAGTGATATGAGAGGAGTACCATCCAGCCCATTATGATAATTTGAAATCACCGCCAGATGTACTCGTATGGTAGAGGCTGCGGAGCCATCTCTGAAAAACGTAGACAGATATTGTAAAATCGCTGTGACTGAAGCCGAATACGGATCTAGCATATTTTCCTTTGACCAAATAGAGAACCTTTTCCATTTGTCCTAATATACTCTTCTGGTGGATGGTTTATGAGAGGCCATAATAATGTCATGAACAGGTGAGGTGAGATCATCCTGTCTGGCAACTAACGGAAGTGGGGAAACTAAGCTGTCAGCTTGAGACTGGACAAATTTGGGTGACTCAACCCTTGGGGGTGAGAAATCAGGTCTGGAAGAGGGTCCAGAATCTAGGGTGGATATAACAGATGAGGCCGAAGGAAGGGGAACCAAACCTGTTGAGGCCAAAAGGGGACTATGAGGATCACTTTGCATTTCAACCGAATAGCTTTCTTTATGAATTGCGGAATCAGAGGAATGGGAGGATAAGCATAAAGTGGCCCCATGGACCAGAATGTCCCTCGGGGACTACTCCTTCAGGGGGAATAGGGCAAAATAGCTGCTGCATTTGTTGTTTGATGGGGAGGCAAAGAGGTCGCAGCAAGGCTGGTCCCAATGGCTGAAAATTTCTGCTGCTACTTTGGATTGAGAGTCCACTCGTGGGGCAAGAGAATACATTTGCTCAACTTGTCTGCAATCACGTTGGAGTTCCCCGGGATGTGCATTGCTATCAGAAAGCGGTTGGAAGCTATCACCCACTGCCAAATTCTCATGGCCTCTCAACACAGGGGGTAGAACTTGGTTCCTCCTTGCTTGTTGATATACCAGACTACTGACATATTGTCTGACTGAATTGCAATAGTTCCAGAAGGAAGAACTGGGTGGAATGCTTGCAACGCTAACAGCTCTGCCCTCAGTTCTAGAACACTGACATGCAGGGGTGGCCTCCAATGTGGACCATGCACCTTGGACTGTCTTTCCCTGGAAATGCCGCCCCCCCCCACCCTATCAGGGAAGCATCCGTGATCACAATGGTCTTGGGCTGAGGGAACTGGAATGGACGGCACCAAAGTTCTGTGTCTGGCCTCATCCACCAAAGAAGGCCCTGCTTGCAAGAGTTGGTTATCTGAATCTGAAAACATAAAGGATGATGGTTCAGGAACCACTGAGAGAGAAGACGCTATTGGAAAATTTGCATGTGCAGTTTCGCAAGAGGCACTATTGGTATGGAAGTTGCCATGGATCCTAGGACCTGAAGAACCTCTCTTGCTGAGACTTTGTTTTGACAGAGTATCACCTGGAGCTGCAGCCTCAATCTCTGGAGTCTGTGAGCTAGGAGTGACACCAGACAGGATCGGGTGTCGAAGACTGCTCCGATGAATTCTATCTGCTGGACCGGAGTAAGACTGGATTTCTCCCAGTTCACAGTTATCCCTAAAATTTCTGTCAGAGAAAGGGTGTATTGTAGGGCTGTTACCAGAAAATGCTTGGTGGGGGTGGTAAGGAGCCAATCATCCAAATATGGAAACACCCGGAATCCTTTCAGTCTCAAGTGAGCTGTAACCACCGCCATGCACTTTGTGAACACTCTGGGTGCTGTAGAGAAACCGAAGGACAGGGCACAAAACTGGTAGTGATTGGCTCCTAGCTGGAAGCGAAGTAGACTCCTGGAGTGTTTGTCCATTTTGATGTGGTAATATGCGTCCCAGAGATCTATCGAGCACATCCAATCACCCTCCCATAGAAAAGGGAGAATGGACTGAACCATGACCATCCGGAATTTGGTTTGGGCAACAGACTTGTTCAAACTGCTGAGATCCAGAATGGGTCTCCAGTCCCCTGTCTTTTTTGGCACCAAAAAGAATCTTGAGTAAAATCTGGATCTGCACTGATCTGGTGGGACTAGTTGGACAATTCTTTTTTGATACCGCTTTTTTATTTCAGAAGCTGCTTCTTCCCTTTGGCTGGGTGTAACATCAGGAAGTTTCGTTGGAAGTTTTGAATAAGTGATGAGGGGAATGGTGTAACTTCTGGTAATGATATTCTGCACCACTGATAGGTGGTAATAGAGTGCCAGGCAGCTTGGTGCAGAGAGAAACGACTTCCGTCTGCTTCCAGAGGAAAGCAATCGGGCCACTCTTCAGGAGAGCTGGTAAGGATGCCCAGAGAAAGAATCCCTGTGTCCCTGATTACACAGACCCCCTCTGCCATGGTAGGGGCACCCTCCATAATTGTTACCCCCCCCTGCCCCTGGGGTATCATCACCATGTGTGGCACAGAAAGGACCCTGAGCTTTTTTGTACCACATTTTCCCACTCCTCTGGTTCCTGGAAAAGGAACATTGAGAATTGGAAAAATGTAGATCTACGGCAGACAGGCTCTTATAGTTCTGCTCATCTGGCCAGAGTGCCCTTTACCTTGGAGCCAAACAGAGAAGATGCTTCGATGGGAGCATTCAGGAAGGAAGACTTGAAGGGATCCACGAGGTCACAAATGTGCATTCATGCATGATGTCTCATAACTATGCCTGAACCCGCAGCTCTAGCCGCCCCTTCGGTTGCATGTGAAAGCAACCTCATGGACGAATTGGAGATCAATTCCAGGGTTGCAAGCTGCGGGGCAACTTTATCCCTTACCTCATCACACACCTATCCTGCGAGTATTCCAGAGAGTTTGGAGATCAGGTCTCTTTGGAGCCTCGTGAAATGTGCCAAGTAGTTCAGGGACTGTATGGCAAAGGTCGCTGATGCAAAGACTCGCTTCCGCAATCCATCCACGGCCCAGGACTCTCTGTTGGGTGGGTGGACAGTAGGACTCTCTTCAGCTAGATCCTTTTTCATGGCCGCCGCCACCACCATGACTTCAACTGGTAAACTTCTGGACCAATGTGGGTTTTCCTTGGGTGGAGAAAGTATCTTGTTGGGGGTCCAAGGGATCACCTCAACAGAATCAGGTTTCTTCTAGGAGCACTGCACCATGAGTTGAACTAGCTCATCTGCAGGCGGGGTCACCCAAGAGGTAGACGGACGGGCACAAAAAGCCTGCAGAAAAATGGACTTCTCAGAAGAAGGGTTACTGGGCTTCCAGTCACCCCTCTGTTTCAACATTTCAAGGATGTCTCCGAAGGAGACATTATCAGGGGGTGACCGTAGGAACCCTTTACCATCATCGAAATTCATGTCCTCTGTTAGAGACTCCTCAGGCGAGTCTACGTGCTTCTTCTTGCATGATCTCTTCAGTGGGGGCTTCTGAGGAGGACTCGGAAGAGTGGGTACCATGTAGCGGGGGTTCCTGTGGCTTCCCTGCCTGGTGTCCTGGGGAGGTGGCCTGTGGCAGCTGTAGCTCAGGGGGAGAAATCTGGGGGTCCAACGTCGGTAGAATGGTTCCAGAAGCAAGTGTTCTCTCCATAGCACAAAAAGCAGGTCTGCCCGAAGAGGGATGGGAGCCCGGAACCGAGAAGGACAACCTCAGAACCGGGGTCACACCCCACTCTGTCGAACCCACTCCCGAGGATGGAGCCTCAAGCAGGATCAGTGCAGACAAAGCTCCCGGCACGGAGGATGGTACCGAAGAAACATTCAGAACCTTGCCCCGAACCGAAGTGCCTACAGCCCAATCACGAGGTTGAGCAAGGACTGGTTCAGCAGGAACAAAGGACCAAAGGGACAGTCCCAGAGCCTCAGTGAGGTCCACTACAGGTGCAGAGATGGGGGCATTCCAAAAAAGACGTCACCGCAGAGGGCTTTGGGACCGGAATGGTCAAAGGAGGAGAATAGGAAGGAGTCTGTGGAGAAGCCAACCCAATTCCTGCAGGAGGATGGGTCCTGGAAGGAGTGGGTATCCCCCTGGCTGCCAACAGCTGATCCACAAGACGCACCACATCAAGTTCTGAAATTCTCCTGATGGATCTAGTAGATACTCCCGATGGGGAGTCAGGTTGATCTCTTAATGGGCTATACACTTGGCCTAGAAACAGGTCTATGGATGGAGAGTATCGGGTCCATGGTATGGCATCTACTGTCACCGATTTCTCAAGTTTGAAGACAGGAAGCAGTGGGGTCAAATCCATTCTTGTCGGGACTGTAGAAGAGTTCGGTGCCGAAGGGACACTTGGAGCTGATACAGAAGGTTCAATCATCATTGCAGAGAGAGGCATGAAAGGTGTGCACTGTGCCAAAGTGGCACCCGGTGCCGAAGTCGTAGTAGGCAAGACGAGGTCTATAGTCGGTGCCGGAGACAGTATCAGAGCCGAAGCTAGCGCCAGTATAGTAACAGTCGTCGTAACCGGAGCAGACGAGGTCAGTGCCGATGAGGCAGACTTATGCTCCGAAGATAATTTTTGCACTTTAGGGTTCACAGACTTACCCTGGTCACCAGAGGGTGAAGAGGGAACCGAATGGGGCCTTTTATTATCTTTAATAGGAGGGGTTGAGACCTCCGTCACAGAAAGGGCCTCTGAAAAGGGCGACTTAAGTAGGCCCTTCAGTATTAATTTATTCTTGCTCTCATTCAGAGTGCACTGACTGAAACTTTGCCAAATCCCACAGGGAGGTTGCACCGAAAGATGGGGCACCCCAAGCACTAAACACAATCACCATGAGAGTCACTATTTGGAAGTTTACCTTTACATGAAGTACAATGTTTGAAACCGATGTACCCTTCTTACTAGGCATCATGAAAAAACTAAACACAACAATCAAGGTTACAGAGAAAAAAGTAAATTCTACTTTCTCTATATCCAAACCTATCTAAATATACACAGTATCTATCAAAACAGTCAAAAACACACAACTACATGAAAGAGAGAAGAAATACCAGCGATGGTATTCAAGGAATACCACAAGGGTAAAGAGAGAAGGCTGTATCACCAATGGTACTTAAAAGATATGAAATGTCTAAATCTAACTGTAAATATAGAGAGTTATGAATATAAAACACAGCAGAGAAGAAAAAAAGACATTTTCCACAAAATATCAAAAAGTTTCCACTTAGCTGAGAGCTCGGCTGAAACGCGGCTTTATGGCTACGTGGCAAATGAGATCTGAGGTAACAAGGAGAAGGGCATTGTGGGTAAAAGCTTAGCTCAAGATTTTTTGGCTGGCGCAAGCTTAATATTAGGCCGACTCGGTTCCGAGAGCTCAGAACCGAACCCGTCAGTGATGAATGGAAAGAAGATTAACAACATCAGATCATCTGTTTTGCTAAAATCATTTCTGAGAATTTTATAAATAACATATGTATGAAGTGTTCTTGGGTGAGCTATTAACAATTGTTGAGATAAAATCCAAGATTTTTAAGTTGCTCTTATTGTATGCCTCTAATGAGGGTATGAGCTTAGCATGTATAAAATTCTTATAAGTTTGGATGTCCAACCAATTGCAATTTTGCAAACTACATCTGTTGATCAAATAGTCTGCTGAACTTATTTTATTAGCTGAGAGAAACTGATTCCCATATAATAGGTCACCCTTCTTAAATTCTAACATTTTCTGAGTATCAAAAGACATCAAACATTAATTTGTGTAGGCAATACGAAACATAATTATTAATGTATTCTTAATTAATTGATTAGAAAACATAAGCTTTTTAAACAACAGCAATATTTGCTTTGTAAGAGGTGTAAGAACAAGTTTTGACCTTTCACTTTGATGTATACTTTTAAAATCCATATAAAGATGTTTGTATGTATTTGAGTATATGGTTCAAACAATGTCCTACTACTATTAAGAAGAAAGGTTTCATGTATTGACTTCCAATATGATGTATAAGAAGTATTATTCCAAACCAACACTATGTTGATAAATGCAGAGTTAAAATAAAAATCAATATTTGGAAACCCTATACCTCCTTCATCCCAGCTTGTGGTGTGCCAGAGTAGAGAGATTCTTGTTTTTTTTTGGAATACCAAAGGAAGATGAGTAATAAGTTATTAATTTTCTGTTTAATTTTGACATGATGGGGAATTATTAGAGCTTGGCCAATGAATAAGATTTTAGGTAGCAGTATCATTTTGATTAAAGTTAGTCTGTCTTCAAATGTGAAGAGTCTGTTCCAACTGTCAATTAGACTTGTAATTGAGTTTATAAGTTGTTGGTAATTAGATGTGAGTGATTTTTTATAATTATATTCAATAATGATACCTAGATATTTAATATGCATGCCCTCCCAGTTTGTGTCTCTTTTTGATCCAAGTTTCACAGTAACATTTTTATTTACTAGAAGTGCCTGAGTTTTGTTATGATTGAATTTTAGACCAGAGATGTGTGCAAAGAAGTCTAGATTATGTAATAGGTGATCTACTGAATTTTCAATATTATTAGAAGTTATTAGTAGGTCATCAGCAAACAGTTGTATCTTGGGGCATAATTTGTCTGACACTTTATATCGTTTAACGCTGTCATTATTTCTAACATAATTTGCAAGAGGCTCAATAGCCAAGGCAAACAGTAATGGGGAGGGGGGCACCCCTGTTTAGCACCTCTTAATATTTTGAATGGGATAGACAGATAAGAGCCAATCTTTACATAGGCTATGGACTTCTCATATAGTTTTTTAATTAATCCTATAAAGTTTGGGGAGAAACTGTATTTTTGCAGGGCTTTAAACAGATATGACCAACTTAGGGAGTCAAAAGCTTTATCTATATCAAGGCTTAAAATAGAAAGCTAATTTTTTTCTTGTTTGCTAAGTCTATTAAGGACAGTAATCTAATTACATTCTCTTGTGCCTTTCTGTTTTTGATAAACCCGGTTTGGTCTTCATTAATTAATATTGAAAGAATATTATTTAATTTGTCTGCTAAGATAGACATGAATACCTTGTAATCAATATTAAGCAAAGAAATTGGCCTGTATGAT
This sequence comes from Protopterus annectens, assembly GCF_019279795.1. Lineage (NCBI taxonomy): Eukaryota > Metazoa > Chordata > Ceratodontiformes > Protopteridae > Protopterus > Protopterus annectens. The sequence goes on along the minus strand of NC_056751.1, from coordinate 82,987,049 downwards.
GTGCCAGGGTGGGCTCTTTATTTGGTTTTATGATGAGAGATATGATAGAATATTTCCATGAGGGAGGGATGTTTGCTGTAGTTTTAACTTCTTGGAATGTATTGAGTAAGATTTTCAAGATGTTATTGGGTAAGAGTTTGTAAAATTCCGGAATTAGACCATCCAGCCCTGGTACCTTTTTTATCTTAAGATTTTTTTTTTATTTGTCCCTTTTATTCTTTAAAGGAAAAGGGTTTATCTATGTTATTAATATTGTGTTTGGATAGCTTCTTTTGAACATTATTAGCAAGAAAGTTGTCTATACTTTTGTTATCACTTGTAGATGACTTATTATTATTAATATTCTTGTAATGGTTTTTAAAACATAAGATTTTTTTTAGATCTGCAACTTTGATAGTCTGATTATTTCTTACGTATATTACTTCTTATATGACTTTTTTCATTTAAATGTTTAGATCTAATCGCAATCCTGTGCATACTCATGGGATTAACTGCGTAGGATTGTAATCTGATTTTTCATGCTGCATGATTCAGTTTACATATGTCAGCTAATGCTTGTCATTTGCTGTTTGTTTTAGTTTTAGATCATCAATTTCTTTTTGTATGTCTACCAGTTTTTTATCCCACTCTTTCCTTTTATTTATATACTAGCTTTTGACTTTTCCATGTAAGACTACCTTTAAAGTGTCCCATAGAATAATATCTGAAACTTCTCCATTATTACTGACATCTAGGTAAAGCTTTATTTCATCTAGAAACCATTCTTTAAATCCTTGTACTGTTACTAGATAAGCAGGTGGTCTTTGGCAGACGTTTAATGGGTCGGTATTAAGTGATATTGTATGAGGAAGTCAGGAGTGGCAGAGAAGTATGTAACAGTGGTACAGGATATGAACGAGGGTAGTGTGACAGTGGTGAAGTCTGCAGTGGGAGTGACAGATGCGTTTAAGGTGGAGGTGGGATTACGTCAAGGATCAGCTCTGAGCCCTTTCTTATTTGCAATGGTGATGGACAGGTTGACAGACGAGATCAGGCAGGAGGCCCCATGGACTATGATGTTTGCAGATGACATTGTGATCTGTAGTGAGAGTGGGGACCAGGTTGAGGAGACCCTGGAGAGGTGGAGATACGCTCTAGAGAGGAGAGGAATGAAGGTCAGCAGGACTAAGACAGAATATGTGTGTGTGAATGAGAGGGAGGATACAGGAATGGTGAGGATGCAGGGAGTAGAGTTGGCAAAGGTGGATGAGTTTAAGTACTTGGGATCAACAGCAAAGAGTTATGGTGAGTGTGAAAGAGAGGTGAAGAAGAGAGTACAGGCAGGGTGGAATGGGTGGAGAAGAGTGTCAGGAGTGATTTGTGACAGACTGGTACCAGTAAGAGTGAAAGGGAAGGTCTACAAGAGGGTAGTGAGACCAGCTATGTTGTATGGGTTGGAGACGGTGGCATTGACAAAAAGGCAGGAGTCAGAGCTGGAAGTGGCAGAGTTAAAGATGTTAAGATTTGCACTGGGTGTGACAAGGATAGACAGGATTAGGAATCAGTATATTAGAGGGTCAGCTCAGGTTGGACGGTTTGGAGACAAAGTCAGAGGCACGAGATTGCGCTGGTTTGGACATGTGCTGAGGAGGGATGCTGGGTATATTGGGAAAAAGATGCTAAGGATGGAGCTGCCAGGTAAGAGGAAGGCCTAAGATAAGGTTTACGGATGTGGTGAGAGAGGACATGCAGGTGGTTGGTGTGACAGAGCAATATGCAGAGGACAGGAAGAAATGGAAACAGATGATCCGCTGTGGTGACCCCTAATGGGAAAAGCCGAAAGAGAAGAAGAAGATTAAGTGCTACACTGAAAGTGATAGCATTGTAATCAGACATAGGGCATGATGTCAACATTACATTATCATTTATGACCAGTAAAGAACTGGCTACAAAGACTTTGTCTATGTTGGTCTGCATGCCAAACCTAAGAGTAAGAGTAGTGAGAATACTTCAGGGAGGATAATATTTTTATACCATCAATGTCAATTAGGTTTCCGTCTTTTACATAGTTATTCAAGTATTGGCAACAGGGGACATCTTGAAGGGCTTAGAGCTTGTAGTATCGGTGGAGGACAAAAAACAATTAAAATCACCTGCCAATAGTAACTCACCTTTAGACTTTAATGTTATGGTGTCTAAATGTTTTTTCACAGTTTTAGTCCCAATACCTGGTATCCAGTAGGTGTTTGCAAAAGTGTACATTTTTTTATCTAGTTTTAGTATGAGTAAAGCAAGCATACCATCATTGCTTGAATCTGAGTCAACTATTTCTGGAATTCTCATTGATTTTCTGTGTAAAATTAGGACACTTCTTCTCTTGTGGCTGTAGTTTGAACTCACCAAAATCTTATAATCCTTAAAGGTTCATTTGTTTAGATCTTTGGTTACTAATTGAGATTCCTGAATGAATGCAAAATCTACTTTATGTGGCATTAAATATCTCTTGACGTTACTCCTTTTCATGGGATTGTTCAACTCACTGACATTAATAAGATATAATGTTAAATATTATCATTTGATGGAGACTGCTATTATAAGTAAAATGGAAAAGTATTTTCTTTGATTCACTATAACAAATACAAAGTGTTATGGACAATTTAAAAACTCTAAATTTGAAAACAATAAATCTGTGTATTTTAATAACCTTCTGCATGGATAAACTAAATCCAGGCTTACTGATTCCAAGATGGCGGTCGTCTAGTTTGCACCTTCTCCATAGAGCTCCCTTCCTTACCTACAGTCTCAGCTGAATTATCATGCTTTAAATACCAACTCTCACAACTTATGTAAAGGAATCAACTATTTTATCCTTATTCATCGGAATCGGAGGACTATTTAACTAATCCAGACAAAAGAACAGTCAATATATCGCATTTTCGCTCCAGTGATCTTAGCCACGTGCATCCAAGGGGCCTCGGACTAACTACTGCACACTAATAACTATCGTATCTAGACCATGGCTGATAACTCGGACACTATGGAGACACAATCTACCAAAGCTAAACATTCCACAATCTTCTCTCCAGAAAAAGATGTGGTTTCCAAAAGACAAAAAATCACTAAACAACCAGCGTATCTCAACAAATCAAGCGCTAAAAGTAAAACTAAAGCCAACTTCCACTTAGATGAGCTTAAATCATCACTTCAACCTATACATCTTGCCATACAAGGATTCTCCGATCAACTAACCGATTTTGGCAAAACTATCAACCAAATTGTGGAAAGAGTGGACACTCCTGAACACAAGAATCAGGCTAATGAAGTCTTGATCCAATCCTTGTCTGAAGAACTACGCGCTAAAGCTACAATGCTATCGGACCTACAATCTAAAGTAAAGGACCTGGAAGCTAGAAGTCGCCGCAATAACATACTAATCAGAGGTCTCCCAGAGACCTATGATAGCCACAATTTATTATCAACCACCAGGCAAATCTTCGAAGCTTTACTAGGCTCGGAAAGTCGTTCTACTGGCTTAGTTGTAGAGAGAGCACACAGGGCCATGCATAAACGTCAAGACTCTTCTACCCCATGTCAAATCTACACTAAGCTACTTAACTTCCAGGACACTCAAAAAATTTTAATGGCTGCAAAAAAACAAAAATATTTTATCTGGCACAAACACAAACTCACTTTCTCTCAGGACTTGCCTCTCCCAATTAAATTAAACAGGCAATATTTGTCTCCATTTTGTGCAGACCTGGTTAAGAAAAATATCAAGTTCCAGATGTGATACCTGAACGCCTTGATCTCTTATAATGAAAATAAATAAACAGTCAACACCCCAAAAGAAGCAAAAGAGGCTTTTCTTAAAGCCTTCAACAACTCCCCTGTTCTGTAATGTGCCTCTACTCTGGAATATTTCTTTAATACTTTCACTATAATTGCTGGAGTCTTGAACATAATTCTTCACGCACCGGATATATCTGCTCTAGTCCTGGCTTCATTTTACAAGGTAGCTGGGCATCTACAGAAATGCACAGGGTTGTTGGTCCCATATCCCTTCGGGATCTATCTGTGTGACATTGGTTCTTTGGTTCAACTGGGAACCTTGTTGTATCCAGCCTTAGTGATTTGGGGGATCTTCATGCTGGGTGACTTCCTGTGGTTCCCATGCGGTATGCTCCTCCTATGATGCCAAAACTACTAACTGTCTCTTCGATATGCCAACTTCCAGCGTTATGACTGACCTGGCTCCGCTTATAAAGCAATAAGCTATCAATGACTCCTCAGATTAGTCATATAAACAATACGCTAATTAATATTGCTTGATTGCTAACTATCCTTTCTGCATTATGTGCCTGGCTTCTTTGATAACTTAAAGGGTTGTTTAAGCTCGCCTCGATCAATTCTATACACACGCTTGCTACGCTTCCTGTCAGTTCCAAACAATACTTTAAAAGGATGCCAATACTACATTTGTCAAACCCTTGTTGCTGTTTGTTTATTGTTGCATCTGACACAGCTGGTTAGTATGTCCCATTCTTCGGCGATCTAGTGCAGATAAGGACATGGTTAAAATAAGAAGCCTGACACATAGGCAGAACTTGAGGCGTTAAAAATCAATAATTTCATTAAAATGTTGTATAGTCCTTACTTATGGAAAACATTGCCTTACTAATTGACCTCGTACAACCAGCATCATATTTACTTATGCTTATTATCTAACTTGTATCCTTTAACTTGGATGTTCGGGGTCTTTTGTGAGTTATTTGTGTTAGATTTTGCATGTGTGTTAGTAAGTTGCATTTATGTTGTTCATAGCCTAACTAAGACTAATTCACATTTTATTTACCTCTGCTGCTTCAACAGATACTGCATTTGCTCAGTCCTAGGTTTTCTCCTATATTACCTAGTCATATTTGTAGTTACTGGCAGCTCATTATTTACTGCCTAGATAGATAATTGTAGTAGAGAAAATCAGTGAGTTATGTTATGTAGTACAAGTTTTATAATCATATATGTACACATAAGTTTGTATCCTATATGAGCTCAAAGCCTGTGTCTTCCATCCTTTGTTTGTATCCTATATTTATCTTTATCATCATTCTCCTTTGTCCTTTACCTTTAGTACTGTGCTATAAGCTTTCTATGTGTGGCCTTTTCTATTGTTAATTCGGCTGCTTACATAGATAAATAACAAGCGGCGATTTTTATTTTTTTAGTTTTATTCTTACTTTTCTTTGTCTTTTTACTAGTGTTTTTCCTGTCTGCTTCCCAATCTATCCGCCTACTAACTTTCTCCAAGCATCAACCACTACCTAAGTCTTCCCTTGTCTTTATGTCATTATACGACTACGTCTGGCTACTCTTTCTTTACCAATCCTCGGTCTCTAGTGGAGCTCATGGATGCTTGATATTAGGGTCCTAGTATGATCTATCTTTGGATGTGGATTGCTTTGTATATATGTATAGTGTTACTTATTGTAATTTTAGGACTTTATACATGACAATTTTCTACTGTGTGTTTTCATTGTTAATCAAGGTTTATTGGAACTTTTGTTATTTTGCTTGTATTCCTTCACTCATAGGGGTAGGGTGGTTAGGCACTGGGGTAGATTTGAAGGAATACTGTGCTACCATTTCTATTATTATTATTATTACTATCGGTCTCCTCACCCTACATGATGTTTTGATATGGTCTCTCACTTCTTCTAAACACCTAACCTCACTGACTATCCTTTTCCTTCCTACGTGTAAATACCCTCTTCAAGGGTAAGGTTATACTAAACCCCAAATTTATAGTTTCCTTTTAATTAGTGATTATGGCGTGGTCTGTTGACTCATGGAATGTTAGAGGATTACAAAACAAATCCAAAAAATCTCTTCTCTTTCACTTATTGTTTAAATCTCAAGCTAACATATGTTTCTTACAAGAAACACACATATACAAAGAGGACTGGGCTAAAGAGGAAAAAAAGTGGATAAAATCCATCAACTCTGCAGGTGATAATTCCAACTCTAAAGGGGTGGCCACTATAATCAAAAATGATTTTCATGGGGTTATCCTGGAGGAGAAGTCTGACAAAAATGGTAGATGGTGTTATTTCACCTCTCAATTTCCTAACCTCAATAAACCAATCCTCTTTTTCAATCTCTACGGCCCATGTACTCAACAACAAGTCTTCATCTTAGAGATCTATAACATTCTTTCTGCTTTTCAGGACCACCATATTATTTTAGGGGGAGATTGGAATGCTGTTATAGACCCCAGTACAGATCGCACCAGCAAATCTCTCTCATACAGTTTTCAAGCATCTCTAGCACTAGAGGATTTAATAAATTACTTTAACCTTATTGACCCCATTTCATTCTGTGGACATCTATCTAAAGACAAAATTTACACATATTATTCGAAATGTTATAATACATGGTCACGGTTAGATTTCTTTCTAGTATCCGATTCCCTCTCTAATTTCAAGATAAACTTCTCATTAGAACCTAGATTCTTCTCTGATCATTCAAGAATCACTTACAAGATTAGACACAATCCAGGATCAACTTCTCTCCCCCGATATAATAACTGGACTTTGAACAGCAACCTGCTTTCCAATAAGGCCATAACTCAAGAAATTACAGAAATACTATCAGACTTTAGCTCTAACCTTGAAAGGTCACATATCCCATTTGATATCCAATGGGCCGCCTGTAAGGCCAGTTTAAGAGGTCTTTTAATCAACAAAGCCTCCTATTATAAAAAACTCTACAAAGATAAGGAATCTAAGCTAATCTCGAGGATTTCTGATTTAGAAAAACAACAAAGGCTAAATCCAGACCCTAACTTACACAAAAAAATTAGCAATTCTCAAAAAGACCTACTAGAACTTCATCAACAAAACCTTTCCCTATCTGAACAAAAACTTATTGCAACTTATTCAGAAAGGGTGCAAATCCCCTCTAAAACTTTGGCAAGAATAATAAAAAACAATCAGGGCTCCACCAGAATCTCCTTATTACATTTCCAAAATAAAATATATAAGTCGGACTCTGAAATAATACAACTTTTCTCGTCCTTATACTCAGATGTTTATTGTAGGAAAGTAGACCCCTCTATTATCCGGTATATGGATAGCTTTCTGAATTCTATTAAATTTCCCTCCCTGAATGAATCTCAATGCTCTATGCTTTCTGCTCCCTTGAGTCTCCAGGAAATCCAAAATGTTACCGCCAGTCTCAAGTTAGGCAAATCCCCTGGCCCGGACGGCTTTACAGCCGAATTTTTTAAAACCTTTAATCTGATAACCTCCCCCATCCTTTTGAAGGTATTTAACTATATAATAAAAAATGGAATATCTGATTTACACTGGAACACCTCGTAAACTACACTAATTTTGAAAAATAAGAAAGATAACGCTGACCCCCATAACTATCGGCCTATTTCACTAATCAACATTGATATTAAGATCCTAGCATCTCTCCTGGCGAACAGATTGAAGAGAGTTACGCCCTCTTTACTCTCTTTGGAACAGGCCGGCTTTATGACCCATAGACACACATGGGACAATACTTTAACACTGAACTCCCTAATCCTCTTCACCAAAAAAAGAGAAAAATCCGATCTATGCACTAACTTTAGACGCTTCAAAAGCCTTTGACAGTGTAAACTGGGATTTTCTATTTCAAACCATGGCTCATTTTAGTATACCTATCGCCTTTTCTGATATGATTAAATCTTTATATAAAAATACATACACATATCTATGTATCAACAAAAACCTATCCAAATCAATAAAGATTACAAATGGTACAAGACAAGGCTGTCCTTTATCCCCTTTCCTTTTCAACATATTTATGGAACCATTCTTTCTATATATTGCCCAGAATACCTTTCATGTGATTCCCAAAGTCCTAAACACAAGAATATTACTTTCTGCCTTTGCAGATTACCTTAACCTATATTTCCAACTTTCTAACACTGACCTTAGTAAAATAATCAATTCTATTAAGTTTTGAAAGGCCTAAGATTATCAGATTAACCATAAGAAATCGCACATCTTTCCTATCAACCCTGTGGGTCACAAATCTAATTATTTTCCTGATTCTCCCTTTCAGACAACCTTTGACATTAAATATCTTGGCATTCACTTCGAACATAACCAATTGTCTATGCTCCAAAATAATTTGCTCAGAACTTGGTCGAAAATATTACAGGACCTTCGTAGATGGGGAACTAACGAACTTATCTCTCTTATCCAAATCTGCGATAGTTAAGATGAACATACTTCCCAGACTCCTTTATCAATTTAATGCCTCAGATCAGATAATATCTAAGTCTTTCTTATCAAAGATTAATAAAGAATTAGCCAAATTTATCTGGTTTCCTAAATCAGTCAGAATTTCATACTCTAAATGAATCTTCCCTAAGAGTAAGGGCGGCCTCTGTCTACCGAACTTTCAATTGTACTGTACAATTATTTGTGCTAATAGAATTCTGTCTATCTCGAAACTCAATCATGGAGAGTATAACTCTTACCCTACCTGGATCAAGCTATGGTATCAACATGTTCAAGCCAACAAAATTAACCCTGTCACTCTCCCTTTTCTTTCCCCGGATGCTATCAACAATTCTAAGTTATCCACCAATCTAAAACATAAAATCAGAACTTTTCAAATTCTATTAAAACATATTAAACTTGATAGTGTTCTTCCTCTACTCCAACCTCTCCACTTAAATCCCAATATTAAAATGAATAATCTGTTAATTAATCTTTCTAACTTTCCTCTCATTAAAAATATTGTGGTTTGGGATATTCTTAAACACAGAAATGAATCACTTACCAATCTTCGCATAATCCTTAAGGTTAATAATAAGTACATAACTATTCTCCGTCAATTACGAGAACTAGTCGCATCAAAATTCGCCCACCTCATAGTCAATAGTCAAGATATCACCAAGCTGGAGGTAGTCATCCAAACTCTTTCGAATTCAGAGAAAATGATCTCTAAATCGTACAATCTGCTGATCTCCATAATACACGATTCAGACTGCCTTTTCTCTGGTTATTGGGACAACCATAATTCACATCTTTCGGAGAAACAAAAGCTTTCTGCCATAAAAAAATACCTTAGATCTATCCCCATTTAAAAAACTTATTTACACACAATTAATGATCAACAACAACTCATACTATACTCCCTCTGTCTTAAACAAGTTTGACTCTAAGAACTCTCCCTCTTGTCCGTGTTGTTCCTTCCCAAGTGCCGATCTTCTACACATTCTATGGTTCTGCAATTACTCACATAAGCTTTGGTCCTCACTGAAAGTCCGTCTCGAGAAAATGGGATACCATAAATCGACCCTCTCCTGGGAAATAGCGATTCTTCATATAGCTACTGTAAATCTTTCTAAACTTGATATGCATGTACTTGTTATTCTATGCTCTCTTATGAAATTATATATCACCAAAAACTGGATAGATCGTACCAAACTCTGTTGGAATAACTTTAAGGAAATGGCACTTGCATACATCTCAGCACAGAAATTTATTACGAAAGGTCTCAGGAAGGTTGCCCTCTTAAGAAAAGTTTGGAAAAGGGTTCTTGACCTTATCCTTAGTGAATAACAACCCTAACACCTTTATTTAGAACTGAGATTTATCTTACACTTCATGATGAACCTTTATTTATACTGTTATCTCTGAGAAGCATGTCTCTCTCATCCTAATTTATCTCTCTTTATGGTAGCACACTTGCTAGTTAATTTGTACATACTGTATATACTTTAGTATGTTTTTCAGGTTTTGTTTGTTTTACATGTTTAATATGAGTTCAGTTTATCGCTCATTCATGTATCTGTGTTAAAATATTGGTTTTCTATTTTCTTTCTTGTTATTCTTAGGAAATAAATAAAAAGTTATTTGAAAAAAAAAATCCAGGCTTACTATAGCTCTCATAGAAGCCACAAACTAACCCTCTCATGACATCTAGTGGGAATTCCTAGCTACTGCAGGTTAATAGCACGAAGTAGGGAAACTGTATGTACATTAAAAACATACAAAAGGAAAAACTCAATTTAACATATATGTATGCATGAACTAAGAACATGAAGCTGTATACAACTTCTTTTTTTTTTTTGATAAACAGACTAAGATAAATTGATTAAACCTAATAATTATTTGTTACTATGAGTAAATACAGGCCTACAATGTCATTAAAGCAGACAGGAAAAAAGATGCATTTAAAATCTGTTACTGTCAGAAACGTATTTGTAATTCTTATTTTAAATATAAAAGTAATTCACATTAAATAAATCACTATTTACAGTAAAACATATGCTTATAAGACTTTTTAGATAAAAATAATTGTTAAATGAATGAAAACACAGTTCAAACGGTCATTCTTAAATCTGACTGGCTGTTAAGAGTTTAGCGAAGATAAACAGGTTCAAAGGTCATGGCTACATCCTGAAAGACATCACAGATTGTTTCTCATGAGTCTGTGAGCTAACTGAAGCCTTTAGAAGCTCAAATTTGTCACAAAAGTTGTCAAAATCCCATCCCAAAATAAGGCGGGAATTTTCTAGTGAAGTGAAACTTTTAAGCATAACTTGTAAAATGATGAATATTTAAAATAAAGGCTTCAAATTACCAACCATACACAGCTATAAGATGCATTAGCTAAATGGAGCACATTGCAGAAGTTCAGTTAAGTAGTAAATGTATATATAACAATAAAATGTTGCCACTTTCTTTTTAAACATTTAAAAGTAACAAAGCAAGCATTTCTCTCTCCTCTCTCTCTCTCTTTCGGCTTTTCCTGGTTAGGAGTCGTCAGGGCAGACCACCTTGTCCACTCATGACTGGCAGTGGAGTTTTACAGTGTTGAGTTGCCAGCCCGGTGCCCAACCTTCCACGGCAGGCACACACACACATGCACTCACGCCTAGGGCCAATTTTAGCATATCCAATCCACTTGCAGCATGTCTTCGGGATGTGGGAGGAAACCGGAGCACCCGGAGGAAACCCACACGACCACAGGCAGGACATGCAGACTCCGCACAGAAGACACCCCAGCCAAAGATCGAACCGGAGAGCCTCTTGCTGTGAGGCGACAACTCTAACCACTGCACCACCGCAGCAGTCAGTGATTAAATACTATGACAACAGGGCTAAAAACAGAAAGGGAAGGCACATACATGAAGAAATAAGTATAGGATATAAAATAAATCTTATATATATATATATATATATATATATATATATATATATATATATAAATATATGAAATGAGTGATTTCATACCATTGCACTAGTGCTATGCCATGTATTTAAAGAGATAAGTATAAAATAGTAGTTTGCAGTTGGATAAGATTTTCATTTACTTGAATTTTGAGTACTATATATTATTTATAAAGTTAGCATTGTTGTGGAAAAGATAATAGGAGAGAAAAAAGTTACATTACCTTCTGCGTTTGATTCCACATTATTTAGAAAGGAGAAAACAAAAACTTGCATAAAATGTGAAGTTATGTATAATCATTTGTCTCTGGGTTTCTTTTTTTCTTTAATAGTCCACTCATTTTTTTAAGCTTGTCTTTTTAAGTTCATTGAAGAATCCATGGGTTCAGGTTGACTTAAAAGGTTCTTTTTTTGGACAAATATGGATGCTTCTTTGAGAGAGTCAAAAATGTTCTTTCCTTCTGGCAGGGATAGTCTTATTCTTGCTGGGAATACGAGTTGTGCTTTGATTCCTTCTTTTTTTTAATGATTTTATTAGAGGGCCACATGTTCTTCTTTTGGACATTACAAGGGGTGAAAAGATGTTGTCAAACCTGACAGTTTGGTCACCAATTTTTTAATGAAGCAAGGGACCAAGCAGTTCTTAAAACAAGGTCTTTGTTTTGAGTGGAGATAAATATTTTACAATAATAGATCTTGGACAGCTGTTTTTACTGGATACAAAAGTTGTAGTTAAAGACCTGTGTGCCCTTTCTATCCCAAAAGATAGTGCTTCAGGTAGGTTTAGGATTTTAGTAAACCAACAAGTCAGGAAACTAATCATATTGTCCCCCTCCATCTGCTCCAGAATGCCATAGATTCTTATACTGTTTCTCCTGATTCTATTCTCAATGTCATCCATCTTTTCAATGGGTCTGGTGTTTTCTTGAAGAAGAAAGTCTGTGTTTCTCTCTTTCTGTTAACATGTAGTCTATATCTGTTACAGAATCTTTCAAAGCAGCAATATAGACAGTTTGTTGTTTAAGGACTTCATTTAATAATGTTATTTTTTGGTGGTATCTTCTTTTATGCTGTCCACTTTTAAGTTTAATTTGTTTGTTTTACCCACCAAGTCTTGAACTGTAGTAAAGACTGCCTATATTTCTTTCATCACTGGAGTTTCTTACTATATGCCGCGGTGGTACGGCGGTAGCGTTGTTACCTCACAGCAAGAGGTTCTCCTGTTTGTTTCTCGGCTTGGGAGTGCCTTCTGTGTGGAGTCTGCATGTCCTCCCCATGGTTGGGTAGCGTTCGAAAGACATGCGTGCGTAAATGGGCGTGCCTTTGTTGAAGGTTCGGCGTCGAGCTGGCACCTCGGCGTTTTGTAAAAATCTACTGCCAATCATTAGCAGACCGGAGTTCTGCTGTAGCGACCCCTTACCGGGAAAAAGCCGAAAGACAAACAACAACGACTGGAGTTTCTTGCTGAGAAAACTTGGAGCTGCTCATCTTCCTTTGTGAATGTGGTTTCAATGTCCCTTCTGTTAGAAAGTTTGATAGGAAAATATGAAAATTACAGCTTAAAAATTGCACCAACCTGTAGCTTACGACTTCCAGAATCTGATTTTTAGTTGTTACAGGTCTTTGTTGGTGAAATTAAATAAAAAATCCTGTCAAGAAAAAATGAAGACTGCAGAGCTCAAGGACTCTGCTGCTTTCAGCTTGCCATCCAAGCCACTCCCCTAACACAATGGGCTTTCTTCATGGTCTTACAGTGGGAGCTATCAGAATGCAAAAAAAAATAAACAAACAAAAAAAAATATCAGTCCCAGCCTGGAAACTGAGATAGTGTTTTGCTGATGTTGCTGAGGACCTGACATGTGGGTAACTACAAATGCCAAGATCCTGTCAGTTTGTCTGAGGAAAGAAATATTTGCTACAGTAACAGACTCCCAAGACTGCTCATAGAAACTGTATCATTTGATTCAGGGTGGCAAAAAACTTTTGCAGGTTTATTATTATCCTTAGAAAAGTACAGTTGTGTACACTTACCATAAATGTAGATGTTCGAGTGTATTCACTGTTGCAGTCATCACATTTGGGTTATCTGCTTGCAGTAGCCCTCAGTCAGCCTGATTATCAAAGTCTTGGGTCCTGCGTCAGTTGCTGTCTCATCGACCATGACGTCAGGTAGTCAGGGGCATAAAGCATGCAGCCGATGCCATTACATCAGTTTTTCTTGCCCCAGATGTCAGGTGCCCCCCTAATGGGAAGCAATTAAATATTTATATACAAGGTTACACCTCCAACAAAAACGCAAATACACCAAAAAGCTTTCAGCATAGTAAAAAGGAATAGAGGTATAGCCAAAAGAAGTCAGGGGGCTGGAGGGAGGGTAACCAGGACTGCAACAGTGAATACACTCGAACATCTACATTTATGGTAAGTGTACACGACTGTACTATGTTCTTCGTGTTTCACTGTTGTAGTCATCACATTTGGGTAGATTCCCAAAGCTAAGGATGGGAGGAGGAAATTAGATAGCATTAGGACCAGCTATAAGGCCCTGCAAGACTGTAGTGACAAAGTCAGCTCTGAATTTAGAGAAAATTGGCAAATGGAAATGCTTGGTGAAAGTATGTACAGAACTCCAGGTAGCAGCTTCTAGGATGTCCCTGGTAGGGACACCTCTGAGAAAGGCTGTAGAGGTAGATGCAGCCATGGTTGAATGTGGTCTTATCCCCTGTGGGATAGGTTTTCCATGGCGCTTATAGCAGAAATTAATGCAATGGCCTATCCATTTAGAAATGGTTTGTTTTGAAATGGCCTACCCCTCTGCCCCTGCAGCAAATGCCACCAGCAGCTGTTCAGATGTCCTGAGAGGTTTAGTCCTGCCCAAGTACAATCTTTTGCCTGTGCACATCTAAGGAGTGCAGTATACATTCCCTTTGTTCTGTGGATTAGAAAAGAAGGTTGGCAAATGAATGGACTGATTAAGAGCCACACTGGATACTACCTTGGGCATGAAGGAGGGATTGATCCTGAGGGATACCCTGCCCGCATGAAAGATGATAAAAGGCTCCACTGCCATAAGGGCCTGTAATTCAGACACCCTTCTTGCTGAAGTGATGGCTAAAAGGAAGGCTGTTTTTCAAGAAAGGAATTTCAACTCTGCATTTGCAGCTATCTCAAAAGGAGGTAGAGTGAGTTTTTCCAATACAAAGTTAAGGTCCCAGGCTGGGGTTGGGGCTCTCGTGGGTGGTCTTAAGTTTTTGGCCCCTCTGAGGAACTGCTTGAGCAGTGGATGAGAGAAGAGGGGTGGTTCTGTATTGTACTGAGCTGAAATGGCTGAGGCATGAATATTGATGGAGGAAAATGACAGGCCCTTGTGAAGCATCTCAGTTAAGTATTGAAGAATCTGAGGTAAATTGGATGCTGCTGTGCCCATCCCCTGAGTTTGGTTCCAGGAACAGAATCTTTTCCATTTTTCAGCATAGGATTTTATAGTACTAGGCCTCCTTGCCTCCAGAATGACATCCAACACTTGTTTACTGAGGGAAGGTAACAGAGAGATCAGGTAATTAGCCAGGCTGCCAGGTTCAGGGTTTGAAGCTGAGGGTGCAGAATCTGGCCCTCCTGCTGGGACAGCAGGGTAGGGGTCTGAGGCAAGTGCCATGGTGCCAGCAGTGATACACTGCGCAAGAGGGGGTACCAGTGTTGGCGTGGCCAGTCTGGTGCAATCAGTATCGTCCTTGGTCTGTCCTGTTTGATCTTTAGTAGTACCTTGGAGTGGAGAAAAAGAGGAGGAAAGGCATAAACTGATAGATTTTTCCAGGTGAAGGACAGAGCATCCACTTTCCAAGCTTGTTTGTGGGGAGTCCTTGTGCAGAATCTGTCCAATTGGTAGTTCTGGGGGAAGACAAACAGGTTCATCTCTGGGCTCCCCCATTTGTTTATCAACATGTTGAATGTCTTTGGTTCCAGTTTCCACTCATGTGGGTCCATGAGATTTCTGCTTAGTTCGTTTGCCTGCTTTCCTGGCAGGAATTGAGCCTGTAGGTGCACTTGGTAGCTAAGGCTGTGCTCAACAGAGCCATGGCTAGTCTGCAGAGAGGGTATGAGTGGGTTCCCCCCTGCTAGTTTATGTACCAAACAACAGTGGTGCTGTCCGTCTTTACCATTAATTGTCCTGGAAGAATGTGGTCCTTGAAGGCTGTCAGAGCATTCTGTACAGCTAACATTTCTTTTTGACTGATATGCAGGTGCATTTGTCTTGGGTTCCATTTGCCCTGAATGCACTTCCCTGCCAAGTGAGCTCCCCATGCATAGTCTGATGCATCTGTTGTTAGGGTTTGGGCGGCAGGGGGTAGAGTGAATGGCAGTCCCTTGTTTTGGTGGCTGGCCTCTGCCTACTAAAGGAACTCCTAACTGTAGGCAAGGTATGATCGGAATCATTGCTTCTAGATCCTGAGAATGTTGATACCATAGGCTTTTTAGATACCATTGTAGTTTCCTCATATGCAGTCTTGCATATGGAATTAGGAGAATGCAGGAGGCCATGAACCCCAAGGCTTGCAGTATTTGTCTTGCAGATAGCAGGGTCTTTGTGGCCATTAGTTTGACGTAAGCTGTCAAATGAACTTGTTTCTCTGGCGTGAGGAAAGCCATCTGGGAAGTTGTGTTCAGGCTTGCTCCCAGGAATACAATTTGTTGACATGGTACAAGATGAGATTTCTTTTTGTTTATGATGTACCCCAGACAAGTTAGCACTTTTTGTACAAACGCCAGATGATTCAATAGTATGTCCTGGCTTTCTGCCTGAATTAGACAATTGTCCAGATATGGGTATATTTGAATATTTCTTTGCCTGCAAAATGCAATGACTGGAGCTAGGCACTTTGAGAATACCCTGGGCACAGTAGATAAGCCAAAGGGCAGTGCAGAGAACTGATAGTGCATGAAGCCTGCTTTAAAGCGTAGATATCTTCTGCAAGATTCCCTAATTGGGATGTGCAGGTAGGCTTCCTTTAAATCTAGTGTTGCCAATCAGGCATCCTTGCCTAGCATAGAAAGCAACTGGTGAAGAGTTAGCATCTTGAATTTTGGGATCACCAAAGAAGTGTTTAGGATAGAGAGGTCCAGGATAGGATGCCAGTTGTCTTTTCTGGGCACCAGGAAAAGTCTCGAGTAAAAACCTTGTCCCCTTTCCTCTTCTGGGACAGTTTGAATACTTAAGAGAGAGCGAGAACTTGCTTTTGAGCCTCTGCCCACTGATTTGGGGGTAGATCTGGCCAACTGTTTGGGGTTGGTAAAGTGTGGAAGTGGAATCTGTATCCTTGAGAAACTATATTTAAAACCCATTTGTCCTGGGTAATGAGTTCCCAGTTTTTTTCCTGCAGAGCAATCTTTCCCCCCTAAAGGAGCAGTCATTTGAGAAGGGCTTGGAAGTTTTAAAGTTAAGTCTTTGAGGCAGTTTACCATAGAGGGGAGTCTTACTACTCCCTGCTTTGAAAGTGGGAGGCCCCCACTGCTTAGTCCTGTGCGTACCTTGGGACTGAAGCCTGGGTGTTCTGCTGGTTCTGGGTTTGGACTCTGAAGGCCTAGAAGAGGCAGAAAAGGACCAATTCTTAGAGGGCCAATGCTTACTAAATCTTGGAGGCTGCACTTGCAGGAAATCTTTAACAGTTTGCATAGATTTAGCTTTTTCCTCCATCTTTTTAAGTACTGCTTCTGCTTTGTTGCTAAACAGGCAGTCCTGATTTAAGGGAGCATCCTGCAATTTAGCTTTAACATGATCTGGCAAAGATTGCTCCTTAAGCCAAGCATGCCTTCTAAGTACAGACCAAGTGACAGCAGCCCTGCAAGATGCTTCCAGTGAATCAAAACCACATTGCAAAGTATGTTTTCCAACTTGTTCAGCAGAATGCATTAAATCCTGTAAATCCTTATTTTCAGCACAGTCAGGAATCAACATAATTTTCTATTTAAGCAATCCAATAATATGCTGCTGATACTTTAACATATGAAACTGGCAGTTTAAGGCCCTAATGGTCAAGGTTGCAGAAGTGTATACCTTCTTACCCCATCTATCCAGCGCCCTGGAATCTCTATCAGAGGGGGTAGGATTTTTGGCAATAGTAGCCTTAATGCCCTTAGGTCCCTGTGAAGTGGTCTCAGGATTCGCAGTAGGATTTTTAAAGAGGAACTTGTGAGAGTCAGGAACCCTGTAATATCTATCTGGTTTTCTGGGACCAGAGGTACGGAGTCAGGGGCTAAGCTAGATTCCGAAAAGGCATCATCAACAATGTCCAGTACAGGGGAGATAGCTAAAGGCCTGTGTTGGGGCAGGAGTAAGAAATCTCTAAGCCTCTTTTTAGAATCAGAGTAATCCTGGCTTTCCCAGCGAAAATGCTCCCTAAGAGTATGCAAGTTTTCACCAAAAGAGAAATCCTCTGGAGGGGAAGCAGAGGGAATAGAGTCCTCTGCATCAGAATCCTCATAGGTAGATAAGGGTAAATCCTGGTCATCAGAGGAAACAGAAATTTCAGAATCCTGATCAGAAGAATCATAAGCAAATTCAGTCCTAGGTCTCTTAGAGGGGGAAGGTTGGCTTCCCCTGATTAAAGTAATAAGGTCTTCAGCCATTCTTATCATTTGTGTTTTAGGCATAGAGGCCTGACCATGCGGTCTGGGCATCGGTTTTCTAGGCATGGATTGAGTTTTAGGCCTTGAAGAAGAAGATGGCGTTGGTTTAATATGCAAGTCAGTAGACCTGAATACACCCTCAGAAGCCGGTGCCTGCACAGTGGCTCAGGACCCATCCAAGGCAGAGACATCCGCAGGTTCCACAGTTGAAGCATCTCGCGGCATACCGGACTCTGAATGAGTCTCAGTAGAGGCCTGCGAATCTGAAGTAGCGGGTATCAGGGGCTGTGAAAGAGCCTCACTGAGTACAGATGAGCTGGCGACTAGCTTAGGAGAAGCATCGTCGGCAGCTTTGGACCTAGGCGGCCTGTCTCTGTCTTTATCTTTGCGTTTTTTCAGAATGTCAGTAGTCGGGTAGCTTACCAAAGCCATATCTGGGTAATTGAACCGAGTACCAAAATATTTAGAAGCGTAAATATACCGACGAATAGTTCGTTGTTTAAATAAGGCACAAAACCAACAGCGAGGCACATCGTGGTCAGGGCCTAGGCAAGGAATACAGTATGAATGAAAATCTTTATGAGATATCTGTTTTCCACAAAAAATACAATTACTGACTTTTACTGACATCAGTTTAGAGCAAGAAAAAGTTTCCTCAACGGGGTACTTAGCTTTAGTTGAAGACTTTGGTTCTGAAACTCAAAAACAAAAATTTCAGGAGTCGGCCGACCGGCACTTACGAACTGCTTCTGCTTTGGGCACCGTACGGCAAGAAAGACTGATGTAATGGCATCAGCTGCATGCTTTATACCCCTGACTACCTGATGTCATGGAAGATGAGACAGCAACCAACACAGGACCCAAGCCTTTGATAATCAGGCTGACTGAGGGCTACTGCAAGCAGATAACCCAAATGTGATGACTGCAACAATGAAACACGAAGAAAGTACAGTTTTGTACCTACCATAAATGTAGATGTCCGAACAGGAATGCATCTGCAGTCCTTACAAATGGGTTGTCCTGTCGTCAGGCAGCCCTTCGGTCGGCCGGATTCCAAAGTCTGGGTCTGGCCTCGGCTGGTGTCGCACTTCACCCGATGTCATAGCTGCAGTTCTTCGGGTATAAAGGCATCAGCCGACGCCATTTTCCTCATTGTTTCTTGCCCCAGATGCCAGTTGCCCTCTTGGATAGCTAAATTTTGGATAAATGCCAATGTTTCCAAATAGTAGAAGGCAAACACAAAAAATAAGCATGTATGTACATATATACAAACAAATACACCATAAGAGATCCCCCCCCAGCTAGCTATTAGATGGGCAAATACCCTAGGAATACCACAGAGGGGAAGGAGGGTGGGTAATCCTGACTGCAGATGCATTCCTGTTCGGACATCTACATTTATGGTAGGTACAAAACTGTACTATGTCCTTCAAGGATGCATCTGCAGTCCTTACAAATGGGTAGAATACCATAGCCAAACTAGGGAGGAGGAAGAAGAAATTATGGTGTAGTTAGGATCCCTTGCAAAACAGCAGTGGCAAACCCTGCTCGGGATCTAGAGTATAAAGGTAAGTTATAATGCTTGGCAAATGTATGCACGGAGGTCCAAGTAGCAGCCTCTATAATGTCCTTGGTAGCCACTCCTCGTAAGAAAGCTGTGGTAGTGGCTGTAGCCCTTGTAGAATGAGGCCTTATGTTCTGTGGAGTTTGCTTTCCATGGTAAGAGTAACAGAATCTGATGCAATTTCCTATCCACTTGGAGATTGTCTGTTTTGAAATTGCTTTTCCTTCCCTTCCTGTTGCATATGCTACCAGAAGCTGGTCAGTTTTTCTATTGCCCTTGGTTCTGTCCAGGTAGTAGCGCAACTGTCTATGTACATCCAAAGTATGCAGCAGTCTTTCCCCCCTGTTCTGTGGATTGGGGAAGAAGGTAGGTAGGTGGATAGCCTGGTTTAAAGACAGTCTGGATACCACCTTAGGCATAAATGTAGGATTTGTTCTCATGGACACTCTATCTTGATGGAAGATTAGGAAGGGTTGTACTGCCATTAAAGCCTGTAACTCAGAAACCCTTCTTGCTGAGGTAATTGTCAGCAGAAAAGCAGTTTTCCAGGATAGGTGTTGAAGATCTGCTGTTGCTGCTGGTTCGGAAGGGGGGAGTGTCAATTTTTCTAGCACAAAGTTCAAGTCCCATGCTGGTAACGGTGGTTTCCTAGGAGGTTTTACATTTTTAATTCCTCTCAGAAACTGCCTGAGTAAAGGATGCGAGAAGACAGGGGGATCGAAGCTGTATTCTGCAGAAATAGCTGATGCATGTATCTTGATGGAGGAATAGGACAGGCCTGTATGGAAAAGCTCTGCCAAATACTCCAGGATGTTGGCAATGTCTACCTTTGACACATCTTTTCCCCTTTCAGTACTCCAAATGAGAAACCTTTTCCATTTTCCTGCATAGTTCCTTCTTGTTGAGGGTCTGCGGGCCTCAAGGATAATGTCTTTAACCCTTTGGGATAAATCTGGGTTAGTTGCTCTTATGTAATGTTCCAGGCAGTCAGCTGCAGAGTTTTCAGGTTTGGATGCAGGGTGTTGTAGCCGCTCTGAGTTAACAGCAAAGGAATCAGGGGTAGTGTCCACATTTTCCCCCGAGACATGCTCCTCAGTAATGGGTACCAATGTTGTCTTGGCCAGTCTGGAGCTATCAGAATGATCCTTGGACGTTCCTCTTTGATTTTCAATAGCACCTTGTGCATCAAAGGAAGAGGTGGGAATGCATATGCTGTCAGGCCTTTCCAACTGAAGGATAGAGAGTCCACCTTCCAAGCAAGTGGGTGGTACGTCCTTGTGCAGAATTTCTTGAGCTGGTGATTGAGTGGGGATGCGAATAGGTCTATTTGTGGCAGTCCCCATTTCCTTGTTTGACCTTGAGGATGTCCGGGTGTAGCATCCATTCGTGAGCATCCGAGGTAGTTCTGCTTAATATGTCTGCTAGGATGTTTTCTTTTCCCAGTACAAAAATTGCTTGTAACTGAATGTTGTAGCTCAGAGCCATATTCCATAGGTCCAGTGCCATCCGGCATAGAGGGTATGAATGAGTGCCTCCCTGTTTGTTGATGTACCACATGACTGTGGTGTTGTCTGTCCTTATCATCAACTGCCCTTCTTGGAGGAATGGTCTGAAATTCTGGATTGCTAGTTTTACTGCCAGCATTTCCTTTTGATTTATGTGCAGGTGCAGCTGATCTGGAGTCCATAAGCCTTGTATGCACTTGTCCAGCATGTGGGCCCCCCAACCGAGGTCTGAGGCATCCGTTGTGATGGTTTGGCTTGGTTGAATGCTGTGGAAGGGCAAACCTGGGTTTGACTGGCATGCCTGAGCCCACCATAGGAACTCTTGTTTTAGGCATGGGATTAGTGGTATTTCGGTTTCTAGGCTGTGCCTGTGTTGAGACCATAAATTCTTGAGGTACCACTGTAGCTTTCTCATATGCAGTCTGGCATGAGGGACCAGGATTATGCAGGATGCCATGAAGCCCAAGGCCTGCAGTACTTTCCTTGCTGTTAGTTTGTTCTGCTTTGTTAATGCCAAGAAGTAGAGAGGAAGTTGTTCTTGTTTTTCTGCAGTTAGGAATGCCATCTGTTTTACTGTGTCCAATTCTGCACCTAAGAAGGTTATTCTTTGGGATGTTATCAGTCTTGATTTTTTTATATTGACTGTATATCCCAGGGCTTGCAGTAAGCAAATGACTCTTTGTAAGTCTTCTGTTAGCTTGTTTTTGTTGTCCGCTTGTATCAGGCAGTCATCCAGGTATGGATATATTTGGATTCCCTGAAGCCTGCAGTGAGCGATTACTGATGCCAGGCATTTCGTGAACACTCTGGGCGCAGTAGATAAGCCAAAGGGCAATACTGAGAATTGATAATGCTCTGATCCTGCAAGAAATCTGAGGTATCTTCTGCAATTTGGTCGTATGGGGACGTGCAGATATGCCTCCTTGAGATCTAGAGTCACCAGCCAATACTCCTTGCCCAGCATGGGAAGAAGTTGCTGTAGGGTCAGCATTTTGAATTTTGGAACAATGATGAATGTGTTTAAAGCGGACAGGTCGAGAATAGGCCTCCAAGTTTTCTCTTTTCTTGGTACCAGGAATAGTCTGGAGTAAAATCCCTTTCCTTGTTCCATAGATGGTACCCTTTCCACAGCTCTCATCTTTGCTAATTGAGCTATTTGTCTTAGAGCTTCTGTCTTTTGATTTGGTGGTAGGTTTGGCATTCCTCTTTTTCCTGGTAAAGTATGGAAATGAAATCTGTAGCCTTGGTCTTTAGTTTGCAAAATCCACTTGTCTCTTGTGATGTAGTGCCAGTTTTTTGAAAATAAGGCTAACTTTCCGCCTAAGGGTGCTGCTATTTGTTCCCTGGTAGGCGGTGCCAGAGCCAAGTCACTGTGATTGTCCTGTTGCAGTGGTAGTAGTTGTGTCTGTGCCTCGCTGGTTGTTACCTTGCCACTGGCGTCCCCTGTAGGCCCCTCCTCTGGATTGATTTCTGCCTCTTGAACGCCTATTCCTGCCTCTCTGTGTTTTAGAGGAGTCTGGAAAGGACCAATTTTTGGAAGGCCAGTTCCTGCTAAACCTTGGAGGCTGAACCTGTAAGAAATCTTTCACTGTTTGTACAGATTTTGCCTTCTCTTCCATTTTCTTCAGTACCTGCTGAGCAGGAGAACCAAATAAACTGACCTTATCCATAGGAGCATCTAATAGTTTTGCTTTAACATGATCCGGCAAGACCTGTTCTTTCAACCATGCATGCCTTCTTATAACTGTGCCAGTCATGGCTGATCTAAAGGAAGCCTCCAGTGCATCATAGCCACATTTTAAAGAATGGTTACTAACCTGCTGAATGTTATGCACCATTTCTAGAACATATTTCTTATCTAAAGAATCATCAGAGGACAGTTTCTTAGTTAACTGATCAAGCATAAACTCCTGGTATTGGATCATATGAAACTGACAGTTCAATGCCCTAGCTGAGAGAGTAGCAGAGGTGTATACTTTTTTACCCCATCTCTCTAAGGACCTGGATTCCCTTTCAGAGGGGAGAGGGTTTTTAACTGAGGTCGAAGCTACTGCCTTAGGCCCCTGGGAGATAGTCTCGGGATCTGCAAAAGGAGCCTTGTATAAATGGTGATGTGTGTCCGGGACCCTGTAGAACCTATCGGGCTTAGCAGGGGCTGGAGGCAAAGTATCAGGAGCAGTGCAAGCATCATTAAATGCATCATATACAACAGGGAGAACTGGAGGTATAGCTAAAGGCCTATGTTGTGGTAAATGCAAAAAAGTCCTAAGCCTTTTCCTTGAATCTGAGAAATCTTGCCCCTGCCATTGGAATTGCTCTCTCATGGCATGTAAGGTTTCCCCAAAGGAAAATTCCTCTGGTGGAGAGGCAGAAGGAATCGATTCCTCAGCATCGGAGTCTTCATAAGTAGAAAAAGGAGCCTCTGGATGGTCTGTATCGTCTGTATCATCAGAAGAATCATCTGAGGACACTGGTTCAGGGGGCTCTGCTCTAGGTCTCTTTTCTGGAGGAGGTTGAGAGGCCCTGTCTGGATGAGGTTGGGATCCCCTTATTAAAGAGATGAGATCCTCTGCCAGAGTGAGCATTTGGGAACTGGAACTGGGCCTGTGAGAGGGGGGCTTAACAGGCACAGACTTAGAAGTTTTGGCTGCTTTAGCCCTGGCAAAGGCCTTTATGGACATGGCTGCAGGCGGCCTAGCAGCACCACGTGCAGGGGTTGAAACATCCAAAGGGATGGTGTCCGATAATTCTTGTGAAACCACAGTAGCAGGTTGAATTTCAGAGGCCGATTCAACCAGGTTAGAAGGGGCCTCGGTAGTAGTCATGGATTCGCTGAAGATAGAACCGTTTGCTCGGTTTCGCCGAAACCGAGACACTCGCGGTTTGCTTAACCGCGGTTTCGCCGACACCGCGGACCGCGAGTGTCGGTCCTTTCTTTGCGTTTCTTAACAACTTGTGAAGTCGGAGGATCCGACGGCATTATGTACGCAAAATCTGAACCGAAAAACTGTTCAGCAAACTCCGACCGACGTCTAAGCGTCCATCGGTTGAAAGAAGCACAGGCTAAACAAGCTGCTACGTCGTGGTCTGGGCCTAAACAAGGTAAGCAGTAAGAGTGGAAATCTTTATGAGGTATTTGTTTCCCACAAGTTAAACAGTTATTCACTTTTTCTGACATCGGCTGAGGCAAGAAAGAGTCCCCAACGGGGTACTTAGCTTTTAGAAGTCTTCGAAGTAGTATTCGGTAGTAGTAATCTCTGGATCTGACCGACCGGCACTTGCGAACAGCTTCTGCTTCGGGCGCCACGCGGCAAGAAAGACTGAGGAAAATGGCGTCGGCTGATGCCTTTATACCCGAAGAACTGCAGCTATGACGTCGGGTAAAGTACGACACCAGCCGAGGCCAGACCCAGACTTTGGAATCCGGCCGACCGAAGGGCTGCCTGACGACAGGACAACCCATTTGTAAGGACTGCAGATGCATCCTTGAAGGACATCATCAAATGTATTACAACTGGAAAATAATTCTTCAGATGTGTGAGTGAACATGAGACCATCATTATGACAGAAAAACTGAATCTGATGAATTCTCATGTAAGCAATTAAAAAAAAGTAATGGGACTGGGCATTTTGTAAAGACCCTCAGGGTTGTTGATATTACATAAACAACTGGAAGCAAAACTACCTAATCTGTAATCTTAAAAACTTCTCTTGGGAAACACAGGTACACAGCTTCCATCTGCAATGTAGTCATCCAGGAATTTTGGTTCAATAATGGGAGCAAACTGTTTACTGTTAGCATGAGAAAAAAAAATGCTGAATTGGAAAATTTGAAAATTCCGTGCTAGTCTCCATTTGCGCCCCTTTCTTGTAATCACCAAAAAAAATCCTCAGTAAGGGCCTGTGTTGCTTTAGTGACTGCCATCCAGTACATAGCAACATTTTGTAAGAGCTGTAGCACTAGTTCCAAAACTGAATTAAACCAATGAATAAGGGTATACGGAACTTTTCCTGATTCAGGTTTAGAAGAACATTCTAACTGTACAGACTCTGTAAATTCTTTCGTACAAAGGAACCTGCTTGTCCACTTCTAAAGTAATGCTTAAACTCTCTTCCCAGAAGATGGGTAGGTAGCATGGGTGGTATTCGTTTGGATGCAGACAGCATGAGTACTGTCCAGCAAAACCTGATATCCAAAATCAAAAAAGAGCTGATCATATGCCTCAACAAGCTGTAATGAAAAAAATAAGTGTGTTTTGGAGGTGTAGAGGTCTTACCAACACTAACCTCACAGCTTATTCCAAAGTCAGGGTGCTTAGCTCAGATGCTTCACTGAGTTTTGAGTGTTATGGTGTGCAGCTGTTAATCTCAAAGAACTTCTTTTGGCTGGCCAATTAGCAAGGCAACTAATTCTCAACGGAGCAAGTAAACAGATAGCAGTATGAAAATGAGTGATGTTATCACTCTGTTGCACAGTAAGGCAAAGAATTTTTAAAATGATCACCATCCACCAAGGCAAGACACCTAGAAGCCTCTGATGCCCAAAAGATTTTTTAATGAAAGCAACTCATCATAATGTAATCATAACAGTAATGTGGTCTTACAAAGGCAAGGGTAAGTGCAATATGCACATAGACAATGAAGTGCAGCCAGTCAACTGGTGTGTTTGAGGAAATGGGAGGAAACTACAGTACTCAATGAAAAAGTATGCAGGCACAGCCAGAAGAGATGCCCTAATTTATTTTTCACAGTCTCCGGACTGTTATACTAGGGACCTAGTCTGAAAGATCATGTTAGAGTGATGTTAGGAAAGGTGGAATGGATAACAGAGAAGTAGCTCCAGGACACTGTTGGTGACTGACAGCTGCAGTGAATGGGAATAAAAAAATATGCAGACTTCACATACAGAGAGAGAGAGAGAGAGAGAGACCAGCAGACTCCACATAATGACAGAGGCCATAGAAGAACTGGAAGCTGTGAGGCAGAAACCTTAACATCTGATCTACTGCGTTATTCTACCATCAGCAAGAGGTATTAATATAAAATGGTGCTATATGTGATACTATTGATCTGTGCCTGCTTAACTTCTGTAGTGGATAGGGCCACTCTGTCCTATAAAATCTCTATTCTCTTGCAGATTTGAAGGACAACCCCCAATCAGAACTGAGGTGGAATCACTATCAAACAATAGCTCTGTCACTTGTGCTATTCTGATATGAAAATGTTTTCAGTGCCTGGTTCTCCAAGCTTTATACCCCTGACTACCTGATGTCATGGAAGATGAGATAGCAACCGACACAGGACCCAAGACTTTGATAATCAGGATGTGGACTGAGTTGATGACATTCAGAGAACAGACAAAAAGTCATAAGAACAGGCCAAATGTTTCTGCCAGATGGTTAAGGTAGAAAGGGCTACAATATCATATACATTGGTAAAATGATACATAAGTTGATCTAAGGCAAGAACATTAAAAGGGATAATTTCATAGGCTGTTATTAAACTTATGACTGAAGAATCAATGAGAAGCTTAGACAATTAATTCTAGTGGTAGTGGTTAAAATATCTTTAGTGCAAACTCACAAGAGAAATGTAAAAGAAAGAATAAGGTACAGGATATGAAATGGGATGAAGTAACACCCAGAGAAATTGAAACAAAGTTAAGAAAAGCCTCTAACTGGAAAACCCCAGGTCCAGATGCAGTACCTAACTTCTGGTTAAAAGTATTAGGATCTTTGCACGAAGAGTTAGCCATGAGTAAGAACTATTTATATGAGCACCCCGAACAGACACCAACCTGGTTAACAACAGGAAAAACAATGCTCCTACTTAAGAGCAAACCTGCAAGCTACCCTAAAAATTACAGACCAATAACTTGCCTTCCGATGATGTATACACTATACACTGGAATTGATGACAACAGAGTTGATAGTCATTTAGAAGAAAACTCAATTATGGCAATAGAGCAAAAGGGAAATAAAAGAAAGTCATATGGAACAAGGGATCATTTGTTGTTAAATAAAGTTATAGTGGAGAACTGTAAAAGGGGGAAGAATCGTATGGCATGGATTGACTACAAAAAAGCATTTAACAGTATCCCACATTCATGGATAAAAAGTGCTTAAAATGTATAAGACTTCCCTACACTGATAAACTACATCACAGCAACCATGAAACAGTGGCAATCCACTTTGCAGTTAAGCCATGATAAAGGGCAAATTATTATTCTAGGGATAAAAATCCAGAGAGGATATTCCAGGGTGACACTCTGTCACCGTTGCTCTTTTGCCTTGCCCTTAACCCATTAAGGTGTCTGCTTAACAGATTAGGCCATGGCTATAATTTGGCTCCAAAAAGCAACAAAGTGTAAAGACTTCTTATCTTCTCTTTGTCGATGATTTAAAAAGTACAGTTGTGTACACTTACCATAAATGTAGATGTTCGAGTGTATTCACTGTTGCAGTCATCACACTTGGGTTATCTGCCTGCAGGTAGCCCTCAGTCAGCCTGAATACCAGAGTCTTGGGATTTCTGCATCGGATGCTGTCGCCTCATCCATGACGTCAGGTCATCAGCGGTATAAAACATGCAGCCGACACCATTACATCAGTTTTTCTTGCCTCAGATGTCCGAAGCCCCCAAAATAGGAAGCAATCAAATGGTGTGGAACACCTCCAGTGAAAAGTAAATACCATTTCCATAAGATATTGCCAAAAAAGAGGACAGGTAGAAAGTACAGAAAGACAAGGGGCTGGAGGGAGGGTAACCAGGACTGCAACAGTGAATACACTTGAACATCTAAATTTATGGTAAGTGTACATAACTGTACTATGTTCTTTGTGTTTCACTGTTGCAGTCATCACACTTGGGTTGATTTCCAAAGCTGAGGAAGGGTGGAGGAAGTCAAGAAGTAGTAGGGCTGGCTAGCAGGCCTTGTAAGACTGCTGTGGCAAATCCAGGTCTGGATTTAGAAAAGATAGGTAAGTTGTAATGCTTGGTGAAGGTGTGTACAGAACTCCAGTTTGCAGCTTCCAGGATGTCCCTGGTAGGGACTCCTCTGAGAAAAGCTGTAGAGGTTGAGGTAGCCCTGGTGGAATGAGGCCTGATCC
This sequence comes from Protopterus annectens, assembly GCF_019279795.1. NCBI lineage: Eukaryota > Metazoa > Chordata > Ceratodontiformes > Protopteridae > Protopterus > Protopterus annectens. The sequence continues at coordinate 82,959,034 of NC_056751.1, read as the reverse complement.
CCTGTGGGGTAGGTTTTCCATGGTGTTTGTAGCAGAAATGGATGCAGTATGCTATCCATTTAGAAATGGTTGGTTTCAAAATGGCCTTGCCCTCTTCCCCTGTAGCAAAGCTGATGAGCAGCTGGTCAGATTTTCTGAAAAGTTTAGTCCTGTTAAGGTAGAACCTGAGCTGTCTGTGCATGTTCAAGGAGTGCAGCATCCTTTCCCCTTTATTCTGAGGATAAGGAAAAAAGATTGGCAAATGGATGGACTGCCACACTGGGTACCACCTTGGGCATAAAAGATAGGTTAGTCCTGAGGGAAACCCTGTCTGCATGGAAGATAATGAAGGGTTCCACAGCCATAAGGGCATGTAACTCAGACACTCTTCTTGCTGAAGTGATGGCTAGAAGTAAGACTGTTTTCCAAGACAAGAAATTTTAACTCTGCTGTAGCTGCAGGCTCAAAAGGGGGAAGGGTGAGCTTCTCTAGTACAAAGTTAAGGTCCCAGGCAGGAGTGGGAGCTCTCCTTGGGGGTCTTAAATTGTTAGCTCCTCTCAGGAACTGTTTGATCAGAGGGCGAGAGAAGAGGGGTGGCTCAGTATTGTAATGAGCTGAGATGGCAGAGGCATGAATCTTAATTGATGAGAAGGATAGGCCTTTGTGGAGCAGCTCTGCTAGGTAATCTAGGATTTGAGGCAAGGAGGGCATGGCTGTGTCCTTCCCTTGATACTGGCTCCAAGAACAGTATCTATTCCACTTTTCTGAATAGGATTTCCTAGTACTGGGCCTCCTGGCCTCAAGAATAACATCCAGCACCTGTTTGCTGAGGGTTGCTGGTGATGTATTCAGGGAATAAGCCAGGCTGCCAGGTTCAGGGTTTGCAGCTGAGGATGCAAAATATGTCCCTCCTGCTGGGATAGCAGAGAGGGGGTCTGATGTAGGTGCTAGGGTAGCACTGCTGTCAGACTGCATTGGAATGGGTACCAGTGTTGGCATGGCCAGTCTGGTGCAATAAGGATTGCCTTTGGCCTGTCCTGTTTGATCTTGAGGAGTAGTTTTGGAAGGAGGGGCAGAGGGGGAAAGGCATAGATTGAGAGGTTTTTCCCATGTGAAGGATACGGCATCCAGTTTCCAAGCTTGGCTGTGGGGAATTCTGGTGCAACATTTGTTTAGTTAATGGTTTTGGGGGACACAAAGAGGTCCACCTCTTGTGTCCCCCACCTGTGTATTAGAAGTTTGAATGAGTATGGTTCCAGTTTCCACTCGTGTGGGTCCATTAGATTTCTGCTTAAGTCGTCTACCAGTGAATTTTGTTTGCCTGGCAGGAATTGAGCTTGCAGGTGCACTTGGTTGCTTAAGGCTGTGTTCTACAGAAATATGGCTAACCTGCAGAGTGGGTAGGAGTGAGTTCCCCCCTGCTTGTACCGCATAACTGTGGTGTCGTCTATCAGGAGTTGTCCTGGCAGGATAAGGTATTTGAAGGCTGTCAGTGCATTCTGTACAGCTAACATTTCTTTTTGATTGATATGCAGGTGAATTTGTCCTGGGCACCATTTGCCTTGAATGCATTTGCCTGCCATGTGAGACCCCCATGCATAGTCTGATGCGTCTGTTGTCAGAGTTTGGATGGTGGGGGGTTGTGAGAACGGGAGTCCCTTGTTCTGGTTGCAAGCCTCTGCCCATCAAAGGAACTCTGTCCTTAGGCAAGGAATGATAGGAATCACTGTTTCCAGGTCCTGGGAATGTTGACACCAGAGACTTTTTAAGTACCACTGAAGTTTCCTCATATGCAGTCTTGCATATGGAATCAGTAGAATACATGAGGCAATGAACCCTAGGGCTTGCAGTATTTTTCTTGCAGATAGCTGGGTTTGGGTGGCCAGTAGTTTGAAATAAGTTGTCAAATAAACCTGCTTTTCTGGAGTGAGGAATGCCATTTGGGAAGTTGTATTCAAGCTTGCACCCAGGAATACAATCTTTTGGCTGGGTGCCAGATGTGATTTCTTTTCGTTGATGGTATACCCCAGAGAAGTTAGGAGTCTCTTTACAAACGTCAGGTGCTGAAGTAGCAATTTCTGACTGTCCGCCTGAATCAGGCAATCATCCAAGTACGGGTAAATTTGAATATTTCTCTGCCTGCAGTAAGCAATGGCTGGAGCCAGGCACTTTGTGAAAACCCTGGGCACAGTAGATAAGCCAAAGGGAAGTGCAGAGAACTGATAGTACATACAGCCTGCTCTGAAGCATAGAGATTTCCTGCAAGATTCCCTTATGGGGATGTGCAGATAAGCTTAAGTCTAGGGTGACTAGCCAGGAGTCCTTGGCTAACATAGGAAGGAGCGGCTGGAGTGTAAGCATTTTGAATGTTGGTACCACCCGGAAGGTGTCTAGGGTTGACAGATCCAGAATAGGGCACCAAGAGTTCTCTTTCCTGGGCAACAGGAACACCCTGGAGTAAAAACCCTGTCTCCTTTGCTCTGTTGGCACAGGTTGAATAGCCCTGATACTGAGAAGAGAAAGTACTTGCTTTTAGGCCTCTGTCCACTGGTTTGGAGGAAGGTCTGGCAATCCGCTTGGGGTTGGCAGAGAGTGGAAATAGAATCTGTATCCCCGGGATACAATGTTTAAGACCCATCGATCCTGGGTAATATTACTCCCAGTTTTGTGCATGCAGGCCGAGTTTTCCTCCTAGGGCTGCAAGTACTTGGACATGGCTGGGAAGGATTAAGGACAAGTCATTGTGAACTTTTTCCACAGGCGGGTGGGCTTACCACTCCCAGTTTTTGAGGAGGGAGCACTCCACTGTTTAGATCTGTGCATACCCTGAGACTGTAGTCTTTGTGGTCTGTTGTCCCTGGGTTTAGGCTGAGAAAGTCCGGAAGGGACTAGAAAGGACCAGTTTTTTTAAGGCCAATTCCTACTGAATCTAGGTGGCTGTACTTGTAAGAAATCTTTAACAGCTTGCACGGATTTAGCTTTTTCCTCCATCTTTTTAAGAACTTCTGCTTTAGAGCCAAACAAACATTCTTGGTTTAATGGAGCATCGAGTAATTTTGCCTTTACATGGTCTGGCAAGATTTGTTCCTTCAGCCAAACATGCCTTCTCAGAACAGACCCAGTGACTTGCAGCCCTGCAAAATGCTTCTAAGGCATCAAAACCACACTGCAAAGTATGTTTACCAACTTGGTTTGCAGAATACATTAAGTCTTGTAAGTCCTTATTTTCTGCACAATCAGTAATCAACAACATCTTTTATTTAATTAGATCAATAATATGCTGCTGGTACTTCAACATGTGAAACTGGCAATTTAAAGCACTGATGGCATGAGTTGCAGAGGTATATACCTTCTTACCCCATTTGTCTAGAGCCCTAGAATCTCTGTCCGAAGGGGTAGGGTTTTTGGCTGTAGAAGCCTTAATACCTTTAGGTCCCTGGGAAATGGTCTCTGGATCAGCAGTGGGATTTTTAAAGAGAAATTTGTGAGAGGCAGGTACTCTGTAGTATCTGTCAGGCTTTCTAGGAGCAGGTGGTAAAGTATCAGGGGTAAGGCTGGATTCCATGAAAACATCATCTGCAATATCCAGGACAGTGGGAATAGCTAGAGGCTTATGATGAGGCAAGTCTAAATATTCCCTGAGTCTCTTTTTAGACTGTGGGTAGTCCTGGCATTCCCAGCAGAAATGCTCTCTTAGGGTATGCAAGGTTTCACTGAAAGAAAGGTCCTCTTGGGGGATGCTGAGGGAATTGAATCCTCTGCATCTGAGTCCTCATAGGTAGATAAGGGTATGTCCTGGTAATCACAGGGGTCAGAGTCATCCGACTCATGGTCTGAAGAATCAGAAGGAAAATCAATTCTGTCTTTTAGAGGGGGAAGGCTGGCTTCCCCTAATTAAAGTAATAAGGTCTTCAGCCATTCTAAGCATTTGTTTCTGTGGCATGGGAGCTTGAGAATGTACATTGGTGGTTTCCTAGGCATAGTGCAAACTCTGAGCCTGGGAAATTCGGTAGATTTAGTCTAACGAAGTAGTTGGCTTGATACGAACATCTGAATACACCCTCAGAAGCCGGTGCCTGCACAGCGGCTCAGGACCCATCCAAGGTAGAGACATCCGCTGGTTCCATAGTCAAAGAAGCATCTCACGGCATACCGGACTCCGAATGGGTCTCAGTAGAGGCCTGTGAATCTGTAGAAGCAGGTAACAGGGGCTGCGAAAGCCCCTCACTGAGTACCGGTGGACTGGCGACTAGCTTAACGAAGGCATCATTGGCAGTTTTGGACCTATGCGGTCTGTCTCTGTCTTTATCTTTGTGTTTTTTCAGAAGATCTGTAGTCTGATGGCTTACCAAAGCCATTTTGGAATACGGAGAACGACAGCGAAAGAATTGAGAGACAAAAATAGCCTGACGACGAATAGTTCGGGCGTTGAACAAGGCACAAAACCTACAGCAAGGGACATCGTGGTCTGGGCCTAAACAGGTGACGCAGTAAGAATGAAAATCTCTGTGAGGTATTTGCTTTCCACAGGCAAGACAATTGTTAACTTTTTCTGATGATCGGTTAGAGCAAGAGAAAAGGATCCCCAACGAGGTACTTAGCTTTAGAAGACTTCAGGTTTGAAACTCGAAAAACAAAAACATCAGGTAGATGCCAACTGGCACATGCAAACTGCTTCTGCTTCGGGCTCCCACGTGGCAAAAAATGCTGATGTAATGGCATCGGCTGCATGTTTTATACCCCTGACGACCTGACATCATGGATGAAGCGACAGCATCCGACGCAGAAATCCCAAGACTCTGGTATTCGGGCCAACTGAGGGCTACCTGCAGGCAGATAACCCAAGTGTGATGACTGCAACAGTGAAACACGAAGAACATCTGTATAGCTCATCGGATGAGGAACTGAAACCACAACTGCAAGTAGTTAAAACTTTTCAGATGATATAAGAATGTCATTTGGTCTTGATAAATGTGCAAAAGCAACCATTAAGGCAAGAAAGCTGCAGCACCAAGAAAACATCAGTTTGGGACAAGAATGTGATATAAAAGAACTTGAGCAAGTAGGAGTGTAAGTATTTGGGAACTGATGAAAGATCAACAATAAAACATGAACAAATGCGAATAAAACTTAGCAAGGAATATTTTAGACTTACATTAATCCTGAAAATAGCAATGACATCTAGGAACAAAATTCAAGCTATAAACCAATTTGTTCTTCCTGTCCTAACTTACAGTTTTGGAGTGAATGACTGGCCCCAAAAGGTGTTGGATAGATTACACAGGAAAACAAGAAGGATGCTTCATGCTCACCAAACGATTTATAAAAAATCAGTGCATACCAAGATTATATATTCCCAATTCCAAAGGAGGTATGGGCTTCCTTGAAAATGATTATATATACAGATCTGCAATTGTGGGACTGTGTACATATCTGCTAACCTTACAAGACCCAAACATAGTGAAAATTTTGAAACATGAGGAGAACAAATCTAATATGACTTTCTTTCTTAGTCTAGCAGAAGCATATTGGTATCAAGCGGGAGTGGAAATCAAACCAGAAGTAGGTAAAAAATCAAGTAGCAACTCAATGTGCCAAAAAAACAAAAGAAAGAAAACAATATGAAGGATCAGATGAAAAGGCAAGAAATATGGAAAATGCATAAATATAGTTGCAAATATAGAAAATTCCTGGAAGAACCTCATGTTGATTAGGATCGAACGCAGGAATAGTTAAGGAGAGGTGAATTCAATCCAAAAGATGAAAGCTTAATATTGGCGGGCCAAGATAGTCAGCTACGTACATGTTGGTTTACAAAGTCCATTGAACACGGGAAAGAAACAGACAAATGTAGATTTTCAGAATTGGAAACAGTTGCATACCTTGCTGGTGGTGGTGATATACTAATGGCAGAAGGACTGTACACTGAAAGGCATAACAATGTGGCAAGACTGTTGCACTGGGGATTGTGAAAACATTAAAATAATGAAGTAGCTGGAAAACACTGGAAGCATAAACCACAAAGCATCATAGAAAATGATGAAGTCTACATCACATGGGATCACCCATTATCAACAGTTCAAAAGATAGATGCGAGGAAACCAGATATAGTGGTCTATGAAGAGAAGGCAAAAGTAGCATTGATCATTGAAATGGTACACCCAGTGACTAGAGTGTCTTGCAAAGAGAGAGACACAAAGTCATAAAATATCAGAATTTGCAGACAGAAATGAGAGCAATGTTGAAGAAAGATACCCAAACAGTTTAAATAGTAGTAAGAGCCATGGGTCTTATAAAAAATAATCTACAATCGTATTTAGATATGTTACCAATGCATGTAACTCCGTACGAATTGCAGGTGGAGTCATTACTGGGCACATTACAGGTGGTGCGAACAGCACTTCTGGCTGACATCAAAGACTGAAACAATACTAATTTCATGAAGTTTAATCATACTTTGACTTGGGAATGGGATTCATTCCTGTCATGGTATTAGAAACCCAAAAGATTTGGAGAAATTAAAAAGTTAGAAATGTATGGTTACACATCCAATCATCTAGGTTGATTTTGATGATAATTATGGAGTTCTCTGATGTATAAAGGGACTCTATTCCAAATACAAGAGGACTGCTGGGTCAAAAATCAATCAAACCAGCAGGTATTGTAATTCTAGCAAAGAGGTGAACACCTTTAGAATGGGAATTTTGTAATATTGTCAGTTTTATGAAAGTGGAAGAGTTTAAAAGAGGAAAAATCTTCATGACAAGCTAAAGAAAGGTCACCTCATAGCAGTCCATACAACATGAAATAAACAGATAAATGGGAAGAGCTTTTAACCTATCATGGTATCTTAGACTAACAAGGCTGGAGATGGTTTTGATTAATCTCAAGTGGTCTTTCATGTTAAGCAGGTGGTTAGAAAGGTACAGCCCAAAGGAAGCTAAATATTCCAAAAATGAAAATTACATACTTACCATAAATACAGATCTGTGTTTTCTTCTTCCATACTTCTCACTCTGTGGACTATCAGATCATACTCTGGCATTTTTTAGAATCTTCAGTCCTAGAACTCCACCTCCTCTACCCATTACCCCTTGCTTGGGGTCTCCTCAGAATTAGTTTACCCAATAATTACTCCTAGAACAAGGTACCAAGGAAAAAGCAACTCACATAGAAAAAAGGTACAGGACAGGATGGCGGATCTCTCACACACAGTTTCAAGACTAGCTCATACAACCAGTCAGGAGCAGTAAACAAAACAGACAATTTAAAAGAGGGCAAAGAGGGAGGGATGATTGAGGAGGACAACTCTGTCGTTATGGTAAGTACATAACATTTGTATCTGATGCTGTAATTTCTGTTCATCTTAACTTGTGGGACAGATTCCCCAGCTAGTAACAACTCCAAGATGGTTCCAAGAGAAAACATTCCACAAAATGGTGGAGCCAAAGAAGGTCTAGACCTAAACTGAATGTCCAGTTTGTAATGAGACACTCAGGTATGAGCATTAGACCAAGCAGCTGCCACAGAAATGGCATCAATAGAAGCCTGAGTGAAAAAGGAAGCTGAAGTTATAACAGCGCCTTAGACTTAAAAGGAAAGAAAATTCATTTTAGTGAGTTTGCAAAGGAGATAGAATTGTAAGGCCATCTGTATAGGGTCACTTTAGAGATGGACTTGACAGGACATGTTTTGGAAAAGGACATAAAAAGCTGGTAAGACTTCATGAAATATTTGGTTTTATCCAAGCAGAATCTTAATTGACAATGAACATCCAAACATTGGCTCAAGTACTCCCCCTTGCTGCTGAAATTTGGGACAAACATCTGTAAATGAATAGGCTGACTCAAATTTGACTCAGAGGTAACCATGGCAGAAAAGAAGAATTGGTCTTCAAGGGTAACTCTATCTTTATGAAAATCAGATAAAAGGAAACAGTGGACAACACCTAAAATTCAGATACCCTTCTTGCTAAGGTAACAGCTACCAGAAAAAGTGTTTTCCATTACAGAATTAAGGACACCATGGCTGCTGGTTCAAAAGGAGGTCTGATAAGATCTTCCAATTGTAGATTGAGAGCTCAATCAGGAACCAGGTTATGAACAGGAGGATGTAATAAAAAGATACCTCTCAAAAAGGCCTTAGAAAGTTTAAGGGCTGCCACAGGCGTATTATCCATGCTAATGTGAAAGTTAGAAATGGTAGCTAACTGCACTTTAATGGCAGAGTAGTTAAATCTAGGAATGCATCCAAAGGTGCAGTAAAAGTAAACAAACTTTTGGAAGAGGCCCATATGGAAAATCTCTTCCATTTACTGGAGTAAACCCTTCTAGCAGAAGGTTTCTAGGAGGAAAAAAGGATGTGAATAACTCACTTGGACAGCTTAGGATCCCTGGCAGTCATCATAATTGGAAGACTACGAGGTTAGCTTCAGGGACTGAAGGAAGAAAAATTTGACCTGGGAAAGGGTCCAGCACCCATGAAGGATGAAGAAGGTGAGGCCAAAGGAAAGGGAACCAAACTTAATGGGCCAGAATGGGTCAATGAGGAGGACAATCTAGCACCCATGAAGGGTGAAAAAGGTGAGACCAAAGGAATGGGAGCCAAAACTGGCAAAGAGGATGACAGTCATTCTGCATGGGCCACTTTCTGAAGAAACAAGATTATCAGGGGAGTCGGGGAATAGATGTTTAGCAGACCTAAGGGGCAAAGGATGCAGAAGAGCGTCCCTTGATAACTGTCCCTCTGTTGGGATTAGTGAGTAGAAATTGCTGTGTTTTGTACTGGAGTAGGAAGAAAGCTTAACACAGCAGGGTGTGCCCCAGTGGCAGAAAAATCCATACTGCTGCCTCTGGATTCAGGGACTACTTGTTAGGCAGAACAATGTGTCTGCTCAGCCTGCACACTAGGATGCTGGATTTCCATAGAACATGAGTTGTGATCAGAAACTGTTGAGAGGACATTGCCCATTGCCAAACCCTCATGGCCTCTAAATAAAAGGGGAAAGACTGAGTTCCTCCTTGCTTGTCCAGACACCATACCACTAACATATTGTTGGCCTGTATAGCAATTTATGTCATCCCTCCCTTCCTCCACATGCCAACTCCAATAAGCTCCTGAGCTGCTATTAAATCTGTGTTTTTACTCTGCAATAACAGTGAGATCTGGTGTGAAACAATTGAGTATCTGTGGGTTATCAATCGGCATTCAATTAAAGATTACTCTGAGATTACACAAAAAATACTTTAAGAAATACAGGAGGCAAACTGGGGATTTTGCAACAAGAACTTCTGGAAGCCTGGAATAGACTAGAAAAGGGGGACAGGACTATTTTCCTCTCCCTTATCTACCCTGTACTTAGGGTCCTTGGCTGCAAAGCTGATAAGGGCTCCTTTCAGAGATTACTTGATGCAAGGGCAGTCTTTTAAGATTTCAGTTTACACAAATGATCTTGCAATTTGTCTGTCCAACTCTGAGGAGTTTCTTTATTTGGTGCTACAGTAGATTCAAGAATCTGGGAAACTATACATTACAAAACAATTACTCTAAAGATGAAAGCTGTGGGAATCAGTTCTGAAGTTCATGCACAACATGCTGATGCTTGATTGGTCAACTGTCACATCTGACAATAAAGTTGGTAAGTTCTGTATGTGCTTCAGCAGAACTCACTTATAATAAAAATATTTTGGTGAGATGTAAGGAGTTTTTCAGAAGATGGAAAGAGGCTGTTTACATTTTATGCAACAGATACACCATAAGCTGTTTTCTTTTTTTTTTTTTTTTGCCACTGGCTTTGCGTGTGGCCATGTTCTTTGTCTACAGCTCCTCCATCTGATTTTAACAGCTTAAAAGGCAAGCCACTAAGTTCTTACGAGGTGGAGATAAGCCAAGAATCACTTTGGATATACTGACCATACAGAAGTCTGTCAGCAGCTTGGGTTTCCCTGAGTTTTTCAGCAAGTCTGCAAAGCTTAAAATGTTACATGGCAGGGGTTCCCAAAGTGTGTGCCACAGCGCCCCAGGGTGCTGCGGCTTCCTCACAGGGACGCCGCACACTAATAAGCTTAGCCGCAAAATAAACCACAAACTAATGAGCTTAAGTTTATTAGCTCACGGTTTATTTTGTGGCCACGCTAAAGGTTAAGTCTATAACACTTCTGTTTCATCTTCTACTTTGCCAAGCCTAAGATTTTACCTTCTAATCTAGGAGTTATCTGAATTCATTACCAAACCCCTGCATTACTTTCCATATTTAGTCAGATTATCTTTAGGTCCTTTAAAGCATTTTATCTGCTAATCAAACAATGTATTCTAATGCCTCTGAAATGAATGTTTGCCTCAGACCAAAGATGCTTGTAAAGATTAGCACAGTGAAGGATACCATATAAGTTCCTAAATATAGACTGCACAGGTTTAAAATGTATGAACATATTAAAAGATGTACTTCTCTGATTTTCCCATCTAAAAATAAGTCACTTTGCTTAAGGACACACAGATTAAAAGATGAGCTTCTGCTATTTTCCCTGTATAAAAATAAATCACTTTGCTTAAAGACAACTTTGGGAACTGGAATTTTTTTTATTTTCATTTTAATAAGGAAAGACTTTGTAGTTCAGCTAGTAATGACCAAACTTAGTATCAGCTCTCCAGTAAACAACTTAATAATTTAGATCCCCCAGACATTTCCAAGAGATCTCATGACTTCCCCCTCTACTTGCACATAGTCATCAGCTTCTGTCATGCAATTTTCCATGTACAAATTCAGAGGTCTTCTAAAAGTGTTCTGGAAATGGCCTTGTCCCCTCATTGTAAAAAGTGCAGCTATTTCCTGTCTTAGTAAAGCCAGCTGGTCCTTGATTGTTTACACAGGAAACTCTCCCACAGTACAAGTCAGTGTTAGCGGCCTCCCCGCCCTACTGTTTGTTGCTACTGGAAAAGTGTTGGTTATGCGTGTGGATGAGCTTGGGGTAGCTTTGCGTGTACTCGTTCATTTCTACTGCTCAAACTGGTCTCACGGTTCGGCGATTTTTTTTCCACTTCGCATCACTTTCATTGTGAGAGCTTTTGTGTGGTGTGAAGTGCCTTTGTCCTTTCATAGGAATTTTTAAAAACGAGTGGGAGCGCAGCTGCTCTAGACCACTGGCCTGGAGGGAGGCATGGAAAGGAAATGCTGGGAGTGCTCGGCTCTTCTTCCAGGTTGAAAGCGGGAGGAAGTGACCCGGAAGTCAGTCTTGTCTGCTGGGAAGATTGTTGTGATTTACTACAGGTAGCATTGCTATCACCACTGTGTTTTGATTAGGGATGGTCTAGAGGGCATTCAGGACCGAGTAAGTAGTTTGCATGGTTACCAGAACCGTGGGAGATGTTATAAACTCTGTCGGGGTACATTTAAAGGAGGTGGCGAGATGCAAAACTGAATCAGAGCCAGTTGCATTGAGTTAACTGCTGTGATAATGATGGCAATAATGGTGCAAGCCGAGTGCTTCCTGAGCGGCGGCTGGAGTTGAGGGTTTTCGAACCTCGTTGTTTTTTCTCCCCAAAACCCATTGAGCAGGTTTCTTTTTCATATTCAAACTCTGCTGGAGAATACCTTTTTTTGGGGGGTGTGAACGCACTGCGAACATTTTTTGCTCAGAGAATTTTGTTATTTTTAATGGAAATTAGTTATTTGTGTGTGGTGTGTCTGTTGCTTCTCTTTTTTCATTTGGTGGGCAAGTCCTTTTAGGAATTGTGTAGATTTTTTGGGAGGTTATTTATGTCAGATGTACGCTTGAGCTGCTCCATTTATAATCAACTAAGTGTAGACTGATGGGGTAGTTAACGGGCATTTGATTTGAAATACTGGTGAGGAATGTTTTAAAAGCTTAGAGATACTTGCACAAATAATTTTTCAATAAAAACATTCAGTGTGTTACAGAGCTTTTGTCAGTAAATTTAGGACCAGTTTAAAGGAATTTTACACAATGTATTATACAGGTGTCTCGCTTTTTAAATAGCGTGCGTAGCTGTACTTTGATTTAGTTTGCTGAAGTCTTTTCCCTCACAAAGCAGTAGCTACCATATATATAAGCAGACTGTGTATGAGCTAGAAAGGAAAGTGTCTAGTTGTGCTTTGGTTATGTGTTTCTTAGTGGATCCAGAGGTTGAGGCTCCCCACCTGATGTACCCCTAGGAAATATGTTTTCATGTGGGAATATTGTCAGTGAAGAAAAACAACTGCCTATTTTTTTTCTGCACAGGTTATAGGACAAAAGCTTCGTGACTGACAGTCCCGGCATCATTGATTGACAGCAGCAGTGACATGTAGATGTCAAATTTTAAACTTCTGAACAGAAATAGCTTGCACTATTAAGACTGTAATAGACGATAACTCTTCAGGAAAGCTGTGCAATAAGTTGTTTAGTTGCTGTATTTAATATTATGCAGGTTATTTCACTGTTAAATCAGATTGGTGTACTGATTTTTATTAAAATAAATAGATGTTATGTGTCGGTAACATTAAATTACTAAGTTGCTTGCTGCACATCTCTGACCTTTGATGTGTTGGTAACATTACATTACTCTGTTGCTTGCTGCACAACTCTGACCTTATTAAAGTGTGTGTGTGTGTGTGTGTGTGTGTGTGTGTGTGTGTGTGTGTGTGTGTGTGTGTGTGTGTGTGTGTGTGTGTGTGTGTGTGTGTGTGTGTGTGTGTGTGTGTGTGTGTATGTGTGTGTGTGTGTGTGTGTGTGTGTGTGTGTGTGTGTGTGTAGGGGGGCTGCATCTTCCTTGTATTCCAGCTGTACTTATCAGTATGAAGTAGCTATTTTACTACCAGTTTGGGGACTGTTTGCAGCCTCCCCTTACCAATACATGAGCTTTGCAATTAGCAACATCTGCAGAGTGCTGTTAAGTTTGCAGTATTGTATCAGCACATTATAGTAACATAATGTTTACAAAACATTTAGAGTAAAAGGGTCTATCAGGGAATTTTCGGGTAGTATGAGTAAAGGAATGTCAGACCTACTTACATTAAATACATTCATTACCTGAGGAAAGTAAACTGCAACATAGAATGTAATTTTAAAAAAATATGTTTTGGTACTGCATTTCAGTAAGGCAGACTTTAATATTTCAGTACATCCCTGTGAGTGGGAATAGGTTGCATAAATTGTAATGAGGGTGGCATATGGATGGAGGTGGGTGGGACTTGCTTCTTGTGCATCCTATAGGTTCATAGAAGGTTAGTAGGCTAATGGCCCTAGGGCCTTTACAAGCCTGGGCAGGTTATACCTGTGTTCCCTAAATGACCTTGGTTACATGGTCTATGATCAGCACAGACTACCCCAGTCCATGAGAGACATAGGTGCCACCCCCCGGGTGAATTTACGGTCTCTCATCTAGCAGTCTCCTAACTAACCCTTTTAATTAAAAAAAATATTTCACAAAGTATACTTGTTAGAATTTGATGGGGGGGTGTGCCTTGGGAAACCCTGGATTCAACAAGGGAGCCGAGAATCGAAAAAGTTTGGGAACCACTGTTATATGGTATTTTGATAAAGAATTTGAACATTTTCTCCTTCTCAAATACCTTGGGAAAGTCCAGAGGTTATACCATAGGATTACAGACAATGGGAGAGGTGTACTCATTGAGGCACTCTGGTCAGTTCCCACTTGGTAGGAAGAGAAAAATGGGATATAAAGAAAACTGAGACTGGTAGTTAGAAGAGTTGTCTCCAACAAGAATGTCAAAATAGTTAAGGATACACACCTATGATATACACAGATTTATACACAGCTGCCCAAGATTCATCTATTGAGAACCGCTTGACACAGGTAATCCAATCACATGGAAAAGTTTACGGTTTTATATGGAATGGGTGCAGATTCAAAATACATTTATGACTAGATAGTCAGAGGGCTAGGAAAGTCTAAACATTTTTCAACAAAGAATGAAAAATGGCAACTGTGAACACTCCAGTTTGAAGATAACAGAGTTGAGTCTTGTACTAGAAAAGTGTTGTTAAATTGTTTTACAAATTCTGAAAGATGCCAAGCTAAAGCAACTTAACTACATAACTTTTTGGGAGAGCAATTAAAGATCTAAATTACACAGGAAATCTGGAACAAACTAGTTCTTGTACCAAGGTACACAACCACATTTAGGAAATTTAGATTCTTTTGGTGGAAATGTCTATACAAATATTTTTTATACACCACCGAAGTTAGCAGAATGCAGTCGTTTGGAGATGTGAAGTAGAGGCAGTTGTTGACAGGCTACACGTCTTTTGGAATTATGGGGCCTGACCAACTTCAAAGAGAACTGCAAGACGTCTGTCATAATATATGACTAGATCAGGTGACTCAATGCTCCCCTGTTAGTCAATTAACTTTAGTCGAGGTGAGATTTTTCCCCATCTCTGACAGATCTTTTTGCCCTTAATATGTTGATTAATAAAAAAAAAGTTATCACTTAAAAGTGGAATCAAAGGGTCTCACCTTCTGATAAAGATACCCTTGAAATTACTATAGAAGCAAAGAAGATTTCCAAGACGTGAAAGTGAGGGAAAAGACAAAGCTAGATTGGTGTCATCATCTTTACATGTCACCCAAGGTCTTTATATCAGAGTCATTTGCACTCCCCCCCCCATAATTATGACTAAAAGGAAAACTAAACTTTTTTTTGCTTTTGGTATTCCTCTTGTAGGCGAATCAGTTTAGATTTTTTTTTCAACTACCTGTTTTTGACTGATAAAGAACTTCATCTGGTATAAACTTCATTTTGGGAAGATTGTGTTGTATTTTTTGTACAACATGCTGCATCTTTGTTATTTGGTTACTCAACAACAGTTTTTTAAACGAAATAAAAATAGAGAAGTCTGTTACCATGAGCATTACAAATATACAAGGAAACAATGAATCAACAGTTTTACATACATCTCTGAAGACATCAGTTACCAGCAGCTAGTCCTGATTTTCAAGATATTATGTATGAAACTTGCATGCAGATAGCCACTGATTCAAGATAAGAGTCTGTTGTCATATCTTCGGATGAAGAGGGTTTTGCGTGCTGTTATTGGCTAATCTTTTCTGTCCCTTAACAAATCAACTGACCATATCATGTAAGGTAAATTTTCTAATACAAAATAAAGCTGGGTGGTTGTCATTTATTTCAGTGACATCTCTTTGCAAGGCAGGGAATTAAGACTGCGGTGAAGAGGTAGTAAAACTATAGGGCTTGTCCACTGTAGTTCAATGCCGTTTTATTTGTATTTAATTTGCACAATGCAGCTTGTCTTGAGGTATGTTTCCTCACTGGTCTGTTTGCACGACATTCCTGTTATTGTTTTTCCTGATGTAAGCTATATATTCATCAAGGTTACTTCTGCTTACAGATAATGCTAAACTAAAACACGCATTTTAAAGGCACTTATATCTTTCTCAGAGTCGTGATTTGGAGTTAGCTTTTATAAGTAAGAGAAATGTGGGGGCAGTGCAGGCCCCTGCTAAAAATTATGTCTTAAGTTTTCCAGGGAGGCCTGGCCCAGCAAAAAAGCTTTGAATCTAGCATTTTTGTGGGTTGTGTTAATCTGATTAAATTTATTTAATGATGTTTCATGTGGAAGTGTGTATTGGAGTCAAGGAAGTTTGTTTTAGGTTTTGCTGTCCAAAGACTTCAATTTCAAGCATCCCTAGTGGAAGCAAACCATAGGGGAGGTAGTGCAGTAAGAATCAGGAAGGAAATGTCAGTGAATCACATACCTCCACTTGTTTTCATATGTGGTCTTACTCAATCAGCTGAACTGTGCCAGTCAGTTTTCACAGTCCCAGAGAGAGGCATTGCACTTCAAAACTATGATGTCTGCATGACTAAAGTGACAAAAGCCAGATAAAAGGGTTAACAGAGGCACCCCCTGACCATATGCAAATTCAAGTAGAAAGAAAAGGTTTAGTGAACCACATGCTATATGACTGGACCTTCTGCCAGTATTGTGCTAGTAGCAGCTAGTTACTGTATGAGGTTTCAATAACACAATGCAGTGTATGCAGTAAAGTAGTTAAACACAAGGGGAAATTAACAGTAAAAGGGGACTCTGGAATTAATAGTTTACTTAGATACTTTAAGTGTGCATCCAACAGCACTGAAAAGACCACTAACTTTTGCATTCTGGATATTGGCAGACTGGTTCACTGGGCACATAACTGCACAAAACAAACAGTGCAAGACAAAACAACATACCTCCACTCACTTCTGTTTGAAAATGTGAGAAATTCGCTTTGAACTGAACCAGAAAACAGCATTTCAGCTGAAGATTAAAAAAAAAAAATCAGCCATATCTTTCTCTGTTGCCTGTTCATGGGATGAAAGGTTAGTGGGCTTTAATTAAAAATGAAGTAGCAACACTTAATCAAAATCAGTAACAAAGATAGGAACATGGAGAAAGTGATGCTCTTTACCTAATGAAAAGTGTTTTCTGTACTCTGACGGCAGGATCTGTGTGAGCATGAGATGAGAGTAAAAGTACTCTTTGACATACTTAATTTACTTAATCGTTTGTAAAGCCGATAAATTAATTGATCCTTGGAGAATTTTTTTCAGCCATGAGTTACATCACATGGTCACATGCAATACACAGAACTTAGATAAGCCAATCAACTAGAAAGCATTTGGGAATATGGAAGAAACCACTCTATCTGGAATAAACCTGAAGAGAACACAAGACTATCAAACAGGTAGTAACCAGAAGTCTGCATCAAACTCTGCATATACAAGATGGTAACGTTAACTCCTCTGCGAATTATTCAATAGTATTGTAAAAAATCTATTCAAATAAAGAGAAACAACTGGATAGCACAGATTATTAACAAAACTATACTGCTAAGCCTTGCACGTATATCACTGCTGACAAAGAGTTGCAGATACTTCTGAAAGGAAGCATACCATCTTTAAGTGTCATCAAGATGTCAGTTCCTAGCTGGGTTCAAGAAATGAAGAAATGCTACAAGATGACAAAGACAAGGGCAGTAACCCCATTCCTTATACAATTCTAAACGATCTTAAATTGGGTGAGGCACAGTCGGCTTGATCTACTACTTTGTTATTTAGCCCCAGTTTTAACTCTAATGACCTGGCAAAGGTTAGTAATCACATCTCAAGTGTGACTTCAACTTATTTAGCAAGCCACTATTTACTGAAAACAGTTGAGACCTGCGGGCAAATAATCTATTAAAGTTCTGAAGAAATAATTCAGACTCAAACAGTACAAAAGAATTGTTTGAAATCTGTTAAGGTCTAACACTGTGGAGACTACAAAAAGTATTCCATGGTCTGTCCACATGTGAGTAAATCCTGCTTTACTCCTGTGTCCTTTGCAATCGAAAAACCAATGACTAACTTGGATGCTCCACTGATTTCTAAAATAACAGCTTCAACTGAAACAAAGAATGTTTACCGATTTGGAAACTTCATATAAAATGGTATATGGCAGCAGCTGAAAGAAATCAAAGTAAGTCAATAAAAATGATCTGTGGTCAATAGAGGAAGACTGTTATCCATGCAGACTAAAAGGCTTTAAAACATGAACTCAGTGTAGTCCAGGTGGGAACAGGGCATTATAATAAGAAAAATACTTGTGTAAGGAAGCCACTTCATGGTGCAAACTACTTTTAAAGACAAACAAGCAGTCAGCAGGGATGTCAAAGTAATCTGAAACCGTACTTTATTTCTTCAGAGAAATAATTCCGGATAATACAGCAAGCACGAAAATGATGCAGGCAACGTCCACACAATCTCATCATTCAAATCCCAGTGGAAAACCTACAGGTGGGTTAAATAACACTAAATAACTGCAGGGAATACTAGGGCTGTTGCAATGACAATGTAAGTCCATATATGTAGTACATCTTCAAGACAGGATCTCTCAATGCTGACCAAGCAAAGCATTTTTATCACTCGAGTGACAGCAGCATATCAAATCAGAACTTGTGCACTTCTGCCCTCATAACAGAAGTGGCCTCTACCACCTTTTCTGGTACGTCGCCAAAGAAAACAGATAGTGAGCTGCAGTATTTAATCCTGGCACCTCCTCAATTTACCAATACCAGTTATTCTTCAGCAGACGGAATTTGGTCTTAACGGTTGCAAAAAGTCCTTTTCCCTCCCTCCCTCCCTCCCTCTCTCTTTCATGCACCTTCTAGTGTAACAAGTACAAACCTCCATACATTATCTTACTCTGAGAGGGCGCCTGCAGCAGGCATTCAAAAATAAAACAGAGAAGTTACACAAGACCCTTGACCTAATGAGTAGGAGAGTGATGTAAGACAGAGTGCTGCAGAATTCTCTTCAAAACCCGTCCACCAGACTCATTTCTACCACATGATGCTGCCCTAAAATAGAAGTGTCTGGTGAATGCACTCTCTTAAGCCCAAAGGGCATTAGTACAATTGCAGTTCACATTATTAAAACAGGCTAGGGAAACAGGCATGTTTCTAATGGAGTGACAATACAATCTAATATTTTATTATATTCAGTAAGAGCACAGTGTCATGTGCCACACAAAATCTAAAAAAATTCTCTTTACTTTCCGTTAAAAAAAGAAGAAACCTGATTAGATCATCTGTAGTAGAAGGTGTGAGTGTGGCAGCATGCACAAATCACACTGCCATTACTACAAGTCTTAAGGAAGGGTAAAGGTTAGAAGAAGGCTAAAAAGGAAAAATACTCCTGTACAGTCTACATGCTACTCTACTGGGACAAAGTTTTCTCCTGTCCAATTTGGTGAGCAGACTAAGGAGTACAACTGACACACAGTACACAGTGGATGGTAGGGAAGACAAGATCACACGTGAAAGCCATTTCTAGCAATTTCTAACCCTGAATAGGTACCATAAGTTTCATGAACCCATCCAAGATATCGAGTGATAATCTCTCCCCGACTCTCATGTGTAGAAACTAAAGCTGAAAAAAAGAGATGTCTGGAAGTTAACTCAGAAACTAGTTGGGCACCTAGAAAACCACTGGATTCTTTATCAAAACACACCAAGATCAAAAATTACTCCTTAATCCAATTTCATATCAACAGAAGAAAAGTTCAAAAGGAGGCACAAGCAGTGTCTTAGGTATGAAGATCAGACGCTGGTGAGGCACTAAAAGTGACAAGAAGCCTGAAGTATAAAAGATATCCCCTCAAAAACTAGCTATGTGTCAAAATACAGCTTACTCCTGACAAGAAGCATGAGAGTAGAGCACACAGAGTGTGAGCTAAGGTGGGGCACTACATCAGGCTGGAATCAAATTTCTGAGAAAGCCCAGAAGCAGCAGCAGCAAGGCACTAAAAACCCCAATGTTTAAGCAGTATGTTAGTTCGTCTACTTCCACTCAAGACTTTAGCAAGCAGTCAGCAGAATATAGTTGACCTTATCAGTGAGCACAACTTCCAAATTACTTGCTGTCTTAAACATTAGTCACAAAAATGTAGACAAGGAAGATAAGACCAGGACTCTCATTCTCTCTCTCTCTCATTCTATAGAAGAGTTCCCTTTCAGAGGAGAGGGGGAGAGTGTCTGGCAAAAAGTCAGCAACACATGAAATGAGAGATGCTGTAGCCAACAATAAGAGGGGAAGACCAACTCCACCCTCCCTGAAAGATATCAATAAGAGCACCTAAATCACAGGGAATCAATGCCCATAAAAGGCTGTGCATATGGGATCACACAGGCTCCTCATGCAACACATGTATATTAAACTTCCAAAAATGTTATACCTCCCAACGCACTCAACTGTCCTCTCACAATCTGTTCACTCAACACCTACACAGCAGTTTAATCATATTTGCAGATGTCACCAACCATCCCTTCCTATTTTACAACCTCTCAATTCCCCTTGCTGATCTTATCCTTATTAATCTTCTTTCCACATCTTATTAGAAATCAGTCGTATTAAACAGTACAAGGTCTGCATCTTTATTCCCCAAACTACTTTCACTCTATCCCATACGCAGCCCTCTCCTCTACGCTATGACTACACCAGACTTCTATGCTCATTTCCTTCACCAACAACATCCATTCTCCTTAGTCCCTGCATTTATAGCAAGCCTCACACACATCTCCCGAAGTGCTGCAGACTACAAACTACTGCTATACCCTAACTGCTGCTTCTTCCTAATCCCATCATTCATGCAGACTAACCATTTTGATTATACCACAATTCCTTAGCTCTGACAACTCCAAACTACTACTAATCCATTCTTTATTTTTCTATATAGCACTATATTACTCTAACTGAATATGTGTATACTGCAGCTCTCACCACATCAGCTTTTTTACACCAGTACACTGCTAGCTTCTCTCTCCGATGTGGTACTTCTGTTTCCTGTGCACCTTCTTTAGACTATGCTTATATGACCGCATGCACCACATTTTCCAAGTGTATCTTAACCTTTTGGTCTCAACAGTGGCCAGCCCTGTTATTAGTATGTGAAGTATCAAAGTTGTGAAAGTGAGAAAGAACAGTAACCTCACAAGGTAAGTACAAAAGCTGCTAAACAGTTTTACAGTTAGGACAGCCTGACGGAGCTTCTTGATTTGTAGCCCAGGGAAAGAAGAGCAAGATTCAAGATGGTGAGGTTTGTTTGGACTAGTGCAGCAAACATTACATAGGATACTGCTCTGACTTTTTTAAAGAATGGGGCCTGAATCACAATGTGCAGGCAACAGTGATGGCATTGTTAAATGCAGGCTCAAAGCTTCCACATTTTCATTTCTAAGTAGGTACCTGGATGATTTATAGGAAAGTGATGGGTTGCTGTGTGTCTCTTTCATCATGCAGAAGGCCTGGTCAAACAGAAAATTAAGATTTAACATTCCTGTTTCAGGGAGAAATTCTAAGTTTATCTCACAAGCAGAACCCAGACACTATTTGTTTACTGTCATTACTGTATAAATTTGTAAACAGAAAACATATAAGCAATGCAAGTTAATAATACTGATAAAATGTTCACAGACATAGGGGAAAAAAAACTGTTGTAACAGAAGAACTGGGTAGAAGTAAAAATTCTGCTGTTAGTGCTTCATGAAGACAATCCTTTCTTGGTTTGTGACTTACTGTGGAGTTGAATGGTAAGAGAAGTTTTATTTGAACTTGTGCTGTATTTATCACTGTTTTTCACTGTTTGTAGGTAGAGAGGGACTGCTTGTTAACAAAATTTACTTTGATTCATATTTTGTTGTTTTACCTTTAATTTCACTGTTGGTTGTTAGAAAGGGATAGGTTTTATACAGGCAAGCTCTAGCTACCCAAGGGGCCTAGACAGCTATAAATTTACACAGAGAGGAAAATCCCAATCATATCTAAACAATCCTTTCTTGGTTTGTGACTTACTTTGGAGTTGATTGGTAAGAGAAGTTTTATTTGAATTTATATTGTATTTGTTATCATTGTTATTCACTGTTTTATAGGTAGGTACTAGACTATTGGCCCTAGGGCCTATATAAGCCTAGCCAAAAAGGTACCCTTGGCTTTTGCCACCCAAGAAAATTATTTTCCTGTGCCCCTGTCGAACAGAGCCACAGAAGTGATCCCCAGGCTGAATTTCCTATCTCCCATCCAATCGTCACGATTTTTCTTGAAGAGTGCTAATGAGGAGCTTTGTTTGATATAGCTAGGTAGTTTGTTCCAGAGTATGGGAAGTCTCTGGGACAGGAATCTATCCCTCCAGCATGTTCTGTTTTATTGTGGTGACAAGTTTTAGGTCCCTGGAGCATGTAGCTCGGAGGGATTGGGATTTCTTTAAGTGGAGCATGTCCAACAGCTCTGGGTTTGACATAGCTTTGTATGTTAGGCAGAGATCACCTCTGAGTAGGTGATATGCAACTGAGTAAAGCTTGAGTTTTTTGAGACCGTCTGTGTAGGGGATCTGTTTGAGGCGGTAATCCTCTTTGTGAGGTATTTCTGTGGCCTTTCTAGTTGTTGTAGATAGTTTGTGAGTTACATACCAAAAGGGGCATTGTACTCTATAATGGGTCTAATGAGTGACGAGTAGAGGGGAACAATGACCTCTTTTTTCCTGGATGAGAAACCTTTTGTGATGAGGTGTGCCACGTAGAAGGATTTCCTGACTACTGTGGTGATGTGATTATCAAAGGAGAGGCTACTGTCCACCTGTGTCCCAAGGTCTCTTATCACACTTTCGGTGTTAAGTAGACTACCGCCTATGTGGTAGTTCATGGGTACAGAGTTTTTACCAAAAGGGATGACAATGCACTTTTTGGCATTGAGCTTCAGGCCATGGCTTTGACACCAGACACCTGTCTCAATGAGGCCCTTTTGTAGGATGTCCACATCATTAGGAGTTTCGATTATGGCTCCAAGTTTGCAGTCATCTGCGAACTTCATTAAGCAAAGGCCTTATGTGTTAGCCTGTACTTCTGAGAAATAGATTCCAAACAGGAGAGGACCCAGGACTGAATCCTGTGGTACTCCACTTGTCACTGGTCTGAAGTCGGACTTGGAGTCTGCTACTTTCACAGTGTGGGTTCTGTCAGTGAGCCAGTTGACAACCCATCTTGTGACATAGGGATTTATACCTAGTTTAGTGAGTTTATCTATAAGTCCAGAGTGGGGGATGGTGTCGAAAGCCTTGGCGAGATCTAGATAGGCTGTGTGAACCACCTTACCCTCATCTACAGCTTTGGTGACCGCTTCAAAGAAGCCTATCAGGTTTAGGAGACATGATATGCCTTTTACAAACCCAAACTGGGTGGGGTCCAGAGTTTGGAGATTACTAATGTCATTGTTTATAAGTTCCATGATGATACGTTCCATAGCCTTGCAGACCAGGCTCGTCAGGCTAATGGGGTGGTAGTTCCCAGGGTCCGTGGTGGCTCCCCCTTTATGGAGTAGGATAACTGTCACTGTGCGCCATTCAGTGGGCACAAAACCTGAGGTGAGGCTATGACTGAACATAGTACTTAGGTGGGGTGCCAGTTCGTTCTGTAGTTTGTGGAGAACGCAGCCTGAGATGTTGTCAGTTCCTGTAGATGCAGTGTTCTTGGCTATGGAGAGTGTGTTTTTTACCTGTGCAGCCGTGATTACAGGAACTTTGCTTTCTTCCGGTATAGCAATGGGCCCTTTAGGGGGGTGAGAGGGGGATAAAGTTAGCACTGAACCTATCTGCCAGGATGTTGGCAATATCAGTTGGTTCTGTATATTTAGTGCCACTGTGCTGTAACTCAGAGCAGATCTGAGTGTTGCCATTGAGATTCTTGACATAGCTACAGAATACTTTGTGGTTGTCTTTAGAATCAGTGGCGATTTTGTTTTCGTAACTAGCTTTGGAGGATTTTATGAGGGATCTCAGCTTTTTACTGAGGCTGACCAGAGAGTTCCTCCAATCATGGGATTTTACTCTTTTTTTCCAACAGTTTCTTTCTTCTGTTGTAGAGTTTGTTCATGACAGGGGACCAACATATTGGCTTCCTTTTTTTGGAGGACAGCATCTTGGTTCTGTTCGGGATTGCACAATCCATGTTTGCAGGTAGGAAGAGACTGCTTGTTAACAAGATTTACTTTGATTCATATTTTGTTGTTTTACCTTTAATTTCACTGTTGGTTGTTAGAAAGGGATAGGTTTTAGACAGGCAAGCTCTAGCCACCTCAAGGGGCCTCGACAGCTATAAATTTAAACAGACTGCAGAGAGGAAAATCCTGAGATATCTGAACAATCCATTCTTGCTTTCTGATTATTTATCTTTATTGTCAAAAAGAAGTACTACTGCGAGCAAAAGTGAGCAGAAGCTACTGTGGGCCTTCGTGTGCGACGTAAAGGAATTACAACTTTTGTCTGGCTTGTAGAACTTGTATGGTCAGACCAACTTACTGTACTTTATTTAGTTGTATATTGCTGTTGTGTTTTTTTTTTGTCACTGAAGTTGATTTAAGTTCTCATTGAATTGTCTGGTTACTGATTTTGATCTTTTCTTTTGTAATATTGTATTAATTTGAAACTGAACATCGATTCTTTAAATGAGTATGCAATTAACGATTTGCTAATGCACAAATATCTTGTACAGTGTAATAAATGTTATGCATATTTAAAGGTAACACCTGATAACACTGTTGATCTGTGTCCCTCAAGTCAAAAGTTGGATGATTTGCTTACCATTGTTAGAAGTAAATCTAAACTTAATGATGATGATTGCACTTGTGCAATTGGGATGGCTTGGAGAACTGTTGTTTCATACATTAATGACTGGACTGATGAACTAAATAATGTTAGGCATAGAAAGTACAGCTGTGTACACTTACCATAAATGTAGATGTTCGAGTGTATTCACTGTTGCAGTCATCACATTTGGGTTATCTGCCTGCAGGTAGCCCTCAGCCGGCCTGAATACCAGAGTCTTCGGATTTCTGCGTCAGATGGTGTAGCTTCTTCCATGACGTCAGGGTTATAAAACATGCAGCCGACACCATTACATCAGTTTTTCTTGCCCCAGATGTCAGGTGTCTCCACAATAGGAAGCAATTATATGGTATGGAACACCCCCAGCAAAAAGCAAATACACATGATATAATATATGCCAAACAAGGAGGAAAGGTAAAAGTCAAGAGAAGTCAGGGGGCTGAAGGGAGGGTAACCAGGACTGCAACAGTGAATACACTTGAGCATCTACATTTATGGTGAGTGTACACAACTGTACTATGTTCTTCGTGTTTCACTGTTGCAGTCATCACATTTAGGTTGATTCCCAAAGCTAAGGAAGGGTGGAGGTAGTTCAAGAGCATTAGTGCTAGCAATAAGGCCCTGTAAGACTGCTGTGGCAAATCCAGCAATGGATTTAGAAAAGATAGGAAGGTGGTAATGTTTGGTGAAAGTATGTACAGAGCTCCTAGTTGCAGCTTCCAGGATGTCCCTGGTAGGGACTCCTCTGAGAAATGTAGTGGAGGTAGATGCAGCCCTGGTGGAACGTGTTCTTATCCCCTGTGGGGTAGGTTTTCCATGGTGTTTGTAGCAGAAATGGATGCAATGTGCTATTCATTTGGAAATGGTTTGCTTTGAAATGGCCTTCCCTCTGCCCCTGCAGCAAAGCTAACTAGCAGCTGGTCAGATTTTCTGAGAGGCTTAGTCCTGTCCAAACAGAATCTAAGCTGTCTGTGTACGTCCAGAGAATGCAGTATCCATTCCCCTTTATTCTGAAGATTAGGGAAAAAAGTAGGCAAATGAATGGACTGGTTTAGAGCCACAATAGACACCACCTTGGGCATAATGGATGGATTAGTCCTGAGGGAAACCCTGTCCACATGGAAGATAATGAAGGGTTACACTGCCATGAGGGCCTGCAGTTCAGACACTCTTCTTGCTGAAGTGATGGCTAGAAGTAAAGCTGTTTTCCAAGAAAGGAATTTCAACTCTGCTATAGCAGCTGGTTCAAAGGGGGGAAGAGTGAGTTTTTCCAATACAAATTTAAGGTCCCAGGCTGGAGTGGGAGCCCTCCTGGGGGATCTTAAATTTTTGGCCCCTCTAAGGAATTGTTTTAGCAGGCAGGGGATGAGAGAAGAGGGGTGGCTCAGTATTATAATGTGCTGATATGGCAGTGGCGTGAATATTAATTGAAGAGAAAGATAGGCCCTTGTGGAACATTTCTGTTAAATAATCTAGAATATGAGGTAAGCTGGGCACCATTGTGCCCATACCCTAAGCCTGGCTCTAGGAACAGTATCTTTTCCACTTTACTGAATAGGATTTTCTAGCACTAGGCTTCCTTGCCTCATGAATGACATCCAGCACCTGCTTACTGAGGGTTGCTGGAGGTGAGGTCAGGGAATTAGCCAGGCTGCAATGTTCAGGGTTTGAAGCTGAGGGTGCAGAATCTGGCCCGCCTGCTGGGACAGCAGGGAAGGGGGCCTGAGGCAGGTGCTAAGGTTGTAGCACTGTCAGACTGCGCAAAAGGGGGTACCAATGCTGGCGTGGCCAGTCTGGTGCAATCAGTATTGTCCTTGGCTTGTCCTGTTTGATCTTTAGTAGAACCTTTGAGAGGAGAGGCAGAGGGGGAAAGGCATAAACTGCGAGGCTTTCCCAAGTAAAGGACAGGGCATCCACTTTCCAAGCTTGATTGTGGGGAGTTCTGGTGCAGAATTTGTTCAATTGGTAATTCTGAGGGGAGGCAAACAGGTCTACCTCTGGTGTCCCCCATTTGTTCCTCAAGAGCTTGAATATTTTGGGTTCCAGTTTCCATTCGTGTGGGTCCATGAGATTTTTGCTTAAGTAGTCTGCCAGTGAATTTAGTTTGCCTGGCAGGAATTGAGCTTGTAGGTTCACTTGGTAGCTCAAGGCTGTGTTCCATAGAGCCATGGCTAGTCTGTAGAGTGGGGTAAGAATGGGTTCCCCCTGCTTGTTTATGTACCAGATAACTGTGGTGTTGTCTGTCTTTACCAATAGTTATCCTGGACGAATAAGGTTTCTGAAGGCTGTCAGAGCATTCTGTACAGCTAACATTTCTTACATTTCTTTTTGATTGATATGCAGGTGCATCTGTTTTGGGTTTCATTTGCCCTGAATGCACTGCCCTGCCATGTGAGCCCCCCATGCATAGTCTGATGAGTCTGTTGTTAGGGTTTGGGCAGCAGGGGATAGAATGAAAGGGAGTCCCTTGTTGTGGTAGCAGGCCTCTGTCCACCAAAGGAACTCTGCCCTTAGACAAGGAATAATAGGAATCACTGTTTCCAGGTCCTGAGAATGTTGACACCAAATACTTTTTAGAAACTATTGAAGTTTCCTCATATGCAGTCTTGCATATGGAATTAACAGAATGCAAGAGGCCATGAACCCCCAGGGCTTGCAGGATTTTCCTTGCAGATAGCTGGGTTTTTGTGGCCAGTAGGTTGTCAAATGAACTTGTTTCTCTGGAGTGAGGAATGCCATCTGGGAAGTTGTGTTCAAGCTTGCCCCCAGGAATACAATCTGTTGGCAGGGTAATAGGTGTGATTTCTTCTCATTGATGGTGTACCCCAGTGAAGTTAAAAGTCTCTTTACAAATGTCAGGTGCTGTAATAGCAAGTCCTAACTCTCTTCCTGAATCAGGCAATCGTCCAAGTATGGGTAAATCTGAATATTTCTATGCCTGCAAAATGCAATGGCAGGAGCTAGGCACTTTGTGAATACCCTGGGCACAGTAGATAAGCCAAAGGGAAGTGCAGAGAACTGATAGTGCATGGAGCCTGCCCTGAAGCGTAGGAATTTTATGCATGATTCCCTTACTGGGATGTGCAGGTAAGCTTCTTTTAAGTCTAGAGGTGCCAGCCAGGCATCCTTGGCTAGCATAGGAAGAAGATGCTGAAGAGTTAGCATTCTGAATTTTGGAACCACCAGAAAGGTGTTGAGAATAGAAAGGTCCAGGATAGGATGCCAGGAGTTTTCTCTTCTGGGAACCAGGAACAGCCTTGAATAAAAACCTTGTCCCCTTTGTTCTGCTGGGACAGGTTGAATAGCCCTGATACTGAGGAGAGAGCACAGTTGTTTTTGGGCCTCCGCCCACTGGTTTGGGGGAGGTCTGGCCATCCACTTGGGGTTGGGAGTGAATGGAAGTGTAATCTGGATCCTAGGGAAACTATGTTTAAAACCCATTTGTCTTGGGTAATGAGTTCCCAGTTTTTTGCATGCAGGGCGAGCTTTCCTCCTAAGGGAGCAAGTAGTTGAGCAAGGCTTGGTAGAGTTAAGGATAAGTCATTGTGCCATTTTTCCATAGGGGGGTGGCTTACTACTCCTTGCTTTGGAAGTGGGGGCCCCCCACTACTTAGATCTGTGCATAGCCTGAGACTGAAGTCTTGGTGGTCTGCTACCCCTGGGTTTGGACTGAGAAGGATTGGAAAGGACCAGTTCTTTGAACGCCAATGCCTACTGAATCTAGGTGGCTGTACTTGTAAGAAATCTTTAACAGTTTGCACAGCTTTAGCTTTTTCCTCCATCCTTTTGAGGACGACTTCTGCTTTGTTGCCAAAAAGGCACTCTTGGTGTAAGGGTGCATCCAGTAATTTAGCTTTAACATGATCTGGCAAGTTTTGTTCCTTAAGCCACGCATGCCTTCTAAGTACAGACCCAGTGACAGCAGCAATGCAAGATGCTTCTAAAGCATCAAAACCACGTTGGTTTGATATGAAAATTGGTAGGCCTGAATACACCCTCAGAAGCTGGTGACTGCACAGCGGCTCCGGACCCATCCAAAGTAGAGACATCTGCAGGTTCCATAGTCAAAGAAGCATTTTGCGGCTTACCGGACTCCGAATGGGTCCCAGTGGAGGCCTGTGAATCTGTAGTAGCGGGTATCAGGGACTGCAAAAGTGCCTCACTGAGTACTGGTGGACTGGCGACTAGCTTACTGGAAGCATCGTTGGCAGTTTTGGACCTATGCGGTCTGTCTCCGTCTTTATCCTTACGTTTTTCGGAAGATCAGTAGTCAGATGGCTTAACGAAGCCATTTCGGAGTACGGAGATTGAGAACGAAAGTATTTAGCTACAAAAATAGCCCGACGACGAATAGTTTGGGTGTTGTACAATGCACAAAACTGACAGCGAGGGACGTCGTGGTCTGAGCCTAAACAAATGACACAGAAAGAATGAAAATCTCTGAGGTATTTGCTTTCCACAGGCAAGACAATTGTTAATTTTTTCTGACATCGGTTAGAGCAAGAAAAAAGGATCCCCAACAGGGTACTTATCTTTTTGAAGACTTCAGGTCTGAAACTCGAAAACGAAAATTTCAGGAGTCGGCCGACCGGCACTTGTGAACAGCTTCTACTTCGGGCACCGCACGGCAATAAAGACTGATGTAATGGCATCGGCTGCATCTTTTATACCCCTGATGACCTGACGTCATGGAAGAAGCGACAGCATCCGAAGCAGAAATCCAAAGACTCTGGTATTCAGGCCGGCTGAGGGCTACCTGCAGGCAGATGACCCAAATGTGACGACTGCAACAGTGAAACATGAAGAACATCAAATAGAACACATTTAGAAAATAATGCATCTATCTATTTTCTGCAAAGATTATTCAACCCCTATGAAACAAGATGATGCCACTGACAACTCTGGAATTCTGGAAGCAAATATTCAGCAATCTGAGGATGCAGTTGGGTTAGAAGGAAACAAAAAAAGAAAGAAAGGAAGAAGTTCACAACAAATAACAAGGAAGAAAAAGATACTGATTAATGACTGTAAAGGAAAGAGAATACGCAGTAAAAAGGACACTGCTTTGTTATGCAACACACAGGTTACAGGAAATGGTATTTTTCTATCAGAAAACTTTCAGTCTACAGAAAAAGGCATCATCTTTCCAACAGAGGAGGTAGAAAAAAGAACCAAGAGGCAGGTGAAAAGGAAGAAATCAAAATTGAACGTGGAAGGATTAAAGAACATTACTGTAAGAAAAAAGAGGAGAAAGACAGATGTTGACTACATGACTCAAGCTGTGGATTTACAACACCAGCTGGATGAGAATTTAATACACAATGAAAACAGCAGGATTAATAAGACTAATAGTGATGAAGATCTATCCTTCATAATAATTGATAGAGCAGATATTACTGTAATAGAAGCTGATGATTGTTCAGAGCTGGCCAGCAGAGATATTCTTGTAATTGAGGAACTGATACGTATATTTGCAGAGATGATAATGAACATCGAATAGTGTTATGATTGCCAGGAGTGAAAATAGAAGATGTGAGACAAGCCTTGGAATGCCTTAATGTAAGGAAGTATGCATCTGGTTTTACTCATGTTGTCACTCACAAAGATTCTTTGACTGTTAGTGGGGAACTGACAGCCCTCCTCGATAGTATTGCTTGTACTGGTGTTAGGACGTATTTTTCATAAATCACCTATAAAAAGGCTAGTCAGGTCGCTGTGAATGAAAAGATTTTTTTGGTAAATACATACATAGAAAAAATGTCCTGTTTTAAAAAATAGAAATGTGTGGAGCATCCAAGCCTAGTTTTGGGCACACATGTTCAGACAGGATGGTGTGCATTTGTTTAGATCAAGGAAGAAAATTTTTGCAGAAGATATTTTGCAATACTTGACAAACACTAGGCAGGATTTTTGCCATGTCGAAAATTTAACGGCCTACAGATAGCAACATTTGATGCATCTCTGATGGTTGTTAATGCTAGGAGCATTAATAATGTTTTTTTACTGGAATATTTGCTACGTTCCCACAAGATTGATGTTGTTATTGTTTGTGAAACATGGTTGAAGAATAATGACTGGAAACCAGTTCTGTCAGGGTATAAATGTTTTTACTGTAACAGAGATTCTTATAAAAAATCAGGTGGATGTGTTATGATAGGGATTAAAGATAGCTATGATTATTACATGTTCAATGATAACACCATCACTATAGACTGTGTAACTGTGACAATAAAGTCAATCCTGGAACATATAACAAGTGTTGGAGTGTACAGTCCACCAAAAATCAAGTGCAGATGACCTAGAAGAATTCATACATTTCTTGCATTAAACACAGGAGGGAAGAATAATATTAGCTGGGAGTCTAAATTTACCAGAAACAGACTGGAACAATATTGATTCTACAACTTAAGTAAGGAAATTATTCGCAAGCCTATATTCAGGAACAGCAATTGCTTCAGATTGTAAAAAAATCTACCAGGAGACTGAACATACTAGACTGTTTGTGTTCCCAAAGAAATTACTGTAACTTCAAGTCAAGTTTTACAACCATTGATGTGCAGTGATCCTGGGGTTATATAAAGGTTAATTTGCTGCTAGATAATATTGCCAAACTGAAATCTAAGCCAATGCACAGAAGGTTAATTACAGATTATATGGAAGCTAAACAGTCACTATGCAAAACTAACTGGTGTGAGGTGTTCAGCGGAAAAACTACAGATGGAATGTGGAAGGTTTTGAAAGAGAAACTGTTTGAGTCCAAAAAATAAAAAAAATGTTTAACATCAGGATCTAGGCATACATCATCAGGCAGATATATTTCCATAAGAAGAAGGTATCTGATTAAGGTGAGAGACAAATAATTTATAGAAATGGAAGAGAGGTCAAACTACAACTTTGAAAACTGAAATAAACAAGCTGGACAAACAGATTAAGCATTGTGTGAGACAAGCTCAAGAAAAATTTGAAGAAAATTTATATAAAGATATTGAGCATAATAGGAAACCTTTTTATATATACATAAGATGTGGAAGGAGTAAAGACACATGCATTTATCTTATTTATTTATTTTACATTTGTTTGCCAGGAGAGTCCTACTGGGCATAAAACCCCTTTTCAGAGGAGGCCCGGGGAGAAAAGCTCCATTGTTAGTAAACAATTTTGTTAGTAGAAAGAAAACTGTATAATGCAATAAACAAAAAAATAGTAACAGATATTCATAACGGTTAAAAGACTAGAACAGAATAAATTGGTCAAGTGGGAGACGACCAATAATCTTGTACAACAATGCTCCTAGAAGACAGTTCTTACAGTAGGAGCAGGTAGTGACACTGTAAACAATAAGAGTGCAATTACAATACTTAGTCTTTTATACAGGTAGCATAGCAAACTGAAGACTTAAAATCTGGCAGATATTAACAGTGAGAAAGAAAAAAAAAAAAAAACAACATTCATTGCTCACTACATATGCAATTAAAATTTTTAAATCAGCTAGTTCCATGGTTTGGGCTACCCATGCCCAGTACCTGTACAAGTCCAGGAACTGGTGAGGTGGGCTTTAATGTGATGTTTGACATTTTTTAAGTTAGTTATAGTTCTAATTTCAAGTGGCAAGGCATTCCACAGTTTAGCAATGTAGTAGGAGTATAGAGAGTTACCTGAGCTATTTTTACTCCTGGTTACTTCAATTAGAGCTTTATTAGTGGATCTTAGTGGACGGGTACTTGTATGGGGATGATAAACTGTGTGCAGATTCTAAAATTTATTCTCAGACACAACAGATTATAGATATATTTACAAAATCTTATGCAAAACAGTTTGGCCCCACAAAAGGGGTGGTAAGTTGCCCTAGTTACATCCAGGTAACCCCAGATACTGGAATTAAATTAGATTATATTGAAAAAAAAACTGCGCAAACTGGATCCAAACAAAGTGCATGGATGAGACGGAATTAGTAACAATGACCTGAGAACACTTCAGCAAGAACTTACAGTACCATTATATCTATTATTCACGAGGTCATATAAATATGGGGAGATTCCTCAAGATTGGAGACATGCGCTTATTAAACCTGTTTTTTTTTAAGGGAAAGGGGAGTAGGTCAAGCCCAGAGTCATATAGACCCTTAAGTGTACTTTGATGTTGTGGAAAAATAATGGAGAAGGTAACATTGGATAAGTTATTGTCAGAATTGGATAGGTTGGGACTTGAAACCATATATCAGCATGCATACAGTGAAAAAGATCTATTACCACCTGTAGCATGATGTTCTACAACAATATAATAACAGCTATGAATGAAAAATTGTGTTGTGATGTAATTTATATAGATTTAATGTCAGCATTTGACAGGGTCTAAAGACACTAGAAAGATAATGCTTCAAAGAGATAAAACCTGGAAAGCCCACCTTAAACATAAGGATCCACAAACCTTCCTCAAATATAAGCAGCTGAGAAACTTAGCCAAAAAGCAAGTCATTAGGGATAAAAAGTCCTACTATATCCAACTACAAGAAAACAATGCAAGAAATCCTAAACAATTCTGGAATTCTATCAATTCCCTCCTTAGACCAGGTACAAAAAGCAACCCCTCCCCTGATACCAGCAAATCAGACCTCGAAGTAGCCTACCTTTTCAATTCATTCTTTACCTCTTCTATCGCTGATCTAACCAAAACTTTCTCCAACAATAACCCTCCCACCCTCCCTGCTCGATCTTCAGTCCCTGCATCCCTTGCCCCCTCCTTTGAACTCAAACCTGTATCCACCAACCTTATAAAGAAACTTCTCCAAAAACTAAAGCCTTGTTCAAATGCCCCTGATAACATTCCATCTTCCTTCCTAAAAATTTCTTCTGACTCTATTGCCATACCCATCAGCATCCTAATAAATAGGTCTTTACTTGAATGCTATGTACCCAAACTATGGCGCTCTGCCTTCATTCTGCCTCTCCACAAGGGTGGCAAAACATGCTCTGTCTCCAGCTTCCATCCCATAGCCATCCTCTCCCCTATATCCAAAATTCTTGAAAAATGTATCCACCTGCAACTCTTGCCATTCCTTACCAAACACCAACTTCTCTCCCCTACCCAACATGGTTTCCGCCCTGGACATAGTACTACCACTGCCCTTCTCTCCTTCTTACACTCTGTCAACTCAGCACGTGACTCCGGTAACTTAGTCTCCTCTGTTCTTCTAGATTTATCCAAAGCCTTTGATACCATCTCTCATTCACTCCTTCTAAACCACCTCTCTAATCTCAACATCTGCCAAAAAACTCTCTCTTGGTTCTCCAGCTACCTTTCAAACAGGTCCCAAAGCTGTGAAATGGGGCCAAGCTACCTCTTCTTTCCTTCCTACCCCTACTGGTGTACCACAAGGTTCCATTCTAGGCCCATTACTATTTAACATCTTTATTAATGACTTCCATAAAGCTATTCCCAACACCAAAGTTATGCAATATGCCGATGATTCCACTTTAATCTGTTGTGCCCCAAATCCAGCAGAACTAAAGACCCAAACACAGATTGCCTTTTCTACCACAGAAAACTGGATGCTCCAAAATCATCTTGCCCTAAATGCAAACAAAACTAAGATCCTCCTTTTTACCCCATCTAAATCATCCTCTCTAGATAAGAACTCATTTTTAATTACCAGTCACAACACCTCCACCATTGAGATTGTCTCCTCCACCAAGCTTCTCGGCGTTATAATTGATGACCAACTAAAATTTACTGACCATATCCAACTAAACATAAAAAAAACTCACATAAAACTTGGACTACTGTATAGAAACAACCACTTCCTCTCTCCTCACACCAGACTTACGCTTGCCTCTACTTTCCTTCTTCCCTCCCTCCTGTATGGCGCTCCCCTCCTCACTAATTTATCTTCTACACTTACCTCCAAATTGGAACAATGCTACAACAAAATCTCTAAATTTGCCACAAATGCCAAATCCTCCTCTCATCATTGCACCTCCCTCCACTCCTTAAACTGGCTGGAACTCCCCAATCACCTTGACTTTCTCCAAATTTCAACAGCCCACAAATTATTCTTCCACCCCTCAAACTGCCCTGCTCTTTCTAATATTCTACAGCCTTATACCCCCCTTAGATCACTTAGATCCTCTCACCAAAACCTAATCACAGTTCAAAACCCTAAACGCCCCGCAGGCCAACTGCTCTTATCCTTTACCCTAGCCAAAAAATGGAATGCTCTGCCCTCCTCACTTAGGACCTATACCAACCCAAACATCTTCAAAAAACAGCTTCATTCCTACCTCTACCAAAACAGGAAATGCAATTGCACTCCTCAGCCTTTACCTCTGAAGCTATCCTCCCACTTCTCTCCTGGCTAACCTCACTTACCTACCTAACCTCTTTAATATACTCAGCTTATATTCTTAATTAATACTTCCTGATTTTCTTGCCTACACCAGGATTTTTCCCCTTGAATATTTGGGATTTTTTCTTTTACTTCTCAGTCTCGATTACTGTTATTTGTAATACAATAGTCTATGAAACTTTTATTGTTACTTTTTATTCAAATTTTTATGTAATTTCTTTTATAAATTGTATGTAACTGTATGTAACTAAACACATGGAGCTTTTCTCCCCAGGCCTCCACTGAAAACGGGCCCCCAAGCCCAGTGGACCTCCCCGGTAATCAAACTGAAATAAATAAATAAATAAAATAACACTGATCAAT
This sequence comes from Protopterus annectens, assembly GCF_019279795.1. Classification (NCBI taxonomy): domain Eukaryota; kingdom Metazoa; phylum Chordata; order Ceratodontiformes; family Protopteridae; genus Protopterus; species Protopterus annectens. The sequence continues at coordinate 82,924,189 of NC_056751.1, read as the reverse complement.
AAAATTAGTACAACTAGGTATTGCTGTACACTTGATAAGATGGATAGCTGCATGGCTTACAAATAGGACATAGCAATTATCATACAGCAACTGGATAGGCAAAATCCTTGGTTACAGTCAGGGTTGTCCCACAGGGCTCTGTCCTAGGCCCTTACTTGTTTAGACTGTACCTTTCAGACCTAACCTTTTCATCTGAGATGTTCTACAGTCCATATGCAGATGACCTAAAACTGGGTAAACTGATTACGTGTTACAGATAAGGCTTGTCTACAAAATAACTTGACTAAATTGACCATATGGGCACAGGAGAATAATATGCTGATAAATACATCAAAAACTAAGCATATGAGATTTGATAGGCACAAATTGAAAGATGAATATTTAATACAGCACACAGTGATTGAAACTGTAGACTCATTTAAGGACCTGGGTGTATGGGTAGATTCAGCTATGAGTTTTTCTAATCATATCAACCAATTGGTTAATGACAGTTATAGAAATATAGGTTGTATAAAAAGATTTATAAAGTCTAGGAAATCAAAAATAATGAAGTCATTGTTTGTTGGTTACATTAGACCCAAACTTGAGTATGGAATAACAATATGGAGACCCTATAAGAAAACAAGCATTAGTAAACTGGAAAGAGTGCAACAGAAATATACCAAGGGTATGTGGAAATTTAAGTTATTATGAAAGACTATATCTGAATTTGTACAGCGTCTCTTACAGATATCTAAGAGGAGATCTCATTCAGGTTATCAGGCATTTAGTGACAACTACCTCTGGGAATGTTTGGGGTTAAGAAAAGGTACTAGAGAATCATCAGACAACCTATGTAGAAGATTCTACAGGAATGAGAAGTGTACTAATTGGTTCTCTGACAGAGTAGCTGATGTATGGAACAAACTACCAAATTACATTAAAACAAGTACTGGTTTAGATATTTTTAAGAACAGCCTGGATACTTGTTATGGGAACAAGTGTTTTGGCATATTGGCAAGCTAGAAGGGCATTAATGCCCGTGCTTGTAATATTTGTATGTATTTATGTATTAATTGTCTCCACCAATGAATACTTGGGGTGTGAGAAACCGAAATTAAAAATTAAGGTAGAGATGCTAACTTGGAGTGGGTGCTGACAAAGCTGGCACTGCTGAAATTGATTTTGTAGGAAGACCTGTACTTGAAAATGGATAAACATGAAAAGGATACTCAAGATCAAAACCTTTCCTAAGTTATAAGTCATGAATTGACCTTTAAGGCAGTCTGTCATTTTAGAAGGAACAAAAGGAATCATAACTTCAGATGCTTGTGCAAGTACAAATTAGGAATTTGTTACATGAAGTTTACATGGCATTTACAAGCTGATTTCAACTTATACAGGCTGTGGAGGAAGTGAAGACATTGCAGCACCCAGCTCAGTACTGAAAGACAACCTTTTAAACTATTATCAACTAGGCAAGTACTTACACATAAAGATATATCCCAAGTCTCTCTCTCACTAATCAGAATTTACTAGTCACAGATACACTTTTGTTGCACATTTTAAACTATGAAAAAAATCATCAGGTATTATGCACATTAATAGTAAGTAACGTGAATGGAATTATTTACCATGCTTACAAATGAACTCCACACTTATCAAATTTTCATAGTTGTTAGATAATTGAGTCCAAGCCACTTCTTCATATGACCTTCTCTGTTACCATACAGAAAGAATCCAGTTTTTCGATATGAACTGTTTCTTGCAATTTATATCCTCAGGGATATTTAGTACTATCCTTTACAAAATGATATTCTAACTGCAATACATTCTTAAATCATTTAATCTCTCCTCTCTCTTTAAGAATACATTTAAAAACAGACATTAAGGAAAAGATTGACATATGTACAAGTATCTTACCATTTCGCCATCAAATTTATTTACCAGAGTATATTTACATAATGTGCAAACCAACGGTGTATATATTAATCTTACAAACATGCATTTGATGTACTAAACAGAATACTATTAGATTATAAAAGTACAGTGCTTTTTGTCATTATTGCAAGTCAGTTGCCTTTTCACAAAGTTAAATTTCAAACATTAAATCTTTTTATCTGGTGTGTACACTTCAATTCTTTACTCACACAGCCATTCTCCATTATAGGAATTTCCTCTCCTGCTGCAAATCTGTATCTTGAATAAGGCATTGAAGACACTCCTGACTGTTACCTGAACATGTAATAGCTCGCCACGGAACTGACCACACCACATTTGAAAGCAGCAAGTCAAGGGTTATCCTGCTGACTTGTTTAGATATTGTGCTTGGCACAGTAGCAGATTCTTATTTGTATCACCTGTACATTCAGAATTTGTTAGTCACGATATTCCTGCAGTCATCATTCTAGGAACCGAATCCCACAGTCTCGTTCCTATGGCCACCCCCTTCCCCAAAAACCTTCTAAAGTTATGAACTGCCTATTCCCCCTGTGACTTCTGGTCCTGCTTTGTCTTCATTCACTGTGCCTTTGCTTCCTGCCTCACTTTTCACTTCTATTGCAGATTACAAGCGATTCTATGTGTAAAGGCCATGTTAAATCTTGTACTGCACTGTGGTCCAACCTCTAACCCATTCTGTGTTTTTACTGCCTTCTCACTCAAATATTAACAATGCAAATACATTTCCTCTCTCTGCCAAGAGTTCCCCTCCACTCTTTCCCTCTTTACAAAATCCTCAGTTTCCATTGAACTCTTGGTTATAACATTTCCTCAATTTGTGCCCCCAACAAGCTGCTTTCCTTTAATTTCTGCTTTCCTATAGGTTCACTGTTCTCTTAGTTCCTTATGACTTTCATGCATTTGGCTTATTTGTTTACACAGCCAGGACTGACACTCACCACTTCAGTGTATATGTTCACACAGCTGCTCTGACTTGCCTGCTTCACACTCTTCCCAACCCCAGGGAATGATACCTTTGTAGCTAGCCATCTCCTCCCATTCCACTCTTTCACTCCACCGTCTCGGATGCGTGTTTGGATCCTCATTTACTTTCACCCCCATGTTCAATCAATATAAATTACTTCCAACAACCTACATTCAACGACCCATGTCTACAACCTTATCATAGACTCCCCATGTACCGTTACTTGGTTTCCATTCTTCACCTCCGCAATTAGCTTATCATTCCACTGCACTGACATATTTGCAACATAGTTCACACAATCATTACACCACTCAGTGTTACTAAAAGAATTCTAGCCCTAGCTTTCATCCATCAACATAATACTTACTTATACCAGTTATCTTTCCTACATGTTTCTGCATATTCCCTCCATACTCTGTTCTTATTTCAAATTTCTTACTGCCAATTTCCCAAATCTCATCTATCTGACCTACTTCTTTCTGTACTTATCACGCAGGTACCCTTATTTCTTTCCTTCTCCCCATATACAAAACCACATTTTAAGCATACAACCTCCTTCAAGATACTCCTGCACCTAACAAATCCCAACCATCCTCACCAGATTCCACATCCTCACCAGATTCCATAAAGTACAAACTCTTCAGACATGTGTACCAGGTTTAAAGGAGTACTATTACACTCTGTCCCTAAATCTTCTAATCTTGTACCCCACTACCCCCTTTCCTACACAATCTACAATTTATTTTTCATGGCTCATTTCTTTCAGTACAGATGCAATTGCTGTCCTCCCTACTCTACCATATTCATTTCACTCCTTCTGCAACCCCCCAAAATACACAGCTTCTATGCCCTCTCTACCCTCTTTTCCCTTCACAGTTGCTTTTTCATCCAATACCTCCCACACATCTCTCAGACTAAACCTATCCATCCAGCTACATAATTACTTAGGAAAACAAAAACTTACCTACAAGAGACACAAACACTTCCTACCACCCAAATTTCTAGCTAATTTTACCCCAATCATTCTTATTTGTAAGTGCCAACACTGAACTCATTCTCTAGTGCCTCACCATCCCCACACAATGCAATATTACTTAACAAAACTTTCTTTTTTGCTGCCTGCTCAGTGCCAGCACTATTAAAAACAGGTTGCCCTGCTCAGTGCCTTCTTATCCACCAACTCACCAGATATCATTCCTGTTCCACAGTCCTGGCATTAGAAAAATAACCCAACTCTTCTCATTTTTTCCCAATATACAATTACATTTTAATTGAAAGACCTCGAAAAGAAATGGCAGGGGATGCTTATTTAAATAACACCTTTTATATCATTTAGACCAACTTTACAAGAGAATCTGACCCAAAGGTCTACAAACCAAGATATCCTCAACTACTAAAACCCAGTTCATAATGCTATTGCCCATCTCCCACCATCATCCTCCTATTTCCATGTTCAAACTACTTACTTATTAAAGTTGCATCCAAATACAAAAATCACACAATTCTAGGTGATTTCAGTCTTAGCTTTCTTGGTCCCATGTCAACAGACATTGCTGAACACCTTTATGATCTCAGTCTCTTAAAAAATCATACAACAACCCATTAGTCTAAACTTAAAATCAGGTCAACCCTCGCAATTAGACTTTGCTATTCAAACAATCTCAACAGAATCTCCAGCATCACCACTTACTCTCAAACTATCAGTGAGCATTATTATACAATCTTTGACATAAATAACATTACTGTGAAAACACCACCCAAGCTAATTACCTTCCTATACTTTTGCTCTCATACCATCTTCACTACTGCTTCTCGGCCTTGCCTAGCACAATCCATTTTCTTGCATTTACCTCTCATATACACCTCTTCAGAATTTTGCTCTCTTGTACAACTCTGAGACAACCTGTACAGCTACCTTTGCCCTTTTCCCATCTGGTGTAATTTCCTCACTTATCCTGCATCTATCCTACATTTACTACTATAAAATTTAAAGTACATGTCTGCATGATTATTTACTTGTGCATGCATCTTTCAATGTAACATCCCAGGTCTCCTTTGAAAATTGAACTTGCTAGGCAGGGCTAACCAGGTGAACAAAATATTAAAATAAACTTTAAAAGCCTACCTATCAATTCTTCACTTGTTTCCTGTCCATAACTCACAATATCCAAAACTGATCAGCAAAACTCTTAATTAGTACACTCTTACTGCTACAAGGCAGATTCTTCCAAAATTACATCAACTACTAAACTCCAGCGAAAATAACTGGCTTACTAAATAACTTAAAGTTGCCCTCCAACACAGAGATGAAGCATGATAAAACTGGAAAACACTCCCAAACCCAATCACAATTAAAATGTTCTCATGCTCTGCAAATTTTCCAGTCAAGCAATTCACAAAGAGTGTCTGTTTAAATCAAAATTGCAATCTTGTCTCTACAAGCTTATACACCTTTGGAATGAGGTCAACCTCGTTGTTGGTCACAAAAAAATTCTTCCAACAATTCCCCCCTCGGCCTCTTCTCATGCCTCTCCAGGCCAAACCTTTTTCACAGTCTTTCTTCATGAATTTAGTACTTTGACAACAGTCTATGCTCCTTCTCCACAACTACATACTGCACTTTTCTACTTCAATCAGTTTCATACAAAAGACAGCCCCTGCGGAATTAAATTCTTATCAATAGTCCCTTAGGCTCTGATAATCTTTAACACTTACCATTGCTCATCTTCTGCAGAGACTACATTACCATTCCTCTTGTCCATATTTACAGCCTCTGCATCACTAAAATATCATGCTGTCAATAGAGAAAATAGTTGTAAGCTCCAAAGCAATGTAACCCTCACTAAAACATTTCACTAACAACCTTTCTCTATCCTTCCAAATCTAGATAAAATTCTTGAGAAGTTAATCTTCATACAGTTCTCTAGTTATTTCCAACAATACCATATTTTAACTTTTAAAAAGCATGGCTTTTGGACTAGCTGGACTACCATGACAATATTTGGGAAACTAATCAATGAGATATTAGCCAACATGGAATAAGGTAACCTTAGAGGTACTTTACTCTGACATTACTAATCCCTCTGACATGCTTGATCACTCACACATCTGTTAAATCATACATTAGACTTCAGAGTTAGTAAAAATGCCTTCTACTGATTTCAAAACGTTTTCTCTAGTTGTTACTTCCAAATTAAATTAGGGTCTTTACTCTCCCCAGTTGCTTCCCTCTACCCAAAAGGAATTCCCCAATGATCTATTCTAGCCCCTTGCTCTTCTCAATCTTCACAAACTTCCTAAAGACCTTCACCATCATTTTATATGCTAACGGCATGGTCTTCTTCAGATCCAACCCTTCCCCCATCCTCATCCAAAGACAATGTAAAGAGGACTGACACCTACTTAATAACAATCTACTACTAAACACTTAAAAAAAACTCTTTGATACTAGGATTCCACTGAGTAGCTTGTTGATTAAAACTCTCTCAATATGAAAACCAAGAATTTAACAAAATGATGGTAAAGGCTATTAATTCTGGAAGATATGGTTACTGATTAATAAATATATTGCTAGTATGTCAATCAGAAAAATAAAACCTGGCAAGTCTAAGGGAAAGTCAGAGGGGAAAAAAGGAAAAAAAAAGTCTAGTTAGAAAGAAGAACCTTGTGGTTGATCATAAGAAAGTAGAGTAATTAAAAAGATGGCCAACAAACTAGAAAAAAAGTCAAATACACTCAGACATGTTCAAATAAGTAGAACACTACAACAATATAAAAAGTATAGTGACAGAAGTTTGGGGAAGAACCTCTGAGTAAATATTCAGACAAACTAACAAAACTGAAGAAATCAAAGGGCAGAATAAAGAACAGGACAACAAAGTATGAGGTTTCCCAGGAGGTAATATTTCAAATTTAGTGTAAATAAAAGACAAAGCATGTACATAAAATGTAAGTTTTTTCTGCTAGTCCAGAAAAAAATTGAAGGGAGAGGATTTCACTTAATTTCATGAAGTTACAAATAAGCAACTCGACTGGTGTTCCACAACAGCTGTTAACAAATGTTACAGACCTTCCCATGTGGAAGCCCCTTTCGAGAGAAAATGGCAATGTATCATCAGGAGGAGTTGCTCTGGACTAAAGTAAGACATAGGGAAAAGTGCTGAAACTAGGTTTCTACACACTTAGTTTTCATGGAAAATTATTATTCGTTGCTCACCAGACAAAAAAAAAAAAAGAGTAAATTCATCCCAGCAAACAGAGAATGCTGAGAAGCTGGACTGAGATTCAAGTTGCTATGTCCAGCCATTTTTAAAGTGATCTCTACTGGTTGGTCAAAGATATATATTGAGGCAACAAAGTAAATTAAGTTTAATCTATGGAAAACAAACAAGCAAGCTGAAGGGGGACTCAGCTTTCCACCAGTAACCATGGTCATGTAGAGACTGCACTGGTAAAATGATCCTACTGCTCCAAGGGAAACTGGAACTGACCAGAACAACAAGAAGAAACTTTGATTTGAACCAGATACCAGAAATAAGAGAGGGTGAAAAAAAGGAGAAAGACTGAACACAAAGTTAGCCTGTTTAAAAAGTCGGAAAATGCAAAGTATCATTCCCACTATGTGCAATTTAGATGTATGGACAGTTAAGGGAAGAGAATTAGCAGGTAGGCAAGTCCTGAAATATGTCAATGATGTGAAATCAGTAGGAGTACTCTATAGTATCAAGTATTTTTGTTTTATTGTGCAGAAGTAAAGAAGAAAATGACTGCAAGCAAAACTGACACTGTTATTGAAAGGGTTTCTTGATTTAAATTGCATTCATAATTAGTAAAAAAATATATAACAAGAGTAGAATAAAGTTTGCATTCTACTAGTACATTATCTAGGGGAATGGTATTTTGAATGCTTGTTGACTATATTAACAATAATAAGAAAGCAACTAAATGTATAGAAGTCTGGATTAACAATATACATCTGCAGGAGGTCTCCAAGGTGAACATCCTTTGGCATGTTAGAACAATGTAGGTAAGGGAAGTCAGTAAGCCAGATCCATAACTTTGGGATAAGGAGTGGCTCTAAGGGCTGGGTCGGTCAGGCTCGAGCATGAAGCGAGGTGGCCCCTTGCCACACATCCCCCTCCAGGGGGGGCCGGGGGGGACAGCGGCAACGACTCTGGACACGTGCTGGACCCTTCCTGTAGATCACCACAGCTGTGGGGGGCACCAGTCCTGACCAGCGTCTCGCATTGTCCAGCAGCTAGCAGCTGACTTAGAACTGGTGCAGACAGGGGGAATCCAACTGTTTAATGAAAACAGAACATCGCGAAGGCCCGAAACAGGTGTTTCTGCAGTATGATTTCTGCTCAGTGCTCTGAATGTCAAAATGAAGAAATTCAATGAAGCATGGGTAAATGGCGGGAGTAACTACGACTCTCTTAAGGTTGTCAAATGCCTTATCTAATTAGTGACATGCATGAATGGATGAACGAGATTCCCACTGTTCCTACCTACTATCTAGCGAAACCTCAGCCAAGGGAATGGGCTTGGCAGAATCAGCGGGGAAAGACAATGGTGTTTTGAATGCTTGTTGACTATATGAACAATAAAAGGGTAAGAAAGCAACTAAATGTATAGAAGTCTGGATTAACACTTTATATATACACACAAAGGAAAAATATAAAACTGTAGAGTGAAATTAAACAATCTTGCCATCTTGTAGCTGATGGGCATGAGTTTGTCAAAGGTACTGAACAACTTAAACCAAAAATACAAAGGTACTGATAATTTCTATGTGAATATAGGTGAAATTAGTATGTTACAGTATTAGATTAAACAAAGTAGTCTGTTTTTCAAGTTAAACAGCTTAAAATGTGAGGAGGTAAAGAAACAATGTTAATGGTGGTTTCAGACTGCATCTGAAAAGTTATTAGCGGTTCATTTTCCACTAGCAACTGTCATGGTCAGGGAACTGACCAGATGCGCTCAAGAAGACATTAACCATGAAATGACTACTGTGTGCTCTCTGAGTGACTCTTTCAGTAGAGTTCTAAGACAGAAAACAAATAAATCTTCAAAGGGCAATGGTTAAAAATAGATAATGAAGATAAAAATAAAGGAGGGAATGAATAGTTTTAAATGTGAATATCACCACTGTAGCTGCAGTATAAGAAGGCATAAAACAAATGGGTAAAGAATTAGTTTATTTATGAGGTCTAGTCAGGATTTTTTTTATATAGCTACTGAAAAAGCTAATGCTCAACTGAATGGATGCAAGTGGTTTTCTATGCCTGGAAGAGAACAAAAAGAGAAGAAAGAAGCAGGAATTTGTTTCAGAGTAAAAACAGACACTAAAATGTACTTTAGCATGATTAATCTTAAATTTATATTAGGCAATTCCTGTGTAAGCAACTGCTGATTTAGAGCACTTGCTTCTAGTTGGAATGGTTGTATTTCTTCTTTCAAAATGTACATAGTTATGTTTACTGTATGTATGTATGATAGAAGAGAGGGGTAGTGAACTCCACAATTGAAAAAAATGTGGATTGAGTTTAAAACATAAGAAGTTGTTAACATGAAGAATGTGTATTTCTCAGCTGATAATGTGTACATGTAAGCTACCAAATGAAAAAAGGTATATAGAAACGAAATAAGAAGTTATGTACTCACCATAACGTTCCATCTGAGTAGGAAACTTCATTTGTCTGCAACCTTTGGGTATCGGATCCGATCTCGGATCCAAGCTGGCAAATTGTTTCACAGCTATAAGATCCGAGCTCCTAGCTCCTCCCCTTACCCATAATCCCCTGCCAACCCTGACTAACCTCAGATCAAGTTTGCCCTCCTACAAGCAGCTAAAAGGCTAAATACGTCCCGAATGGGACTAGAAGAAGGACATCCAGGAATTAAAATTCTGAAGGTCAGGGGGAAGGAGGGGGGGGGATGGTTGCAGGCAAATGAAGTTTCCTACTCAGATGGAACGTTATGGTGAGTACATAACTTCTTAATCTGAAGTACGTACTTCATTTGTCAGCAACCTTTGGGACAGAGTCCCCAGCTACCTGGAACTTGGGCGGCCATCATGGAAGGATATTCTGGATCACTGCGGAGCCAAAAGATGCTCTCCCTCTGGAGATAACGTCCAGCTTATAATGGTTGATAAAGGTATGAGATGAGGCCCAAGTGGCTGCGGAGCAAATATCGTCTAAAGACACTCTAGACCTAAAGGCAGCAGAGGTAGATATGGAGCGAGTAGAATGTGCACTAACTCCCTGAGGTGCGGGCCTCCCAGAACTTTCATAGGCCAATAGAATACACTGTGAGATCCAGCGTGATAAAGTGACCTTAGAGACAGGTTTACCCAAGTTAAATTTGGCAAAGGAGATGAACAACTGGTTGGATTGTCTATGACCAGCAGTCCTGTGAATGTAGAAGCGCAGTTGTCTATGCACATCTAACGAATGCAGTTTGTATTCTCCTTTGTTCTGATACTTAGGAAAGAAGACTGGCAAGTTAATGGATTGGTTGATATTAGCCTCTGAAGCCACCTTGGGAAGGAACGAGGGATTGGTCCTGAGGTACACTCTATCCTGGTGAAAGGCCAAATACGGGGGTTTTACACAAAGGGCCTGAAGTTCAGAAACTCTTTTCACTGAAGTAATAGTGACAAGGAACGCCGTTTTCCAAGATAGGTACTTAAGATTAACCGAAGCAGCAGGTTCAAAAGGGGGAGCTGTTAAAGGCCTGTGGGACTAGTGATAAATCCCAAGGGGGTACAACTTCCTTGACAGGAGGTCTGAGCAGGAAGGTACCCTTGAGAAAAGTTTTACACAATTTTGCCGTAATCAAAGGGCCTGACTCGTCCCACACGGTAATGAGAAATAGCTGCCAGCTGAACCTTGACCGTAGAGCAGCTAGCCCCCTGATGAAATGGACCTGTAAGGAAATCCAACACAGTGGGTAACGGTGCTGTGAAGGGATCTAAGTTATGATTCTCCGCCCAGATGGAGAAACACTTCCACTTACTGCGATAGACCTTTCTAGTGGAAAGTTTGTGTGCTGCTACTAGGATGGCTTTAACTGGGGAAGAGATTCCAGGAGTCCTGACTAGGAGTGGAACTGGAGCAGCCAAGCTGTCAACTTGAGGTCGTCCAGGTTCGGGATCGGGAGATCTAGGGGATGAGATATTAGATCCGGTAGGAGATCCAGAATCCAAGGAGGATTTACCAGGTGAGACCACAGGTAAGGGAACCATGTTTGAAGAGGCCAGAATGGGGCAATGAGGATCATTCTGCTCCCCAACCGACTGGCTTTCTGTATGAGTTTAAGCATCAGAGGTAGAGGCGGGTAAGCATAAAGTACACCGGGAGGCCAAGCATGCACCAGAGCGTCTCTCGGGGAATCCCAGAAGGGGGGAATTAGAGCGAAGCAACTGTTGCATTTCCTATTTTAGGGAGAAGCGAAGAGATCGCAACAGGGTTGCCCCCACTCGGCAAAAATCTGCTTCGCTACCTGGGGATTAAGACACCACTCGTAAGGGGAAAGAATGGTGCGGCTGAGCCTGTCCGCCAGCATGTTGGACTGTCAGGGAATGTGGGTTGCAATAAGAAAGCGGTTGGTGGAGATCGCCCATTCCCACACTCTCATGGCCTCTCGACAGACAGGATAGGACCTGGTTCCCCCCTGTTTGTTGATGTACCAGACAACTGACATGTTGTCCGTCTGTATCGCAATAGTTCCTACAGGAAGAAGGTTCTGAAGTGCTTGCAACGCCAATAGCACCGCCCTCATCTCCAGGACATTGATATGCAAAGAGGTCTTTGTGTCGTTCCACGTGCCTTGGACCGTCCTGCCTGAGCAATGCCCCCCCCCACCCGAGGCGAGAAGCGTCCGTGGTCACCGTGGCTAGGGGAGGAGGCGTGGAGAAGGGACGTCCCGTATGGAGGTCCGGAGACTGAAGCCACCATAAGAGAGCCCTCCTGCAAGCCCTGCTGAGGGGAATAGGATGGCTTAGGGAGCAATGTAGAAAGGACCACTGGACTTGAAGGGTCCATTGCAGGACCCTCATATTCAGACGAGCCAATGGCAGAAGAGTGATTGCCGCTGCCATGGAGCCTAGAGCCCTCAGGACCAACCCCACCGAAGGTTTTGCAGTCGTTCCGCAGTCAGGAATGCTAGAAGGTTTCTCGTATCCAACTTGGCCCCTATAAACTCTATCACCTGAGTCGGAGCAAGAGAAGATTTGTCCCTGTTGATGGTGATGCCCAGCTGGGGAGCAAGCCGGAGAAAGTAGTCCCTGGCTGAGCAAAGTAGATGCCTTGTCTGGGCGGTCAGGAGCCAGTTGTCCAGGTATGGAAAAACCTGCATTCCCTGGAGTCTCAGGTGGGCCGCAATCACTGCTAATACTTTGGTAAACACCCTGGGGGCTGTGGTGAGATCAAAGGGAAGGACCCTGAACTGGTAGTGACTGGCTCCCAGCCGGAAGCAGAGGAACCTCCTGGATCGTCTGTCCATCAGAATGTGGTAGTACGCATCCTTGAGGTCTACTGAGCACATCCAGTCATTCTCCCGCAATAGGGGGAGGATGGATTGAAGAGTGACCATCCGGAATTTTTGTTTGGTTACTGACAGGTTCAAAAGGGAGAGGTCGAGAATTGGCCTCAAGTCCCCCGTCTTTTTTTGGCACCAGAAAGAACCTGGAGTAAAAACCTAATCCATGCTGGTCTGGGGGGACGGGTTGGATGGCTCTTTTTTCTCTGCAGCTGCTACCTCCCTCTGATCGGGTGGTACATCGGGGAGGTTTCTGAGTTTGGGGACATGATACAGGGGAATTTGGTAACCTCTGGATATGATACGAAACACCCCCCCCCCCCCAGACTGCCTCCAGAGTGGAGCAGTCGGGCAACCCCTCAGGGTTGCTGCATGGGCCAATCAGAGAAGCTTTCTCTGGACCCAAAATTCTTCGGGCCCCCTCTGCCTCTAGGGCGGCGTCCTCCCTGTCCTCCTCTGCCACGGAAGGACTGGTTGTCCAGAGCAGGCTGGGAATGTTGCGATTTCCAGAACCACATCTTCTTCTGTCCCTTTTGGTTCTTGGAGAAGGACCTCTGGGGAGCAGAGAAGCGGACTCAGATGGCAGACAACGTCTTCCCATCCTTTTCGCTCTGGACTAGAGTCTCGCGAACTGTCTTGCCAAATAAGGCAGAACCATCAAAGGGGGCATTCGTAAATGACGCCTTGAAGGGTTCCGCGAAGTCACAATGTCGGAGCCAGGTCTGGCGTCTCATAACTAGGCCTGCTCCGTTGGCTCTAGCGGCTCCCTCTGTGGCATGGTTCGAAAGCCGCATAGAGGTATTCGATATAGATCTCAGAGTGGCCATGCGAGTGGAGTACAACTGTTTGTCCTCCGCCATGGACTCCGGGGGGGGAAGCAGTGTACTCTTTGATAAGGTCTCGCTGCATCCTAATAATGTGTGCCATGTAGTTCAGTGACCTCACTGAAAAGGTCACTGAACTAAAGACCCGCTTCCCTAGGCGATCCATCGAGCGGGACTCTTTGCTCGGTGGATGGACCGAGGGGCTCTCCTGAGCTAATTCCCTCTTGGTGGCTGCCGCCACCAACATGGCATCTACGGGGGGACCCTTGCTCCAGTGGGATCTCTCTGAAGGGGGGCTCAGAATCCTATCAGCGCATTTGGGAACTGGCTCCACAGTGTCCGGCTCCTTCCACGCCCTGGTGGTAATAAGGTCCACCAGGGGGTCAGGCGGAGGGGACACCCAAGAGGTAGATGGGCCTGCTTCGAACGCCTCCAGGAACACAGACTCGTCGGAGGAAGCCTTGGGGGCAGACCACCCCCCCCTAATCCTGAGCATTTCCATGATGTCTCCGAAGGAGACATCCTCGGGGGGCGACCTTGCAGAGCCTTCCCCTTCATCCAAGTCTGTGTCTTCTCTTAAGGACTCGGGGGAGTCCACGTGCCTCCTCTTACACTTCCGCTTTTGAGGAACATCCTCGGGGGGGGGGGCTGTCCGAGGAAGTCTCACCCGCAACATCCTGTTCCAGTGGAACAACCTGAGACATCGAAGCAGGCTGTCCCTGTGGCCAGGTGATGGAAGCCAGACCAAGCTGAGAGGGAGTGCATGATGGGGCCGAGGCAAGGGCCGGGGGTCAGGATGCAATCAACAGAGCCCTCTGCACCGCATCGAAGGCCGAGGGAGAGTCGCTCTCTCTCGGATCCGAGAGCCGACTCCCACTCTGATCCGATGGGGGGATCGGAACCGGAGCCAAGACCATCGGATCCGAAGGACCCGTGAGCTCCGACCTGGACGGAGCCGAAGGCACACTGAATCCCCCGGATCCGAAGCTCAGCCCACAGCTCCGAGAGCTCGGATCCGACAAGGATGGACCCGACAAACTCGAGAGAAAGGTTGGAGCCGATGTACCAAGTACTGTCGGCGCAGACCCACCCCCGGCTCCAACGCTGCCTGGCTCCAGGCGCTCCGAACCCGGGAAGCGGGTCGGAGAAGGAGCTATCGGGGCAAAAAAGGACATTGAGCTCCCCCCCAAAGGGGGGGAGGTAGGAGCACTCCCATCTGCAGCTGGGCCTGGATGAACCTTCGCATCATCCGGTCCAAGTCTGCATCCGACAGGCTATAAGTGGATCTCAACGAGGCCACTGAGGCGGGCCGGGAGTGCTGCCTCGATGACCTCGACGGAGATCGGGTCTCCTCCTCCTCCTCCTTGGGTCCCGGTGAGAAGCATGGGGACCGGAGCCGAGGAGGAGGAGACTTGGAAGCCGTGGATGGAGAAGCCCGCTTAGCCGGGGGGGGCCGAAGCGGAAGCCTCGGCCCGCCGCTTGTGGTGCTTCTCCCTCCTTTTCTCCCTCCTAGCCTCCCTCTCCTCCGGCGCCGCAACGGGAGTTTGAGTCCCGGCCGGGGGGAGAGAGGCAGGAGTGGCCGCCACCGAGGGCTGGGGGGAGGCCACGGGAGCACCGGAGGCCGAAGCCGAATCCGGGGGCAAAAGTCCCGCCAGGACCAGCTTCGACCTCCGTTCTTTCAGTGCCCTGGGGTTGAACGCCGCGCAGATAGAACACCCAGAGGAGAGGTGTTCAACCCCAAGGCACTGAACACACCGAGTGTGGCCATCCGCCGGTGAAAGCTTATGGCCACACTCGGTGCATTTAGAAAAGATCGGTTTTGGGGCCTCTGACATTACACTAGTACCAAAAAGTAAACTCACTCACACAAGGCCCCAAACACACACCGACCCACACACAAACTACGCACTAGCGAAGGGAGGGGAGGAAATTACACTAAAAAAGTAAGATTTTAGGGCTAAATAAGGGGAAACCTAACACACTCAACCTTTTAACAAAAATTATAACAATAGTGATAATAAGCTGAAAAACTAACCTGAACCGACTAGGAGCTCTGAATATAGCTGCTTTCACTAAGCGCAGCAAACTAGATCTGAGGTTAGTCAGGGTTGGCAGGGGATTATGGGTAAGGGGAGGAGCTAGGAGCTCGGATCTTATAGCTGTGAAACAAGTTGCCGGCTCGGATCCGAGATCGGATCCGATACCCAAAGGTTGCTGAAAAATGAAGTACCTACTTCAGATTATGCATTATAAGTGATGGAAATGTTTAAACTATTAGAATGGTTGCACTGCCAGTTTTAATACGGAATGTAATTTATTTTACATATACAAAGTTTTGACTTACATTAAAGGACAACAATGGGATTCTATTATCAAGTGCTCAACTTCTCTGTCCTTTTTCTCCCTATTTACTGTCCCTGCTATGAATAAACAACAATACAGCATTTAAAATATTTTTAAATTGACTGTTTCTCTCTACTAAAACAGTACCTGACTGCACTGTGGTAGTTTCACTTTCAAAAACTTTTATCCCACACTGGAAACGTTTGCTGCAGTTTCCAATTCATTGATGACATCAAGGTCAATAAATACAGGTTGTTTCCTGGCCAATTCCCCCTCCAAACTGACATCACCACAACTGTCCTAAAAACCTACCCATGCTGTGATGTCACAGCTCCCTGGTTCTTCCCCTACCCATACAGATAGTAAAGGCTAGAACAAGGAAACCATACATGAGTCAAGTCAAGTCTCCTACTGTGAGCTGTCAATCACAGCAGGTAACACCTCAAATTATCCTTAGCACTTTGACAGCTAGGGAAGTTAGGTGTGAAGGGGGAAGGGAGATGAGTCAAAGTAGTACAATTCAGGCTTCAGAAAAAACTGCAATTTAGCCAATTGAAAAAGAAGCAGCAGTAAAAAGCACTTTGAAAGTCTGTTCTGTGGCATTTGCACTGTTTGTGTTTTAAGTAGTCATTGAACGGCATGAAATGCTACTTAAAACTGACTGAAAGACAGCAGTGTATGGATGTAAAATCACTACAGTGACAGGAACTTTAGGAAGAAAAAGGCCTGTGTGATATAATTTTTTTACAGACAAGCACTGCATTGTGGGATACATAGAGGTGAAAAAATAAGTTGTGCCTTACCATAACGTTGCATCTGTGTTGTTGATCTTCATTCATTCATTACTGATGGGTTATCGGTTCCGTCCTCAGAACTGAGCCGGCCAATATCAAGCTCACGTCAGCCAAAAACTCTCGAGCCAAGGTTCTACCCAGAATGCTCTACTCTGTGTTACCTCAGATTGAGTTTGCAAGTTGATAGATAAAAGTAGAGGCTAACTCTGGTCATAACAGACATACCAGAAAGGAGTACATGAGATCAACCAAGAACCTCTGGATGGGGGACGGAGGGTGGGAAGTAATGAATAAACAAAGATCAACAACACAGATGGAACATTATGGTGAGACATAACTTTTTTATCTGATGTTATTAATCTTCGTTCATTCCTTACTGATGGGACAGAGTCCCCAGCTACCTGTATTCCTGGCTGGCCCTCATGGAAGGACATTCCTGAGCACCATGGAACCAAAGGCAGCTCTACCTCTGGAGGCCAAGTCCAATTTGTAATGAAGAATAAATGTATGAGGTTTAGCCCAAGTTGCAGCTGAGCAAATATCACTGAGGGAAGCCTTAGCATGGAAAGCTGACAAAGTTGCCATAGATTTTGTAGAATGTGCTTTGACTCTATAAGGCAAGGTGAGATTGTTTTTGTTGTAGATAAAGGTGAGACAATTTCACAACCGTGAAGCCAATGTAACTTTTGATACAGGATGACCCTGTCTAGGACCAGAAAAAGCCAGAAACAATTGGTCTGATTTATGGGTAGATTTTGCTCTGTCCAGATAAAATCGTATTTGTCTATGAACATCCAAGGAGTGTAAGCAATACTCTCGCTTGCTAGAACGGTTAGGAAAGAACACTGGGAGATCAATAGATTGGTTGATAGATCGCTCTGACACCACTTTTGGTAAAAAGGTAGAATTGGTTTTCAGTGATACCCTATCCTTATGGAAGTTAAGATAAGGAGGTTTGATGCATAAGGCCTGAAGTTATGACAATCGTCTGGCCAATGCGATTGCAATCAGAAACAAAGTTTTCCAAGAGAGATATCTTACATCACAAGAGGACACAGGTTCAAAGGGTGGAGCTGTTAAAGCTTGTAGAACCAAAGCCAAATCCCAAGATTGTATGGGTTCTCTGAAGGGAGGTTTTAGGTGGATAACTCCTTTCAAGAAAGTCTTACAGAGTCTGTGTGACATAAGTGAAGAATCTTGAAAACCAATATGAAAATTCGAGATGGCAGCTAAATGTACATGGATAGTAGAGGCATACACCCCAGAGTGGAATAGATGTGATAAGTAATCTAATACCACCGTAACCGAAGCTGACAAGGGGTCTATTTGCTTATCTGCTGCCCATAGAAAGAACCTCTTCCATTTAAGACAGATTAGTCTGGTGGACGATTTATGAGATGGAATAAGAATATTGCCCACAGGGGAGGAAAGGTTTTCATGCCTGGCAATCATACTAAGTGGAGACACCAAGCTGTTGGTTTCAGGGCTGTTAGATTGGGGTGAATCAGACCCTGCAGATGGGAGATCAATGTTGGTGATGGACTGAGGATCCATGGTTGATCTAGCAGGTGAGGCCAGAGGAAGGGAAACCAGACTTGTCCAGGCCAATATGGAGCAATGAGGATCACTTTGCTCTTCAATGGTCGTGCTTTCTTTTGAAATCAGGGGAAGAGGTGGATAGACATAAAGAAGACCCGAGGGTCAAGCGTGGACTAGAGCATCCCTTGGTGACTGTCCCCGAGGGGGGATCAGGGCAAAGTAGTTGCTGCACTTGTAGTTGGTTGGGGAGGCAAATAGGTCGCAGCAAGGCTGGCCCCAGCGGTGAAAGATTTGGGCCGCTATCAGAGGATTGAGAGACCACTCGTGAGGCTGTAGAATGCACCTGCTCAATTTGACCGCTATCACGTTGGAGCTCCCGGGAATATGCATTGCAAGCAGAAAGTGGTTGTGAGCTATCGCCCAATGCCATATTCTCAAGGCCTCTCGGCATAACAGGTAAGATCTGGTGCCCCCTTGTTTGTTGATGTACCAGACCAATGACATGTTGTCTGTATCGCAATAGTCCCCGACGGAAGGATGGAGTGAAATGCTTGCAACGCTAGAAGCACCGCCCTCAGTTCCAGGACACTGATATGCAAAAGGGCCTCTGTCTCTGACCAGCTGCCTTGGACAGAGTTTCCCTGACATAGCCCCCCCATCCCATCAGGGAGGCATCCGTGGCTATTGGTAGATGGAGGTGAAAGGGCGAGACCATTGTTGAGGACTTCGAGACGTCCACCACAGTAAATCTTGTTTGCATCTCTGCGTCACACTTATTTGAAAAGACAAAGGATGTTGTAGAGGGTACCACTGAGTGAGAAGTAGCCACTGAAGACATCTCATGTGGAATCTGGCTAGGGGAACAATGGTGACTGAAGCTGCCATTGACCCCAATAGCTGAAGTACAGATCAAGCTGGGGATTTGTGGTGACAAAGCAACGGTTGAACTTGTCTTATTCTCTGAAGTTTGTGTTCTGGAAGGGATGCTGTGCAATTTCTTGTGTCCAACAGTACCCCTATAAATTCCAAAGACTGAGTTTGGGTTGTGTTGGATTTCTACCAGTTTATAGTGATTCCCAGGCTTTGAGCTGTTAAGAGAGTATACTGCAAGGCTTCTTCCAGTAGATGCTTGGTGGGGGCGGTAAGGAGCCAGTCGTCTATATATGGAAACTCCTGGAATCCTTGAAGTTGCAAATGAGCGATAACCACTGCCATGCATTTTGTGAACACTCTGGGGGCTGTAGAGTGACAGAAGGGCAGGTTCAAAACTGGTAGTGACTGGCTCCTATAGGGAAGCTGAGGTATTTTCTTGAGCATTTGTCCATCTTTATGTGGTAATACGCATCTTGAAGATCTACACATCACATCCAATCATCTTCTTCCAGAAGAGGAAAGACAGACTGAACCGTGACCATCCGGAATTTCTCTGTTTTTACAAATTTCTTTAGTGTACTGAGATCCAGAATTGGTCTCCAGTCCCCTGTCTTTTTTGACACTAAAAAGAACCTTGTGTAAAATCTGGATCTTATCTGGTCTGGGGGGGACCCATCTGGATGACTCTTTTTTTGTAGCAGCTTTTTGATTTCGTGTGCTGCTCTTTCCCTTTGACTGGGTGGAACATTGGGTAACACTCTTGATGAGATTGGGCAAAGATGGAAGGTGATGTGATATCCTCTGGATATAATCTGTTGTACCCAAGAGTCGGTTATCTTTTGCCAGGCAGCAGGGTACAAGGAGAAATGACACCGACTGCTTCCAGAGGTGAGGAGTCGGGCAACGTTTTAGGAGCGCTGCTAGGGTTGGCCAGAGAAGGAATCTCTGGAACCCCAGCTTCGTGGACCTCCTCTGCTCCGAAAGGGGCATCTTCTATTGGAGTTTCCCCCTCTGCCTCCAGGGGAAACTCAGCACGTGTATCCTGGAAAGAACCCTGTGATTTCTTGTGCCAGATCTTTCCGCTCCTCTGATTTCTGGAATAGAATCATTGAAGAGTGGAGTGTCCGACACCAATGGCAGACAAGGTCTTGCCATCTTGTTCACACCATGCCACCGTATCCTTGACTTTAGGGCCACACAAAGAAGTGGCCTCTATGGGGGCGTTCATGAAAGAAGCCTTAAAGGAGTCTGTAAAGTCACAAAGGAGCATCCAAGCATGTCTTCTGGTGACTATACCTGCTCCTGCCACTCTAGCCACCCCTTCCGTTGCATGAGAAATAAGATGCATGGACGAGTTGGAAATGGACTCTAGGGCGGCTATCTGAGAAACCACATTATTATGAACTTTGTCAGAAACCGCTCCTGCCAAGGTTTCAGATAGCTGGTTGATAAGATCTTGCTAAAGCCTGGTAAAATGTGCCAGATAATTCACAGACCTTACTGCAAAGGTCGATGAAGCAAACACACGCTTCCCTAATCTGTCAATCACCTGGGACTTCTTGTTGGGCAGATGGATAGTTTGGCTCTCTTCTGCCAAATCCTTCTTAGTAGCAGCTGCCACCACGATAGCATTTACTGGGAGACCACGTGACCAGTGGGGGTGTTCCGTGGGGGGAGATAACATCCTGTCTGGCCTCTTAGGTATTGTTTCCATGGTATCAGCAGCCTTCCATGCATTCTGCACGATGAGCTGGATGAGCTCATCAGCAGGTGGGGTGACCCAGGAGGTAGGGGGCCAGGCATGAAAAGCTTAGAGGAATACATATTCCTCAGAGGAAGGATTAGAGGGCTTCCAGTCACCCCTCTGTCTAAGAATCTCGAGGATGTCACCAAAGGACACCTCATCAGAGGGTGACCATAGGGACCCTTCCCCATCATCAAAATCCGTATCTTCAGTTAATAACTCTTCAGTGGAGTCCATGTGCTTTCTCTTGCACGATGCTTTGCGGGGCACTTCTTCAGTGGGAGGTTCTGGGGAAGACTGCAAAGAGGGAGTCTCCTGAGGAGGAAAGACCTGAAGCTCTTGTGCTCAGTGTCCGGGGGTTGAGGCTTGTGGCAGATGCAGCACACAGTGGGGAGAGGACTCCGACAAATGAGCTTTGCCAGTGGAGGCAAGAGCCCTCTCCATGGCTTGAAGGCTGGCCTGCCCAAGGAGGGATGGGAGCCCGGAAGCGGGGTCACATCTCGCCCCGACGAACCTGATCCCAGACCAGGAGTCTCAAGAGGACCATGAACCGCAAGAGAGAGAGCATCTCTGGAAGGTGCCATAGAAAAAAAATCGGTGTGGAGCCAAAAATGCCCTCCCCAACGGCACAGTCACAGGCCTGAGAAGAGCCTGATGCCCAGTGCACTGAGGACCACAAGGGTGACTCTGATTCCAAAGTGAGATCCACTATTGGCGTCGGAGGGAGGGAAGCTGCTGTCAGAGTAATAGGCTTTGAGACTTGAGCAGAAGTCAAAGGAGGAGTATACGTAGGGGTTTGAGGCAAAATACTCTCACCTGAATGAGGGAATGTGGACTTTGACGATTGAGAGAGACCTCTGGCCAGAAGCAACTGGTTAAGAACCCGCAACACATCCTGCTCAGAAAGACTCTTGCTTGACCTCATGGAGAAGGCTGATGGCTATTCTGGCCTTTCCAGGAAGGACTATACTGACTGCTTGCAAAAGGATTCAATGAAGGGGAATATTTGGTCCTTGTTAGTTTAACAGGTGCACATCTCAGAGCCAAGGAAGTCTGCACCGAAGAAAATGGCGTGGAAAAGGTCTGCGCCGAAGATGTCAGCGCCATGGTAGTTGAAGGTGTCTGCACCATAAAAGCAAAGGTCTACCCAGAAGGGTATGGTGTCATAGTGGAAAAATGTCTGCACCGGCAACAAAGACAGTGCTGAGGAGGACTGCACCAAAGTGCATGTCAGTGCCAAGAAAGTCTGCGCCGTGGAGTACAAAAGAGTCATACTTGGAGCCAAAGGTGACTGTACCAACGGTGCCGAAGGGGACTGAACCTGTATTGACGGTACTGTTAGGGTTTGAAATAGAACTGTCGGAACCATAGGTTGTCTGCGCCGGGAACTCCGGTGCCGATATCAATAAAGGAGACATGGCTGTAGTCAAGATCATTTGGGGTGGTGCCGAGCCTTGGAGCTGACAGGGTCACAGTTGGCAACGCTGGAGTAGTAATCAATTTCACCTTCTTGTGAGTCGACTCCCTACAATCTCCAGAGGGGGAAGAAGGGAGCGACTTTGATGAAGAAGAGGAAGAACACCTATTGCGGGGTTTCGCAGGAGGGGGTGAGCCCTCCGACCCAGAAATAGCCTCAGAGAAATGAGACCTTTCAAAATTAATGTATTCTTCCTCTCATTGAGAGTCCTGGTAGAGTAGTTTTTACAGATCCCACACGGAGGATCTACAGTCAAGTGGGAGACATTAAGACAGTAGACACACAAGTCATGGCCATCAGAAAGCGGTAACTTACGGCTGCAATCCTTGAACTGCTTGAAACCAATGAAACTTTTCTTATCCAACATGGCTGTTGTGGAGAAGCACTGCAGCAAAAGGAAGAATAATGGCTACCCAAGAAAAGGGTAAAAAGAGAAAAAGAAGGATTACCAACGATGGTAATGGAGAATTACCACAAGGTAAGAAAACAGGGTAATAAATGGAAAAGACTAAAGGGAGAGAGTCTAAAGTGTGCAATAGGGTAGGAAGATATTAGAATAAACTTTTGAGAAAATTTTAGAGTAATAATATATAAACTGTCAAAAGATTAGACACTTAGCTGAGAGAGTGGCTTGACAGGGCTGTTCAGCTACGCGGCAAACATGATCGAGGTAACAGGGAGTAGAGCATTCTGGGTAGGACCTTGCTCGAGAGTTTTTGGCTGATGCGCGCTTGATATTGGCCGGCTCGGTTCAGAGGACGAAACCGATAACCCATCAGTAAGGAATGAACAAAGATTAACATCAGATGGGGTACTTTTCAACCACTTGAGTTTCATCAGAGGAACTAGACAGGGTTGTCCTCTTTTTCCCCTTCATTGATAACATAATATTCAAAGCCTTTAGCAAGAAAAATAAGGGGTTCATAACTCCAATGATATGTGATAGTCAAGAAAAACTCTTTTTGTTTGCAGATGACATTATATTGAAGTTGACAGAGCCTGAACATAATATTCTGGTGTTGTAGAATGTCTTAACACAGATTCAAACCTTGTTTAAAATATAAAGTAAGTGAAAATAAAGGCAACTGTAGTGATCTTTGTGCCTGTATTTAGTTCAACAGTATCTATATTTATTGGGGCATGACAAAGTAAAATACTTGATATACAAGTTAAAAAGGATTAAGCTGGGGCAGCTAAGGAAAAATAGGAAGAGATTAAGCAGAAGATAACTAAACGATAAGAGACGGGAAGACCAAGATTATAGATTTGGATAATAAGATACAAGCAGTAAACACGTTTACAAGTCCCCCTTGATTATTATGTTGTGTATCAGCATGATCAGAAGATGTGGGTGACAGTTAGTAAGAAGCTAAATAAATCTATCTGGAAGGGACTTCTCCCTACCGAACAAGGAGGATTAGGGTTATTATACTTAAAGATACATTTTAAGCCATACTACTGAGCTTAGTGTATATGACACAATCTGACTGAAAGAGATCAAAGTAGAAAAAGATGATGGTGACAAAGTGGAAGCACAAGGGATAGAGAGAGATTAGTATTTTGGATGCAACCCTTAAAGGAAATAATTATAACTATGCAGAACATTATATTTACAAAGTGGCAGAAAACATCTTAAAAAATAAGATAGTGTGGGATTGTAGAAAGGATATTCTTTCAACAGGATGCTTGCAATTAAGGATGAAGACAATAGGCAGGAGATGGCTGAAAGTAATTGATTGAAATTAGCGAAGGAACCAAAGTACTACAAACAGACATTGACAGGGAAAAGCAGCAAAGTGGGAGGAAAACAAGAGAGCACTGAATTACAGCTTAGGAACCATCTCCCATATCAGGGACTGACAGATGAGTATACACAAAGAGTGAGCGAGAGAGAGAGACAGACAGACAGACGAGTATTAAAGGCCAGCCTCGGAGGAGTCAAGAACAGAAGAGGCTACTAAAAAGGAATAACACGCATTGCATTTAAATTTTATGTGATAACTATACAAGGCAGGAGATTAGTAATGACTAGAAGAAGATAATAACAGATAAATTATAAAGAAACAATGGGAAGAAATGTGTAGGGCTCCTAAATATTAAACAATGTCCAGAAGGTTTAGGATATTGGCATGGGAATTGTTTGCACAGGTTCTTCTACATACCAAAAAGGCACCAACTGATGAGTAGATATTGGAAATGTGAAGGGGAAGGAAGATGTAAGTGAGAACATATAAGAGTTGACAGGTTTTAAAGATACCTTGCAGAATACGTTTATACAAATGTGAGTGTGACAAAGGGAGGTACTACCAGCACAGCTATCTGGAATTTTGTAAATAATTGTGTGTCATTTGTGAATATCAACATGATTTATATAAGAAGCGTGTGTTACAACTGTATGTCATGTGTATATCAAACTGGTTTATACAAACGTGTGTTAAAAAGGTATTTTATAAAGTGCTTGAGCTTAAAATGTAACCACAGTGTGCCCTACTGGAACAGGACAGAAATGTACATGCACTATTGTAACTGTTTAAATGTATATATTTTAACAGTGGAAACTGGAATACAGGAGGTTAACTTCAGAAAAATAACTGAAATTAAATTATTTTATGGCTACACCATAAAAGGTGGTATCTTTAAGTTTCAATACAGAAAGGAGACACAGTGTCTAAAACTAGGGAGCTTTCTGTATTGTCTTTAGGGTGCAATAATTACTAGTCTTGAAATGTGAGGGAATATAATCATTTTATGACTTCCAGCATCTGCCAAAGATCTGAGGTCTATGTATTTTCACAGGCAGATGCTAAATACTGTCAGCTTCTAGCAGTGGGGGGGGGGTTCACCTGGGATAGAGTCAGATGACAAGAAATGATGGCATTTTGTAAGCTATCCCAGCAGTAATATCTCCTTTGAGATATTAATTTGAGAACTCTTCACAGAGACAGAGAATTCTGTGTTCTGTCTTGGAATTCACAAGAATCATTCACCACATCTGCCTTGCTCTAACAGGAAGTTTCTAGTGTATAGCAACTCTCTTAGATACAGTCAGGTATACAGTAAAGTTTAGTTTAGATATTTGTCTTTAGTTATTTGAGACTGTCCTGCAATGCTGTTTTAAATATTTCCTGTGTTTTTGAATTCTGATGTCACTATGAATATATATTTAGTATTTTCTTGTTCTTTTATTATTTATTATTAAATATATTTAAACATTTCATTGTGGCTGATCTGTCTAGAGATATTTAAGTTTTGAGAGTACTTGCATATTTGTTTGGTTACAATGTGTGGGCCACTCCTAATAGCCTTGCTCTTGGTCAAACTACCATTTCTATTAATATTACACAGTAAGATTGGAAACCCTTTATTAAGGGCCTTAAAGTAGCTGATAAGGAGTTGGCTGGTGGCGATGATTACTACCTTATAGTCTGGGCAAAAGGAGCTATAGCTAGTAAATATGTGCCAACCTTTCCCAGGTGTGTGTGTGTGTGTGTGTGTGTGTGTGTGTGTAAATCAAACCTCAAAGTGTGCGTGTGTGTCAGCTACTTGGACAGGGACACGAAGCACTGGTTAGACAGAGAGGGTGCTGGAGGTCTTGGCTTGGCCACTCAACTGAGATCTCAACTCTAAAGCTGTGTCACTGGGGAGTCTTTCTGGGGATCTGGAGAAAGAGGGAGAAAAGACCCTCTGACTGACTGTGGTCTCTGTATGCTCTTAAGGGAAATTGCACTTGATGCAGAGAGCTGCATCTGGAAATACTGTGTGTTTACCTGTTATTCTCCCAGTGTTATGTCCCCCACTGGTTCAATGGTGAGGATTGAGGCTCCTTGATTACTTATCCAGTGGTGGGTTGTCACAGTGGGAACAAATTATAACAACTAAGATCATTTTTTCAGGTGGCGTTTAGGACTAATTATGTCATGGCAGAGTAAGGACTTAAATCTAATGTTAGCAGCCAAAAAAAGCAATTATAAGAAAATAAAAACAAAGGATTAAACCAATTGTAGGAGGCATACTGAATATTATAAAATAAATAAAATGGTTGAGCACTGGATCTTTAAAGCAGGAAGGAAGCAAACCATATAAAAAAATAAATGACATAGTATCAAGCTTAGAAAATATTGTTTAACAAGATGAGTGGTGTGGGAGAGCTGGTGGGGAAATGAGCAATATGAAGACTGCATGGAAGTAAAAAAAAATGAAGTTACAAGTTTTTTAATGCATGAAGATGACAATGGAAGATGTCTCTGAATTGTTTTTATTACTAATGTGTGCAAACTCACACTGCAAGTCGAAATGTGATATACAAATAAAGTTGTTTAAAAAAACTCACTGGTACTAGACATAAACCTTCCAAAGCCTCAACCCCATGCCAGATTACTGGGCTAAATAATGAACCACTGAAACAGCTACTTGTTTCAAATGCTCTGACATTTTTTTGACATTCACTCAATTTTCAACTATACCCATGTATAACCTGGCAAAAAAAATCAATCACTCAACTCTTCTGCGCCAGAATAATTTCTAATGTTCTCTCTTCAGTAGCTAGAACAGCAATAGGGTAAGCTGTTCTACTTGGACAGCTAGAATATGGTACTCTGTTCACTGCAACAACCTCCTCCAAAAAAAACAAGAAAACACTGCAAATTATCTGCAACAAAATATGCAGCTTCATTACAGTTTCCTCTCTGAGGAACATCGATGTCTTACACTGGAAAAAGCCAATGGATTCCTGTCAACTAATGGGCCAATCTCTTTCTTAGAATCATAGAAGGTTACTAGGATAATGGACCTGAGGCCCTTACAAGTGCAACCAATGTCTTTTTAATGGTCCTATTAGTAGACCTGACTCAACACCTGCTGCACCTGTCCAGAAGGGATGCAGGTAAAACCCCAGGGGTGAATTTGCGATTCCCCAACCAATTATCCAGATTACGCTTGAAGAGGGTCAGTGAAGGGCTCTGTTTTACTAAGATTGGAAGCTTATTCCAGAGTAGTGGAAGCCTTTGGGAGATAAACCTGTCTCATCTCTTTGGTGGTATATTGAGGGACTCCAGGAGGTCCAGGTAGGCATTGTGAGTGTCCTGTTTCATGGAGGGGTCCTATAACTGACAATAATCTAAAGAGGAGTTTTACCTACAGAGAGCTGTACATGGAGAAGTTCAAGGGACTCATTTAGATAAACCAATCTGGAGGAGTATTTGTCTTTAATAAAAATAGATATTCCTCCTCATTTTGATTTCCTGCTCTTGTCTGATGGTCTGAGCGAATAGAAGGCATTGTAACCTGGTATAGCCGGGGTACTCCCCGCAACCCTGAACTAGGTTTCTGTGACTGCAAAGATGTCATCATCCTCCACAGTGAGGGTCGGCTTCCAACGAGTGTAGTTTTAAGTTAAGACTCCAAGTGTTTAGCAGCATGACCCTGATGTTGGTTTTTGATGAAAATTTTACATTGGAAATTTTGTACTTGTGTCACTGCCCAAAAAACGCACTAGGGGGAGACAGGAGCCTTTACCAGAAGTCAAATTCCTAGGGGTGACAGGTGGAGACCATCTCTGGCAAAGCATCAAGGTCTATCAACCATGTCATCCCAGGTTGACAGGAACTGGATCCCCTTAGCATGACACCAGAAGTTAAGCCAATTGTTGAAGTCAATTATCTTTTGCTTGTATTGCGGCATCATCCTGGGTGATGATAGTATGCTGCTTAAGGCTAAGGACATACCTGCCTGAGACAAATAATAATATGTGGGCATTCTACAAAAGGGCCTCACTGAGACAGATGCCTGGTGTCAAAGACATGGTCTCAAGCTCAATGCCAAAAAGTGCATTGTCATCCCCTTTGGTGAAAACTCTGTACCCATGAACTACCACATAGGCGGTAGTCTACTTAACACCGAGAGTGTGATAAGAGACCTTGGGACACAGGTGGACAGTAGTCTCTCCTTTGATAATCACATCACCACAGTGGTCAGGAAATCCTTCTATGTGGCACACCTCATCACAAAAGGTTTCTCATCCAGAAAAAAAGAGGTCATTGTTCCCCCTCTACTCATCACTCATTAGACCCATTATAGAGTACAACGCCCCTTTTGGTATGTACCTCACAAGACATCTACAACAACTGGAAAGGCCACAAAAATACCTCACAAAGAGGATTACTGGCCTCAAACAGATGCCTTACGCAGACCGTCTCAAAAAACTCCAGCTTTACTCCATTGCATATCGCCTACTCATAGGCGATCTCTGCCTAACATACAAAGCTATGTCAAACCCAGAGCTGAGCGACATGCTCCACTTAAAAAAATCCCAGTCCCTCCGAGCTACACGCTCTAGGGACCTAAACCTTGTCACCCAAATAAACAGAACATGCTGGAGGGATAAATTCCTGTCCCAGAGACTTCCCATACTCTGGAACAGACTACCTATCTATGTCAAACAGAGCTCCTCATTAGCACTCCTCAAGAAAAATCTTGATGATTGGATGGGTAATAGGAAATTCACCCCAGGGATCACTTCTGAAATTCTGCTTGACAGGGGCACAGGAAAATAATTTTCTTGGGTGGCGAAAGCCAGGGTACCTTTTTGGCTAGGCTTGTATAGGCCCTAGGGCTAATAGCCTAGTACCTACCTATGAACCTAATCCAAGAGCTCAGTCATGTCTTTCTTCATGTAGTCCAGAGAGGTATGTCTCAAGTCGTTCACACCAACATGCACTATGACAGAGTCATAACAGTACTTGCTGCTGAGAGACTTGAGTACATGTGTGATGTTCCAGATCCTGGCACCAGACAGGAAGCTAACTGTGACCTTATCCTTATCCAGCCTGGTGAGTGGCACATCAGTGTGTCATCACAGTGCACACTAAAGAAAATGTATAAACAATAAGTCCACACTCAATGCTTTTCTGCTGATTACACATATTTTCAAGGTACTTAACTTGTAACTGTTCCATAATATGCAAGACTGACATCCTTGTATTTTTGTATCTAATCTGTATTATGTATATTGGAGCTTTTCTCCCCGGGCCTCCACTGAAAACGGGTCACTTTGACCCAGTGGACTTCCCCGGTAATCAAACTGGAAATAAAAATAAATAAATAAATAAATAAATCATAATAAAGTCAACTATGACTAGTCCATTTGGCTTTGTGTTATGCCTTAATGGCTCACCTGGTGAGACACTGGCATGTGTTTATCTACATGTGAGCTATCTGTGGTGTGCTTGTGTTTGGGAGGTCGCTGTGCTTTGGGTAGGTTTTTAGAGAGAACTCCCCATATGTGTGGTTATGTTGGTTGCATGGTGGGTGCGTGTGGGGGTATGTGAGTGTTGACAACCTCCTTGGGGTCAGGTATACTTACTTGTGAGCAAGGGAGCATTGATTCTATGCTTTTTATGTAGATACACCACTCGCATGTTGAGTTTGAGTATTGTAAAAGAAGTGGGCTGTCAGTGTTCATGAGGCATATTGTAAAAGAAGTGGATTGTCAGTGTTCATGAGGCAACTGCTACATTGCCTCAGGATGCCTAATTCGACCAGGTGGGCTGGAAAAATGGTGGGGTATTGTCCTTCCACACTGCTAGGTAAGAGGTGTGGTTGGTAACTAGGATTACCCAGAAATGGCCTGTTGAGTTTCATGTGCCAGGTTAGTCTGCTAAAAAGGGGAGCTCAGAGGCTGTAGTGATCTATACGCTGAAAAAGTCCCCAGTGGAAAACAGACTACAGCTATGAGACGAAAAGATCTAGAGGGGATCACTCAGAGGCTGTACTGATTTGTAGACAGAAAGTCTCCACTGAAAAACAGACTACATCCAAGGGAAAATTTACTGTTCCTATACCCAGCAAACAGCTATTGATCTATGAGTTAGTGCGCATCACGCAAACCCACACAAACATGGGGCTTTTAAAATAAATTAAATAACCTTACTGGTGGGAAAATAGCCAATCAAAAGCTCAGAACAGAGCTCTAGTCCAACAAGCTTCAACGGATGGGTCTCTAGACACACATCTCCTGCCACAAGGGTGCAGAAGGCCCTCTACAGAAAAAGTTTGTTGGGGACTAGTGCTCAATTCAAATATAAACAGAATTAGACACAGCAGGATCTGTTGCTAGTCTATGCTACACAGTACAAGTGTCAGAACACAAGAATAAATGCAGAGGTTGGAAACAGGCAAAACTTACAATACAAAATGAAGAAATAATCAGCAAAAACAATGATAACAGTTAGCAAGTGCAGAAATACAAGCAATAATATTCTTATCTTTAGTTCTAAGCTTAGGATGGCTCAAGATGCAGAAAGCTGAGAACCAGCTGGTCACCTACCTCAGTGTAGCTCGGTTAAAACAAGCACAAATCCATGCAAACACGGGGCTTTTAAAATAAAAATAAAAATTAGCTTTTACTCTTCCATAACTGTTAGATGCCTTCTGAAATCCCGAGCTTACAAGCTAAGCCAAACACACTTGAGCCCAATGCTAATTAATCCCAGCACTAAGCTATAGGAATCACTCCCCACTAACTTTAAAATAGACAACCTCATACATGTGTACTAGGCTAATGGCCCTGCAGCCTTTACAAGCCTAGCCCATAGGATTACCCCGGCATAGTGCCACCCGACCTTAGTTCCCAGTGCCTCTGTTGAGTAGAGTCATTGGAGTGATCCCTGGGGTGAATTTTCTATTTCCCATCCACTCATCAAGATTTCTCTTGAAGAGGGCCAGTGAGGTGCTCTGCTTGACATGTATGGGAAGCCTATTCCATAGCATGGGCATCCTCTGGGTTATGAACCTGTCCCTCCAGCTTGGTATGTTGACTGTGGTAATGAGGTTGAGGTGTCTGGAGCGTGTAGTGTTGAAAGATTGGAATTTCTTTAGATGTAGCATTTCTAACAGAGCTGGGTTAGACATGGCTTTGTAAGTCTAGCAGAGATCACCTCTAAGTAGGCAAAATGAGACAGAGAACAGTTGGAGTTTTTTGAGTCTGTCCATATAGGACAAGTGTTTAAGGCCTAGGATCCTCTTTGTCAAGTATTTTTGCGGCCTCTCCAGTTGTTGCTGGTGTCTAGTGAGGTACATGCCAAATGGGACATTGTAGTCGCTGATTGGCCTAATGACGGAAGAGTTGAGGGAGACAATGACCTCTTTCTTCCTGGATGCAAAACCCTTAGTAATGAGATGTGCCACATAGAAGGACTTTCTGACCACAGTGGCAATGTGGTGGTCAACAGAGAGGTTGCTGTCAACCTGTGTTCCCATATATCTTATAACACCTTCTGTGTTCTGTGGACTACCATCGATGTGGTAATTCATGGGAACCGAGTTTTTCCCAAAGGGGATGACGACACATTTTTTTGGCATTGAGCTTAAGGCCATGGTTCTGACACCAGTCGTTGGTCTCAGTGAGGCCTTTCTGTAAGATGTCAACATCACTTGGGGAGTTAATTATGGCAGAAAAACACCTTCTGTACAAAAAGCAGCAGAAAAAGTTCCACTAAAAAACTTTAATGAAATGAAACAGGACTGAGTGCTTTCATATGACTGTAACTCAACTTCATCAGAATTCATGTTCTAACAACCAAATTCCCTTTAAATATATACAATTAGTCACCTGACCTAATTAATTCTTAAAGTCCTAGTAAAAGATATCATACAAAATATGTATATTAAAGTTATATTATACATTCTATGTATTGTTACAATAAGTCTGTAAATAGTACTAAAATTAATATCTCGTTTCATTTCATTAAAGTTTTTAGTGGGACTTTTTCTGCTGCTTTTTGTTCAGAGGATTGGTGTTTTTCTGTTGGTTACTGGTCTACTGTGGTCTACATTTGTGGTAGTTAATTATGGCACCCAACTTGCAATCATCTGTGACCTTTGTCAGCCAGAGTCCATTTGTGTTGGCCTGGACTTCAGAGAAGTAGGTACCAAACAGGAGAGGACCCAGGACCGAACCCTGTGGGACTCCACTCATAACGGGTTGGCAGTCTGACTTGGAGTTTCAAACTGTGGGTTACATCTGTGAGCTAGTTTGCAACGCACCTAGTGATATAAGGATTGATGCCTAGCTTAGTCAGTTTTTCTATGATTCCTGAGTGGGGAATGGTAGCAAAGGCCTTGGCCAGATCAAGGTAGGCTGTATGAACTACCTTGCCTTCATCCACAGCTCTGGTGACTGACTCAAAGAAGTCGACCAGGTTGAGCAGGCATGATCTGCCCTTCACAAAACCAAACTGTGTGGGATCCAGAGTTTGGAGATTCCCTATATCCTTGTTTATTAGGTCCATAATGATGCGTTCCATTGCTTTGCATATCAGACTCATCAGGCTAATGGGGCAACAGTTCCCAGGGTCTCTAGTCACTCCTCCTTTGTAGAGAGGGATGACTATAGCAGTGCGCCATTTGGTAGGGACAAAGCCTGAGGTGAGGCTGTGATTGAACAGGGCACATAGGTGAGGTGCCAGTTATCTGGAGTTCATGTAGAACACAACCAGGGATATTGTTAGGTCCCACAGAAGCTGTATTCTTGGCCTTGGCAATGCTGTTTTAACCTGTGCAGCAGTAATACTGGGCACCTGGCAATCTACTTGTATTGTGACTGGTCCTTTGGTGGGGGAGACGGGGGTAAAGTTGGCACTGAATCTGTCAGCCAGTATACTGTGAATATCTGTTGGCTTGGTATAGGAGGTCCCATTGTGCAATAGCTCCGAGCAAATCTGGGTATTGCCGTGGAGATTCTTTACATAACTATAGAAGGCCTTGTGGTTGTCTTTACTATCTGCTGCAATTCTGTTTTAATAGCTAGCTTTAGAGGATTTGATGAGGGATCTCAACTTTTTGTTGAAGCTGATAAGGGAGTTTTTCCAGTCTTGGGACTTCACCTTATTCCGCATCAGTTTCCTCCTTCTGTTGTAGAGTTTGTTTATGGCAGGGGACCACCAGATTGGCTTCTTTTTTTTGGAGGACAGTGTCTTGATTCTATTGGGTATGGCGAGATCCATGAATTTGTGTAAGTGTTTGTACAGGGCATTAGTGCATGATTCAGTGGTCATGCAGCTGTTCTCCAATTGCATGGGTGCTGTGAAGTTAGCCACCTCTGATTTTAGGAGCCCAATATTAGCTTTGGAAAAGTTTTTCATGGTGGTTACCTTTGCGGGGGAGGGGGAGGGATTTCCAAGGTGATTAGTTTTGTGGTCGGATCTAACCAGGGAGGAGTTGACTATTGGTATAGAGCAATGGTCGCCGATGTTAGTAATGACCAGGTCAAGGATGTTGCTACCTCTAGTAGGGGTAAGAATGAGCTGGTCCAAGGCATTGGAATTAATGAATTCCAGGAAATGTTGGGCAAGTCAATTGGTACAAGAGTAGTTTTCCCAGTTAATGGAGGGGTAGTTGAAGTCACCCAGTATGAGTGTGTTAGGCTGGACCCTGATATTCTCCAGGGTGCTTAGGAAAGTGGAGTGTGAGTATTGGGACATGGTTGGGGACCTATAGCAGGCTACGACCTGAATCGCTGTTTTACCCAATGTTAGCTGCAGCTGAAGTATCTCTGATGTGTTATGTTGGGCTACCAGTCTGGAGGTGTGCGCATCCTTTATGAATATGTAAACACCACTGCCTTTGGCGCTTCGGTCCAAGTTCTGGGGCTGAGAGGTGTGGAAATGAGTTATAGCCTGGTAGTGCAGGGGTGCTTTCTGCTGCCTTGAAACAGCTCTCTGTTACAGCACAAATGTCAATGTTCTCCATTTTAAGGAGTGCTTCGAGCGAGTGCATTTTGAGATTTCGACTTCTAGTGTTGAGCAGCATGACCATCAGATTGCATTTGTTTGTAGCTGTTACGGTGGTAATTTGGTCTAAAAAAAGGCACTACAGGGGTGGCAAAAGCTTTGGCCCAGTATCCAGAAGCCAAGGGGTGACAGATGCAGGCCATCTCTGGCAAAGCATCAAGGTTTGTCAATCATGTCATCCCAGGCAGACAGATACTGGATCCCCTTAGAATGACACCAGAAAAGCCAATTGTTGAAATCAATCATTTTCTGCTTGTACTGTGGTATCATTCTGGGTGATGGTAGGAGGCTGTTCAGGGCTAGGGTCATACCCACCTGGGCTACATAATCCAAGAGCTCCTCCATGTCTCTTTCCATACAGTTCAGGGAGGTACATCTCAGGTCATTCACACCCACATGTACAATGACAAAGTCATATCTGTACCTGTTGTTGAGGGACCTGAGTGCGTGGGTTATATTGTGGATCCTGGCACCTGACAGGCAGCTGTTACTTTCTCCTTATTCAACCTAATGAGTGGGACATCAGTGTACCTCACTATGACTAGTGTGTTGAGCATGCTGTTTTGCCTTAGGGGCTTTGGTTGAGTGGCACACTGTTTAGGAGAGTTATGTGCCTCCTACACCAAATCCAGGTGTCATCTTAAAGCACATGTTTGGTAAAATAAGCATAATGTGAGTACACTAACCTATCACTCACCCAAGTGACTGCACCCAAGAATTACCCCCTATTTAATCAGAGTGTAACGACCCACCACTGCCAACCAATATGTCATGTGGATATCCCACCTCTGGGTCAGTAATCAAGAAGCCTCAATCCTTACCACTGCTACCTGTGGGAGGACATTCACTGGAGGGATAACAGGTACACACACAGTATTTCTAGATACAGCTCTGCATCAAGTGCAATTTCCCTTAAGAGCACACAAAGGCCACAGTCAGTCTGGGGCTGGTTTCTCACTCTTTCTCCAGATCCCCAATAAGACTTCCTACTGCCACAGCTATAGAGTTGAGATCTCAGCTGCGTGACCAAGCCAAGACCTCCAGCAATCTCTCTGTCCAACCAGTGCTTTTTGTCCTTGGCCAAGTAGCTGACACACACACACACACACACACACACACACACACACACACACACACACACACACACACCTGGGAAAGGTTGGTACAGGTTTACTAGCTATGCCCCCTTCTGCTCAGATTATAAGGTAGTTACCACTGCCACCAGTTACTCCTGCTAGCTACCTTAAGGGCCTTAACAAAGGGTGACTAACTTAACTGTGAATATTAATAGAAATGGTAGTTTGACCAAGACCAAGGCTATTAGGAGTGGCCCACACAGTATCACCAAATAAATATACAAGTACTCTCAAAACTTAAATATCTCTACAAAGATCAGCCAGAACAAAAGGTTTAAATATAGTTAATAATAAATAATAAAAAACAAGAAATTCTTAAGTATATATTCACATTGACATCAGAGCTCAAACCACAGGAAATATTTAAATTAACACTGCGGGACAGGCTTAGATAAATAAAGAAAATAATATCTAAACTAAGCTTCACTATATTCCTGACTGCATCTAAAAGAATTACTATACCCTAAACACTTACCAACAGAGCAAAGCAGATGATGTGGTGAATGGTTCTTCTTCTTGTCAGATTCAAGACAGAATACTAAAAGACTTCTCAAAATAATACCTAAAATATTACTGTTGGGATAGCTTGCAGAATTACATCATTTCTGGTCATCTGACTTCTAGTTCTCATGCAAACCCCCATTGCTAAAGCTGGCAGGACTTGGCACCTACCCATAAAAATAAACATGCAAGGGCTTTTTCTCAGATCTTTGGCAGGTGTTGGAAGTCATAAAAAAGAGTTATGTACTTACCATAATTTGGAAGCTGTGCTATCCAGTGTCATTATTCATCACAGATGGGTCTTGGATCCGAGCTGGCAATGCAAGCAACAGCTCCTGAGCTCTAGCGCCTCCCCTCCCAAGATCTCATGTTACCCATGGTCCTCAGATGGAGTTTGCTAGATAGAAACAAGGACAGTGAAACTGTCCACAATAAGGAACAGGAATACTAAAACACCATTATCCCATGACTCCCCAGTCACCAGGAGGAGGAGGGATGGAGAATGGGAATTTGATGAATAATAACACTGGATAGCACAGATTCCAAGTTATGGTAAGTACATAACTCTTTACCTGATTCTATCCATATCAATGCTGATCACAGATGGGTCAGAGTCCCCAGCTATCCACAACCTTGGAAGGTCCGAAGCATAGAACAACCAAACGAACCCCTACCCCTGGACATCAAGTCCAATTTGTAATGTGTTACAAAAGGTATGGGGATTTGACCAAGTAGCAGCAGCCCAAATGTCATCCAAGGAAGTCCTTGCCCAGCAGACCAAAGAGGTGGCCAGCGATTTTGTAGAATGGGCTTTAACTGGCCTGGGAAGCTCAACGTGATTGCTTTCATAAATGCGAGCTATGCAACAAGTGATCCAATAAGAAATAGAAACCTTGGAAATGGCCTAACCTTTCCTGGCCTGAAAGAACACCACAAAAAGTTGATCTGATTTTCGAAAAGTCTCAGTTCTCTTCAAACAGAAACATAGCTGCCTATGAACAGCCAGGCAATGCAGCGTGTACTCCCCTCTGTTCGAAAAATTGGGGAAAAAAAGGCAGGTAGTTGAATTGACTGATTAAGACTAGCCTCTGAGGTTACTTTAGGAATGAAAGAAGGATTGGCTCTGAGAGATACCTTTTCTTTGTGAAAAACCATAAAGGGGGCTTTGATGCAAAGAGCCTGCAATTCAGAAACCCTCTTGGCCGAGGTAAAAGCCACCAAACATGCTGTCTTCCAAGACAGAAACTTAATATCACACTTAGCTGCAGGTTCAGAGGGAGGCTGTGTCAGGGACTGCAGCACCAAGATAAGATCCCAAGGAGGAGAAGGATCTTTGAAAGGAGGCCTGAGCAAGAAAACTCCCTTAAGAAAGGCCTTGCACAACCTAAAAGAAAACGTGGGGCTTTCACTTAAGTGGAAGTTGGACACATCCACCAACTGAAGTTTAATCATCAAAAAGCTAGCCCCTTGTTGAAACAGAGAGGAAAGGAACAGCAAAATGTCAGGAATAGAAGCTGAGAATGGATCTACATCACGCTGATGGCCTGCAGAGAGAATATCTTCCATTTGCTGGAATACACCTTTTTAGTATAAGGCTTTTGGGAGGCTAAGATAATGTTCTTCACCAGCAAAGACAGTTTAAGCTGTTTGACAAACATTGAAACTGGAGGTACCAAGCTGTCAGCCGAAGGGACTGAAGGTTGGGAAGAAGAAGCCCCCAGGGATGGGAAATAAGTTACTGAGCTGGATCTAACATCCAAGGTAGATATTTCAGATGAGATCAAAGGAGGGAGAACCAAGTCTGATGAGGCCAAAAGAGGGCAATGAGTCTTCAGGTGACGTGCTTTCTGTAAGCTGGAGCAGAGAGCAAAAGATATTTTCAAATGGAGTTAGAGTGATCCTCAGGCACATGTGAAGATGTGCATTAGTCAGAGAGGAATGGAGTTCAATCCAAGATTTGACAAAGGCTCACAAACCAATAAGCATACTGCAAAGTGCAATCTGCTGATGTCTAAAAATGAAATAACTTTCATCTGAAGCTGTTTCTCATTAAGTAATGCCTGCACCTTCTTAGCATTTGCTGAGACGTTCCATCTACCTCAACAGCAAAAGGGTTCCTGAAGAGCTGTAACACATCACTGAAGAGAACAAAGTCACCTGGTTTTGCTGTCAAGTTAGTCTTCAGTTTATCCAGAAACTCAGATATCACTGAAGAGATCTGTGCTGATGATGACTAAATATGAACTATTAATGAGTGAAAATGGAGTATTTTATAGAGCACAAATCAGAAAACAATAGACAACATTTTTTTTTAAAAAGCAGTGAGTTTTTTTCCCCAGATCAACGACAGTTTTGTCATTCTGCTTTCCCAAATTAACCTTGTTCACATGAACAAATATAATGACAAAAGACAAAGTTCTGCCATGAACGTGTCAGACAACATTTGCAATAGATATGAGTTGGTTTTCTGCTGCCAACTATCCTGTATAAAAGCAACTGTGTTGCTCCTAAAGTTAGCTGTTATAAGCCACTGGCATGACCTTAGCATTTATAAGCCACTCTATAAGACTCCCCCCAAAAAAACTCATCTGCAAGAACTTTTGAGTCCCCTTGATGCTGATATATCTTATTATATAGAAATATTCTTAGTCAGAGACATCATCACATTATTATTAATTTTTATCTACAATCCTAACCTCAACAGCAGCTAACATGTGCTCCTTCATTGCCTCTGCATATGTGAAGGACCACTTCTAACAAGGATTCTGTTAGAAAAATATGTATTAATGTATGTATTAGCAATATGCTTAGTGCATTTAGAGCTTGAAAAGGGTTAACACATTTATTCTATTTCATACTGCATAAATCTGTACAAACTGCAGTTGCTTTCTGACCTTGTATTGTTAGCTAAAATCCTGCTTGTGCCTTGGAAATTTACTGAGAAGCAGGTGAGTTTTGCTTGCGTTAGGGAAATAATGAATAGAACAATACTACTTGTATGCAGTGGCGGCTGGTGACTTCAAATCAAAGGGGGGCTGCAGGAGACAGCTGAATGGATGGGGTCAATGGGAAGGGGTGCGGACAACTAGAAAGGGGAGGAGCTATGCTCAAAACCACAAAAACTAACTAAATACACTGCAGTGGGTGCCAAACCGTCATTATGAGAGTCCAATCAAGACACAATGAAGTGTAGAAGAATAAAAATATTTCATTGCATTGGCTGCATGACAGCTTACTTAATATCTAGATGGAAACAAAAAGGCTGTGAGGCATGAAAAAATAAATTACTTTTTTAAATACATTAATGGAATGCCAGTCAAAATCAAGTATAAGAAAAACAAGCAGCACTCAACTCAAACCACTTCTTACACTGCAGTTCTAATTATAATGTATATTCAGCTTTATTAAAGTACCAAGTAACATGCTGAAAGTAGAAATCTCTGATGCCCCCACTTGTAAAAATGTTCCTTATCCAAAAAAAGACCTGCTGCCTGACAACTATCTACTTGTTTCATGGGGAAAACATGATCACAGTAAAAAATGAAAAGCAAACAAGAAATAAGCTCAAGATACATTGCTTAAAAGGATTACTGTACAGGTTATGGACCACACGATTGGCATTCTGTTTAGTTTACGGGTAAAGCCTGCAGAGATGACTGGAAGTCTCCAAGTGTAATGAGCTTCTTAAAATAATGTAATCCTGTCCTTTATTACAAATACTGTCATATGCATTTCAATACCCAAGGCTTATACATTATCTAGTTAAGTATTCTCTACATGGCAATAACAGAAAGGCTTTCAATGTTGGCAATTCTTTAACAGTATGCTTATTAAAGCTTACTTGCATCTTACAATCTCAGCCAAGCTTACCTGATGGTCATTAAAGTA
Organism: Protopterus annectens; assembly: GCF_019279795.1. NCBI lineage: Eukaryota > Metazoa > Chordata > Ceratodontiformes > Protopteridae > Protopterus > Protopterus annectens. The sequence continues at coordinate 82,884,833 of NC_056751.1, read as the reverse complement.
TTGCTACTTAAACACAGAGCAACAGGCACTTTGAGTAATAAGCATAAATCAACAGTACAAAAAATATGACAGAAACCAGACCATTCTGCAAAAATCAAGAACAGATGAAAAGCCACTCTAGTACTTGTGTCTACCTTGGATGGGGGGATACCCTGCACATTTACACTGCATAACTACTCTTTGCCTTGCTTCGACATATCCAGAGTCACTACATGGGGGAGTGGGGTGCAACAAGTATGTCACAATTTGAAATGTCTCTGGCTGACTGTGATGACCCTGACACATTTGTCATACCTCTCAACCTCAGAGCAAGAAATCTGGACAAAGCCATACAAAGAAGTGGGACAAAGGCCCAAAAACAAGGACAATTTTTAAAATATTGCTCTTATAAACTTAGAAAGATAATAGAATAGGTCTTGCATTAGTATGAATTTTCTGAATGGTATGAAATCTGAAACTCAAATGTCTGATTTATTTTCTAACTTCAGTCTTTAATGATTTGTCACTAATTTGCCATAAAAACACAATTTTATGAAAAATGGACCAAAAATGTGATGTAAAAATATAAAATAGCCACACAATACAGCTGGGAACCTGTCAAAGAAGGGATGCTTTAATATTAGTACTGCTAACTTGAGCAGCTGACAAAATAAAATAATCTACATGCATTTCTGAAATAAAAGTAATCTATAACTATGATTACAGTTATTTCTTAATTGTAAACCTCCATGTTTTCTTCCAAAATTGCTATTTTGCGGAGGGATTATTAGGGGAAGAGCAACATTTTGAGCCAAAATCAGGGACAGTTGAGAGGTTTGGCTATGCCTAATTCTATAAAGCAATTTATTTGCATGTACCAAACCTGTTAATGCAATAAATCTGGACAAGGCCAAATATATTGGGGGAACATATAAACAGTACTAAAAATTGCTCTTGTATAAACTGAGACAGTTGATAGAACAATAAGTCTTACTTTAGCATGCATTGGTTATGAAGTCTGAAACTCAGTGTGTCATTATTTAGTGACTTAATTCGTAAATGATTTGCCAGAAAACCACAAATTTTATGAGGAACAAACCAAAAATAAGAAGCAAAAATCTATTCATTCTTTGAAAATCTGGACAGTTGGGAGGTATAGTTCAGCTGGGGCTGTCTAAGTTTGCCGCCCTTCCCCCTCACAAAATCATGGTCGAATGGAGCCTCCTCCTGCAGCCATTCCAATGATCCATTACTTGGCTATTTCACTCCATTTACCATAAACACTAATGTGCATACTGATTTACTTCTATGATGATTTGGACTTCATTTGAAAGTTTTATTTTGCATTTTACAGCACAAACACTAAGACATCTGCTAAACAAACTTAGCATTAAAACTTCTCTGCCCTTGAAACTCACATTTGAAACAGCATTGAAACCCACATTCAAAGAAAATACATTTTACCAGTGGCAGATAAAGATTAATTCTGGGCTGTTTTCAAATCATAGGCCCCTTGCATATGAAACATACTTGTGCTCTTTGATACACCTTCCTATTGTTTTGAACATTTTTCCAGTAAACAATGAAACAAAATGCATGCACCAATAATGACAAAATTGCCCAATTCAGAACATTTCCATCATAAAAGTCTACTCAAACTTCTACAGTCCACCATTATCAGTAAATATGCACAATTCTACAGTCCACTATTATTAGCAAATATGCACAATCTCTGAAGAAGTAAAAAAGTCATCTAAATAATTCCACATTAAATAAATCTGTAACTAATGAAGAGGTTGCTGCTAGCAAAAACCTTTATATTTCATGGTTTCATCAAAATATAAAGTGTCTGATGCCCCTGAGGAATAAATTGCCTATATTACATTAAAAATGATAAGCTAGTAATATTGCAATAGGAAATGGATGGCAAACAGATAACAGGCTCATAGTTAGTATCTTAACTTTTTCAGTACAGCAGCATTCACTCCTTGTGGGAGTAGAACCAACAACCTTCTGCATCAAAAGTAAGTACACAACCTGTGGTGCTATTAACATTGCAAGCTGACTTTCCATAAGCAGCACTAAACTTCTCTTCCCCTGCAGCTCTCAGCTCCTTGTAAAATCTACTCAATACTCAACTGCATCTCAACTTCGCAGCACAAGAAATCTGGAAAAAGCCAAATTTATTGGGGGGGGGGGCTCAAAAGGCCAAAAACCAGGGACACATTAAACATTGCTTGTATAATCTTGGAAAGTTGTAGAAAATGCTGTGTTACCACCATACATTTTACTGCCAAGGTCCCTGTGCAAAACAGTCAGAGCAACATACCACTACGCCATATCAGCTGCTTTGTGAAAGAGAGGAAGACTGAAACTTAAATGGCTATCATTTAATGAATTCAGTTCTCACCATAGCTGTCAACCTCTTAGCACAAAACACCTGGACAAACCCAGTAATGAGGGAATACAGTCCTCAGACATATTCAGTGAATTCAGTTCTTGCCATAGTTGTCAACCTTAGCACAAAAAACCTGGACAAAGCCAACAATGGGGTAATACAGTCCCAAAAATAAGGACACATTTCAAATATTCATCTTATAAACTTAGAAAATTGCTAGAATAAAAGGTCGTGTTACTATGTATTTTCTCAAGAATATGAAGTCTGAAATTCAAATGCCTGTCAGTTTTATTTAACATTTGTTAATCAGGACAATCTGACTTGGAACAAAAAAACAATTTTCAGCAGAGGCCCAGGAAGAAATAATGCAGACATGTCTTTATAACATGGGAGGACACAAAAGCAAACCCACACAAACACAGGGAGAAGATGCAGACCCCACACAGAAGGCACCCCAGCCAAGAATCAAACCCGAGAACCTGCAACCGTAAAGCAACAATACTACCACTGCACCATCAAATATCAAGCATTGCAACATTTAGAAACCACAGATATTATGAGGAACAGATCAGATCAAATATGAGGCAAAAATCTGCAATATTTTTACAAATGGTGGTGGGTAAGGAATTCAGGTCCTTAACACCTGCATACAAGGTACAGGGTTCAAGCCTGAGTATCTCTACCCAACACCATTTGTTCTCTAGCCACCAGTATATAGTAACTGGGGCATTTCACACACACACACCATACCCGGTATGCCAGCAACCGAACAAACACCTATCTAGCAAGCCCAGAATCCAAACACCTACCTGCTGCCTTTGTCCCGAAGCCCGTGCAGTCAACCAAACACCTACCCGGTAATCTAGCAAGCCCACAAACTCCAGCGACTGAACGAACACCTATCCAGCAAGCCCACAATCCAAACACCTGCCTGCTGCCTTGGTCCCGAAGCCCGTGCAGTCGACCGAACACCTACCCGGTAATCCAGCAAGCCCACAAACTCCAGCGACCGAACGAACACCTATCCAGCAAGCCCACAATCAAAACACCTACCTGCCACCTTTGTCCTGAAGCCCGCGCAGTCGCACACTGACAGTCCCGTGAGAGCAGCTCAGTCCTCCTCATTGGCTCTGACTGTGGCTGAAGCAGTCCGGAGCTCCTCTATTCTGTGCGGTTGTCACCGCACAGATTTCTGGTATCTCACAGCAGTGATTGCTGGGTACCTCTTAATCCATATCCGGACTAAAGGCAGTCTGAGTTCAAATTAATTTTTTGTTTTGCAGATTTTTTTTTCTGTTTTTCTAGGTGGGAGGGCTGCAGTCCGGTAGTCCGATAGGACGAGCCACCCCTGCTTGTATGAAACTTAGACAAGAAGTTCCACTGTGCCATGAGAAAATACACAGCTGTAGAAGTTATAGATAGTTAGTACAAAGCCTGCTTGAAAATATGAACTGCAATCAGCATTTGCTTGTATCTGTATTAGAAGAGTACCTTGAAATGTAACACTGTACAATAGATGCTTGTAAACGGATTAATAGTCACCAAGGCCAGGTTGTTTTTCTGAAAAGTTTCTCACAAATCTAGTCATGTCAGCAGAAAATCTGAGTAACATCTGCTGTAGAACAATACTGAAAGTTGTGTTTGATTACGTCAGCTTAGAAGGCCATGTCTTGTAAAACAGTATAAGAATGAACATACTTCCTGTTAGTAGTTAGACAAATCCTTGTATTTGCATGTTTTTGTCTCCTTGCTGCAAGTAAATTAAAGTGCCTTAACTGAACCTTACGTGTATTGGTCTTTGAAGTTTTTTTAACCTTCACTTCACCTCGGATCAGACAGGCCAGGTGGCTTGAAACCATACGGGGAAGAAACCACATTGGTTCTTCTTATTTGAAAAGTCCTCCGACTGAATTGTTGTACAAAAGAGGCCAGCCACTTTCTGATCTGCGACTGAAGGACGGGTTTACTCGAACCAGGTAATCAATCACGAAGGCTCAGGTAAGGTGAATCTACCTTCTTTTTTTCTGTTTTAGATCATGGACTAGATTTGTATTTGTTCTGTTAAGACTTTATTTATAAGTCAGGGACAGAAAGATTACTGTCTTGTCATAGATCAGGGAAACAGAGCAGGTAGGCAGTCATTCTGAAGAGACTATAAAAACATCCGTGGTACCACATTAAAAATAAGGTGTTACGTAACGATTAAAAAGGGTAGAATAAAATGGGTAATAATTGTACAAAAAGGTCCCAAAATCTGCCGTTAACCGAAGACGCAAAATATATGCAGTCACAGCGTGCTGATAATATTAAATATTACTCAAAATGGGTTAATAAGTATGAATTTGATGGTAAACTAGAAAAATCCTCGCTTGTCAAACTTGTTAGACAGCTTAAAACCGATTCTAAAGGTCGGGTAAAAAAGCAACGTCAATTAGGAATTCCTCAGGCACACAGGTGGATTGAGGAAGTAAACTGAAGGGAACAAAAGAATAATAACTCAAAAGCAATGTTTTTAGATAAGGAGGACAATAACTTAGTAATAGCATCATCCCCACCGCCTCCCTTACCAGAATATGAGGCAAGTGAACAAGTTAGCCCACCCCTGCGATATCCTGCTGTCACTGTAAGTAGAGACACTACAAAAGCAACACCGTTTATTAGAGATCCTGTCGAGACCACGTCTCGAACACAGGCAGGAAACTCAAAAGGGGACATTGAGTTATATCAAATGGGTAGAAATTCACGATTTATGAGTGTAGAAGAAATATGCCCACTTACAGAAGTACCTAATCCTCAGGTAGGGCAAGAAGGTCAGGACCCAACTATTCTAGTGTATAGACCCTGGACTCCAGAAGACATCTGGAAAGCCACTGAGGGAATTCCCCATCCAAAAGTTAATTTTAGAAAGTTCTTAGAAGATTTGCAAGGAATGAGGTAGAAAAAGTAGTCAGACAAATTGTGGGACCAGATTGACACATGATTAGTGGTGACTGGAATCCCCGTGATATTGCGTTCAGGCCCCTCCCACATAGCAGTGCAGAGTTAGACAACAGAGTGAAAGGTCTCTGAGAAATGGAAGCCTAGGGCAGACTGGATTTGCATTAATCAATGCATCCAACAGGAAGGTGAAGTTATTGACCGGTATTATGCCAGACTATTAGAATGTTTTAATAACCATTGTGGAATGCAGGTTCCTGAAGATCAGACACACGATTCCCCATACGAGCAGCAGCTAAAGAATGCATTTTTGAAAGGCAGTATTGCACCCATCAGCAGCTTTATTACAAAGCATATGGTAGATCATCGTACAAGCAGATTACAGTCATTACTTGAATATGCTAGGCATGCCGAAAGGCATTTTAATAGCAAAAAGAAAAAGAAAGCCCAAGTATTTTCTGTAGAAGATGGAGCAGAAGTATATGTAGTACAGTCCGGGAAAAAGGGAAAGAGAAATGCCCAGGGAAACAAACAATCTGATCAATGATCAGAGGACTTTGAAGGGCGAAAGAAAAGGGGTGAATGTTTTAAATGCGGTAAGAAAGGACACTTGGCAAGGGATTGCAGGAAAAACAAGAAGGCAACCACAGAAGATAAGGAGGGTGAGGACTGACTATATGATAGTCAAGAATCACTAGAAGGGGATAGCAGAGAAAGTACAAATGAGTATGTGATAGAGGGAGTAGAGAATGTGACAGAAGAAATAGAGGAAGTGCAAGAAGTCACGGATAATGAAGAAAATGAAATATTGGCTCTGGCTTTATTGAGCTGAGAGCTCTATTTAGCAGACACTAAACCAGAAGTTACGCTCCTGGTAGAAGGGAGGGAAGTCAGATTCTTGTGTGACTCAGGGGCATCACGGACCCTGATACATCCCTCCAAACTGCCAGAGAACTCAGAGTCACCTGATTACATACTAGTGAAAGCAGCTAATGGACAGCTGTATCGGGAGCCCCTCTCCCATAACATTGTGATAACTGATCCTGTTTCAGGATTGACCCAGAAAAGTAAAATTGTTGTATCTGCAAAATGCCCAGTAAACCTCTTGGGCAGGGACCTTATGCAGCTATTTGGTATAGCAGTAGTTCCAACTATGCAGGGTATGGAAGCACAGCGACAAATTGATACCTTTGCAGTGCAATCGGAGGGTGAAATGTTTTATTGGTACAGCCAGGACTTGGTTACGACTGGTCCAGGGGCGGTGACCGAAGAGTTGATGAACGTAGCCATCAGCAAGTTCCCCTCCCTTGACATTGATAAACAGCATTTGTTGCACTGTACTCTGTATTATTGTAACACACCAGGACCTGATAAGGAATATGAGCAAGAATTGTTTAGAAATCGTGCAAACAGATTGGTATTACGTAATCTGTACTGGGACACAGAAGGGAACAGTGTAGCCAGCTATTCATTGCCCCAGGAGTTCTTTGCACTCTATAAATCTAATCGATTACAACATGTTAGCTTAACTAAGGACAAGAATGTAAAATGGGTAGACTTAGGAGAAAAAGTCACGAGATGGGAAAAACAGACAGAGTTAGAACTGTCAGAACAGGGAATGCAAATGCAGAAGCTGAAATGGATAACTCAGACCCACCCAGCTGTACACTTGCAGTCTAACAAGGACAGCTGGCTAGCACTCCTATTGAAGGAGGAAGAGAATGCCTTACAGAATATACCAGAAAATCTCTTGTCAACAGGAAAATCAGATATAGGACTTATTCGTACAGCGGGACCAGTTACTATTATGCCAAAGTCAGCATTTAGACCACAAAAGAGACAGTATCCCTTAAGAAAAGATGCAGAGGTAGGAATCAAACCTATTATAGCAGCTTTACTTAAGGAAGGGGTGCTGGTGGAATCTCCTGATTCACCATGTAACACACCCTTATTTCCTGTTAAGAAAGCAAATGCAGAGTGGCGTATGGTCCAAGATTTACAAGCTGTAAATGACGCAGTAATACCAAGGGCACCTACGGTGCCAGACTCACACACCCTGTTGAATGATTTAAAACCTCAACAGAAATATTTTTCTGTGGTAGATATCAGCAATGTGTTCTTTTCGATACCGATACACCCTGACAGTCAGCATTGGTTTGCATTCACATTTCAGGGGAAAAGGTATACATATACGCGACTACCACAGGGGTATTGTGAAAGTCCAACAATATTCTCACAAGAAATGGCAAGCAACTTGGCGGGGTTTACCCCACCAAGAGGTAGTCAGATTTTGCTTTATGTTGATGATATCCTGCTGGCGTCCCCCACCCAGCAAGATTGCAAAGAAGACACTATAGCGCTATTACAATTTTTAGCCACTGAAGGACATAAAGTAAACAAAAATAAACTGCAGCTTTGGAAAAAACAGGTTAAATACCTAGGATATGTAATATCCAAGAAAGGTAGGACATTAGATGAGGACAGAAAAAAAGCGATTTTGCAAGCACCAAAACCCACTACCAAGAAGGAAATTATGTCCTTCCTGGGTACGACTAATTTTTGTCGGAGTTGGATTTCAAACTATGGTTTGGAATCTGCACCGTTGACTAATCTGATTTATAAAAAGCCTATGGCAGCTCAGGATTTGTTACAATAGACACCAGAAGCAGAATCTGCTTTCTGCAAACTGAAACAGTTAATAGCGTCCTCATTAGTTTTGGGATTGCCAAACTATCATAAACGTTTTTTCCAAACTGTAGATTGTAAGCAAGGTTATATGACATCAGTGTTAACACAGCAGCATGGGGACAAGCAAAGCCCTATTGCTTATTATTCATCACAACTGGACCCAGTGGCACGGTCTTTACCTCACTGTGTACAAGCAGTAGTTGCAGCTGCAATGGCAATACAGGCTTCGGCCTCAGTAGTGTTGTTCCACCCTCTCACATTGAGAGTGCCTCATGCAGTCGCAATTATTTTACTGCAAGAGAAGGTAGCATATCTTTCCCCTGCTAGGCATCTTTCCTGTATGACTATACTGTTGAGCCAACTTCATATGACAATTGAACGATGTACGACTTTGAACCCTTCAACATTGCTCCCAACCCCTGCAGATGGCACACCACACAGCTGCCTGCAGGTGATTGAGCAAAAGACACTGCCAAGAAAAGATCTTACGGATGTTCCCTTGGATGATGCCGAGGTGACATACTACGTGAACGGCTCGTGCAAAAGGGGTCCTGCAGGACAGAACCTAGTAGGATATGCAGTAGTTTCTGATACTGACATTATAGAAGCGAAATCTTTACCACATAGTTTATCTGCGCAGGCAGCAGAATTGATTGCCTTGACACAGGCATGTACCTTAGCAAAGGTTAAATGTGTGAACATTTTTACTGACAGCCAGTATGCTTTTTCTACTGTACATGCTTTTGTGCAACAGTGGAAAAATCAAGGAATGATAACATCTACTGGCAAACCAATCAATCATGCACAGTTTATTTTAGATCTTTTAGAATCTATTCAGTTACCTCAGAAAGTAGCTATTTGTAAATGCATAGCTCATACCAAGCAGCAGGATAGGATTTCAAAAGGTAATGCGAGAGCTGATACAGCTGCAAAGCAGGCAGCTTCAGAAGTATTTCTTTTGAATGAGGAATTACAACCCTCTGAGATTTTAGACTTAGAAATGTTAAAGACAATGCAGACACTTACTACGTAAACTGAAAAACAAAAATGGATAAAACGAGGAGCAATTCTCGAAAAGGGGCTGTACATCTCTAAAGAAAGAAAACCGATATTGCCATCTAATTTGCTTAGATATGCAGCTTTGTTGAGCCATGGACAGTGCCATGTCTCAACAGGGGGGATGGTACAGCTGGTGAACCAAGTGTTCACGACTTATGGATTTACAAATTACTCTAAAAAATTTTGTTCGCTATGCCACATCTGTAATAAACATCATGCACAAGGGGCGTTAAAGCCCAAGCAAGGGAGTTTCCCTACACCACCATATCCGTTTCATACTATCTGTATGGATTTCACAGAGTTGAATAAATGTGAAAATAAGAAGTATTGTCTTGTCATTGTAGATATGTTTTCCAGATGGGTGGAAGCCTTTCCGACTAAAAATCCAGACGCTACGACTGTGGCCAAAGTGCTTGTTAAAAGATTCGGCATTCCTGAAAGGATCTACAGTGACAACGGCACGCACTTCGTAAATCAGACCATACAGCAGTTAAGTAAACATTTTTGTATTTCCCTAAAGAATCATTGTGCGTATCACCCTCAATCAGCAAGGCTAGTAGAGAGGCATAATGGGATTTTAAAGAGTAAGCTAAGAAAATTAGTAGCAGAAACGCAGAGAAACTGGGTGTACTGTCTGCCCCTGGCACTGTTGAGCATGAGAACTGTTCCGAATGCAAAAGGATTGACTCCTTTTGAAAAGCTCTTTGGAAGGGCTTACTATATACCTCAGTGGAAATCTCTCATGCCCACAGACCAGGAAGCTGACAGTACATTAGCAGAGTATATGCGTAATTTGTTAAATTCTAAACATTTGTTGCAGTTAAATTCTGTTTCAGATAAAGAACGAACCAAACCGTCAGAAGTGGCAGTGCCCCCTGGAGCGTGGATCTGGCTGAAGATAGTTAAGAAGAAAAACTGGGCGTCTCCAAAGTGGGAAGGTCCATATCAAGTGCTTTTGTCAATACCCACTGCAGTTAAAATTACGGAGCATGCCTCCTGGATCCACTTGACGCACTGTAAATTAGTTAAAAACTTTGAACTGGACAAAAATCTTGTTACTTGCCAAGAGCAAAAATGATAGAGTCCAGAAGAAACAGGAATACAGAACAACCCTTTCCTCAGAAGTATTGCATAATCATCCTGTTAACTGTACTAGTGACAATAATCTTTTTGTTGTGGCCTTTTCTTTTCTCAGCCACACAGACTGAACTGAATAAACGTGAAGCGTTACTCATAAACTGGCATCCAAACTTTAACACTTACCAGGCAATTAAATATGTGTATGCTGAGACTTTCAATGTTTCGAATTGCTGGATTTGTACAGCTTTGCCGACAGCATACGGGGGGTTATTAATGACTACGGTCCCCCTAGGGGTCAATGAGACCTGGGAGAACTTGATTTATGATACCTCAACCATTACAGCACAAGACAAAATAGCATTGCACTTGTCTGTTCCACAAAAGGGAACTGTACGTTTTTATAAAAATAATACTGTTCAGGTGGGTTGGAGCAATTGCAATGTGACTGTTCCTTATAAATGTTACACTAATGGTAATAATGTAGATCTTTATTGTAATATAAACTATGATTCATTTCTTGGATTGATGCACAAAACACTTGATGAGGTAAAACATAATTGTGTTCTTTATAAACAGCTGTCTACAATTGATAGAAAAATGTTTCATGCAGGGCGAGTGTATATTCATAGCAAAATTACTACTAAAGTAGAGGACTGTTATTTTGTGTGTGGTAGAAAGGCATACAAATGGTTACCTGAGAATTGGTCCGGCAGTTGTTTTTTGGGTTACCTGGTTCCGGCCATACGACACACTGCAGTTTTGCCTCGTGGGAAAATTCGAAATGTCCGAGAGGTCGTCAAGAAACCTGTAAATCCAGTGGGACAAATCGATGCGCGTTGGAAAGACCATCACTCTCTAGGCAAAGGACTGACACACATGGACTTGAGTGATAGCATTATATCGTGGGCAGGCATATTACCAGCATATGGAGCAGTGAAATCGATCTGGGAGCTGAGAAAACTGTCAAAACTTCTCGAAGTGATGAGCAACGTAACTTTTTCTGCTCTCGAATTGGTGACTGATGAACTGAATGCTATGAGAACTGTAGTGTTCCAAAACCGCATGGCTTTCGACTTCACCCTAGCTGCGAGAGGTGGTACGTGCGCTTTAATCCAAGAAGAATGCCGTTCGTATATTCCTGACCATAAACACGAGATAGACAATCATCTTGAGGTAATTCAGTAAGTGTCGGCCATGACCAAACCAGGCCCAAACCCACTGACGGACTTTTTCCAGAAATGGTTTGGGGGTGGGCTACCATCCTAATGAACATATTGATTGCCATTTGTGTAGGTATGCTCCTACTTGGAGTATGTGTTTGTTGTGTTATCCCCTGCATGAAAAGACTGGTTAAAGACCTAATAGACATTTCAGTTTCTGAAACCTTATATCAAAGTACTGAGTTTGAAGAACTGTTAAAAGACTAAAAATGCTTTCATAAGTTTAAACTGAATGACTATCTTAACTGCAAATCCTGAGTGGAAGAGGTTAGGAGAAGAAAACAAACTGTTTATGCTTATTTTGAAAGTAGAATACAAGTATTAATAGGGGGGGAAATGTTAGAAAAATATGTATTAACGTGTGTATTAGCAGTATGCTTAGTGCTTTTAGAGCTTGAGAAGGGTTAACACATTTATTCTATTTCATACTGCATAAATCTGTACAAACTGCAGTTGCTTTCTGACCTTGTATTGTTAGCTAAAATCCTGCTTGTGCCTTGGAAATTTACTGAGAAGCAGGTGATTTCTGCTTGTGTTAGGGAAATAATGAATAGAACAATACTACTTGTATGAAACTTAGACAAGAAGTTCCGCTGTGCCATGAGAAAATACACAGCTGTAGAAGTTATTAGTACAAAGCCTGCTTGAAAATATGAACTGCAATCAGCATTTGCTTGTATCTGTATTAGAAGAGTACCTTGAAATGTAAGACTGTACAATAGACGCTTGTAAACGGATTAATAGTCACCAAGGCCAGGTTGTTTTTCTGAAAAGTTTCTCACAAATCTAGTCATGTCAGCAGAAAATCTGAGTAACATCTGCTGTAGAACAATACTGAAAGTTGCGTTTGATTACGTCAGCTTAGAAGGTCATGTCTTGTAAAACAGTATAAGAATGAACATACTTCCTGTTAGTAGTTAGACAAATCCTTGTATTTACATGTTTTTGTCTCCTTGCTGCAAGTAAATTAAAGTGCCTTAACTGAATCTTACGTGTATTGGTCTTTGAAGTTTTTTCCTTTGACAGATTCTAACACAAGAAGAGAAGCCACCATAGCTTTTTCTTGACTATGGCATGACCTAAACATGGCAATACTGTTCTGTATTCATATGAGTCAGTCAGTGTTGTAATTTTACTTCTTGTAATATCACTCTTTAGGAAAGAGTTAAAATTAGAACATTTTTTCCTGGAGTGCCTCCTCAGTTTGCATCTTTTGGCACAGAATTGCATTTGTTGCACAAGGGGTACATTAGTTTTGCTGCTGATGCAGTAATGAACGTGCATTTGTCAATTCAGTCTTGGCATTTGAAAGACATGCTTGAATGGGCATGCCTTCGTTGAAGGTTGGGCGTCGGGCTGGCACCTCGGCACCATAAAACTCTACTGCCAATCATTAGCGGACCAGAGTTCCGCTGTGGCGACCCCTAACCTGGAAAAGCCGGAAGAAGATGAAGTCTTTATCAAACTGGCAATTTTCATTGTCAATTTTTCATTTTATGAGTAGTTTGGAGACAGGCAGCGTATCTCCAAACTGTCTTTAACATCAATTATCTTCAAAATAAATTAAAACATTAACTTAGTAAAAAGTGATAGTAAAAGATTAAAACACAATACACACAATTTAAATCATGGCTTGCTTACTTCATTTGCCACAATCTGTGACTCATCCTTCTTTACCTGCATATACTGAAAACAGAAGTACATGCATACAGCCAAAAATCTGGACACAGTCTGTTTACTTTTCATTGTGACATGAGAATTTTACAGAAAGTGTGCCTTTATTTGCATTTTCTATAAGCCAAGCACGAACTTAACAGTTCCAAAGAGTTACTTTAGGGGTGAGCCCACTGAAAGAAGACTGCCTACTGCACTACTAAATCTGTGCATCATACAGAAAATGTTGTTGTTTTTTTCGGCTTTTCCTGGTTAGAGGTCGCCACAGCGGAACTCCGGTCCACTAATGATTGGCAGTAGATTTTTACATATCGAGTTGCCAGCTCTGACGCACAACCTTCAACGAAGGTACGCCCATTCACACACGTCTCCACACAGAAGACGCTTTAGCTGAGAATCGAACAGGATGTCTTACTGTGAGGCGACAACGCTACCGCAGCACCACCACCGCAGTGCATCATCATACAGAAAATACATTTACAAAAACATTCTTATCACCACCACTGTTCACTCACAAACCTGGAGCAAACAATGCGAAAGAACCTGTGGTAAACTGTGTCAGCAGAATGAAAATGATGACACAGGAATGTAGGATTAGTGTTAGCATGAAATCCCAAAAGAATAAACAAAATATGCAACAGCCAAAGTTTACAATCTGAGAAGAAATTTTATCAACTGACTCTGTTAATCATACAGCACACAAGCTAGAGTTCTTTCAAGTTCACAAGCCAGTGTCTGAACTAAATTATCAATAATTTTACAACTATTTAAAAAAACTGATACCTCTTCACTTATATGCAGCAGCGTTAAAGCAGAGGTAATTATGATGTTCTCTAACATTAACTACACTTCTACAACTGCAAAAGTTAAATATTAACTTGGAGTCAGCTGACACAAGAAATGGTAAAATTAACTATTAAAAAAGTATTATCTTATATTTACAGCCTGAAAAATAACACAGTACAGTACACAACTGCTGTCATAAAGCAATTGTGCAATCATATCCAAAAATTGTTTGCATCTGAAAAAACAGTTTTGGTTATGACTTCATTTGGCTTTATGTCTGCAGCTCTGCATTCTAATGCCTTATTTTCAAGTTGCAACTGTACACATTACATATAGTTCTATACTTCCATCCCTCATATTTCAAATAAACATCAAAAATCACTTTCAGTTTTAGCATCTACACAAGAATGATGTGTACTATTAAAACTTTCCCAAACCCAATAATGCAGGTGAGTATCCCTCCAGCAATACACAGATTATTTTTCTGAAGAAGCTCCCTCTAAGCAGTTAAACACTTCATCCCCATTCACACATAAGAACATCCAAATGCTTAAAGATCAGACCAGGGGAAACAACATGCACCTTTGGTTAACATTCACATGCTTAAAAAATTTCAGCAGCAATTAATATTATTATTTGAATAATTTCTGTCAAACAAATGCAGTAAGATTTTACTGTATTCTGAATATCTTACATAAAAGAAGTTATGTACTCACCATAAAGTACAGTTGTGTACCTACCATAAATGTAGATGTTCAAGTGTATTCACTGCTGCAGTCATTACACTTGGGTTATCCTGCTGGCAGGCTACCCGCAATCGGCCTGAATTCCAAAGTCCTGGTCCGGCGGCGGTTGCTGTCGCCTCTTCCCTGACGTCAGTGCGTCAGGAGTATAAAAGATGCAGCCGACACCATTTTCTTCAGTTTTTCTTGACCCAGATGTCAGGTGCCCCCAAAAGGGTAGGCTAAAAATTCTGCTCATAAAAAAGCATGCACAAACATAAACATTACCTTCATCTACAAGCTAATACACCACATAGGTTGTATAGAATAGAGATGTACAGATAAGTCCCAGTAATGAAAGGGAGATGGTGGGAGGGTAACCTGGACTGCAACAGTGAATACACTCGAACATCTACATTTATGGTAGGTACACAACTGTACTATGTTCATCGTGTTTCGCTGTTGCAGTCATTACATTTGGGTTGAATCCCAAAGCTGAGTTTGGGTGGCTGGGCCTAGATAGAATTAGGAGTGGCTATGAGGCCCTGCAGAACTGCATTGGCGAAGCTTGCTCTGGATTTAGAGTAAAGAGGTAAGTGGTAGTGCTTTGTAAAAGTGTGCACTGAAGTCCAAGTTGCAGCCTCCAAAATGTCCTTGGTTGGTACTCCTCTGAGGAAGGCTGCTGAAGTGGCTGCTGCTCTGGTTGAGTGTGGCCTAATGCCCTTAGGCACTGATTTGCCATGTTGTGAATAGCAGAGATGAATGCAATGGCCTATCCATTTTGAAATAGCTTTTCCTTGTGATCCTGCATATGCCACTAAGAGTTGCTCAGTCTTTCTGAAGGCTTTAGTTTTGTCCAAGTAGAATCGTAGCTGTCTGTGTATGTCCAAAGAATGCAGAAGTCTCTCCCCCTTATTCTGTGGGTTTGGATAAAAAGGTAGGCAAATGAAAAGTTTGGTTAAGAGCCTTACTGGACACTACATTAGGCATAAATGTCGGGTTTGTCCTTAGAGAAACCCTGTCTGGATGGAAAATAATAAAAGGTTCCCCAGCCATTAGTGCCTGTAACTCTGAGACTCTTCTTGCTGAGATTATTGCTAGGAGCAGAGCTGTTTCCCATGATAAGTATTTTATTTCAGCTGTATTGGCTGGCTCAAAAGGAGGCAGTGTGAGCTTTTCCAAGACAAAATTGAGGTCCCATGCAGGTGTTGGAGCTTTCCCTGGAAGTCTTATGTTTTTGGCCCCTCTGAGGTACTGCCTTAGCAGTGGGTGTGAAAAAATAGGTGGATCCATATTGTAATGAGCTGAAATGGCAGAGGCATGGATCTTAATTCATTGGAAGGATAGGCCTTTGTTCAGCATCTCAGTTAGCTATTGTAAAATCTGAGAAATATTTGGTACAAGCGCGTCCATTCCTTGTGCCTGGTTCCAAGCACAGAATCTCTTCCATTTTTCTGTATAAGATTTTCTGGTCCTGGCCTCCAAAATAACATCCATAACTGCTTTAGAGAGAGGAGTGTTCTGAATGGTTAGATTAGCAGCCATGCAGCCAGATTTAGGGTTCTGAGTTGGCTGTGCAGGATCTGATTGTTTTGTTGGGTCAGCAAATGAGGAATTTGAGGTAATGTCCAGGCTGGGCCTTGAGACAAGCTCTTTAGGATTGGGTACCAGTGCTGGCGTGGCCAGTCTGGGGCAATCAATATCATTTTTGGCTTCTCTTGTCTGACCTTTAGTAGTACCTTTAGTAGTACCTTGGGGAGGAGAGGCAGTGGAGGAAAGGCATATACTGTAAGGGTTTTCCAGCTGAATGATAGGGCATCCACTTTCCATGCTTGTTTGTGATAAGTCCTTGTGCAGAATCTCTGTAGTTGGCAGTTGTGCGGGGAGGCAAATAGATTTATGTCTGGGTATCCCCATTTCCTTGTTATCATGCTGAAGATTTGTGGGTCTAGTTTCCACTCGTGAGGATCCTTGAGATTTCTGCTTAGTTCGTCTGCCAGAGTATTTATCTTTCCTGGCAGGAACTGTGCTTGCAGGTGTACTTGATAAATCAATGCTGTGTTCCACAAAGTCATGGCTTGTCTGCAGAGGGGGTAGGAATGTGTGCCTCCCTGCTTGTTTATGTACCACATGACTGTAGTATTGTTCGTCTTTACCAGCAGTTGTCCTGGATGAAGTAGATCCTTGAAGGCTGTCAGGGCATTCTGAACAGCTAGCATCTCTTTTTGATTGATATGAAGATGCATTTGGCTTGCTGGCCATGCTCCCTGAATACATTTTCCTGCCATGTGGGCCCCCCAGGCATAATCTGATGCATCTGTTGTTAGTGTTTGCCTGGCCGTGGGTAGAGTGAATGGTTGTCCCTTGTTGTGGTGACAGGCTTGTGCCCACCATCGAAACTCCTGTTGCAGGCAGGGAATGAGGGTAATTAATGTTTCCAGGCTGTGGCAATGTTGAGTCCAAACACTTTTTAGATACCATTGTAGTTTCCTCGTATGCAGTCTTGCATATGGAATTAGTAGAATGCAGTAAGCCATGAAGCCCAAAGCCTGCAGAATTTTTCTTGCAGATAACTGGGTCTTTGTTGCCAACATTTCAAAGCAAGAAGTCAGTTGCCTTTGTCTGGCATGAGATAAGCCATCTGGGCAGTTGTATTTAAGCTTGCACCCAGGAATATTATCTCTTGTGAGGGTACTAGTTTTGATTTATTTTCGTTTACTGTGTACCCTAGGCAAATTAGTAATCTTTTTATAAACGCCAGATGCTTTAGTAGAATGTCTTTGGTCTCTGCTTGAATAAGGCAGTCGTCCAAGTAGGGATATATTTGTATTCCTCTTTGTCTGCAAAATGCAATTACTGGTGCCAGGCATTTTGTGAAGACCCAGGGCGCAGTAGATAAGCCAAAGGGCAGTGCAGAGAATTGGTAGTGCATTGAGCCAGCTATGAATTTGAGGTATCTTCTGCAAGATTGTCTGATTGGGACATGCAGGTATGCCTCTTTGAGGTCCAAAGTTACAAGCCAAGCCTTCTTTCTCAGCATGGGTAGAAGCTGTTGCAGAGTCAACATTTTGAATTTTGGTACGTCCAAATAAGTATTTAGAATAGACAGGTCCAGAATTGGTCTCCATGCTTTGTCCTTTCTTGGTACTAAGAAAATTCTTGAGTAAAATCCTTGTCCCTGCTCCTGTTGTGGCACAGGCTGAATGGCCTTCATGTCCATGAGAGATGTTACTTGTTTTTGTGCCTCTGCCCATTGATTGTGTGGCAGGTCTGGCATACCTTTTTGCCTTTGGAAAGGTGTGAAAGTGGAACCTGTAGCCCTGAGAGACTATGTTTAGGATCCATTTGTCCTGAGTGATCGTGTGCCAGTTTTGTGAAAAAAGTGCTAGTTTTCCCCCTAAGGGTGTTGCCAAGAGTGAAATGCTTGGCATTGGCAGAGGGAAGTCATTGGGACTGTTTGAGGTAGAAGCACCCCATTGTTTGGGCCTGTATGAGCCCTGGGGCTGTTGCCTGCCTCTAGGGCATCTGTATCTGCCTCTTTGTGGCCTGTCTGACATGGGAAAGGACCAATTCTTAGAAGGCCAGTTCCTGCTAAATCTGGGTGGCTGTACCTGTAAGAAATCATTCACGGTCTGCATAGATTTAGCTTTATCCTCCATTTTCTTCAGCACCTCTTCTGCCTTAACACCAAACAGAGTATCATGCTGTAATGGAGCATCCAATAATTTTGCTTTAACATGATCAGGCAGAGTCTGTTCCTTTAACCAAGCATGCCTTCTAATAACAGAACCTGTTACAGCGGCCCTGCAAGAGGCCTCTAGTGAATCATAACCACATTGCAAAGTATGCTTTCCTACTTGTTCAGCTGCATGCAATAAATCTTGCAAATCTTTGTTCTCAGAACATTCAGAATTTGTCAACATTTTCTGTTTTAACAGACATTAAGTATTGCTGATATTTGAGCATATGAAACTGACAATTTAAAGCCCTTACAGCCAAGGTAGCAGAAGTGTAGACTTTTTTCCCGCATCTGTCCAATGCCCTAGAATCTCTATCCGAGGGGGCAGGGTTTTTAGCAGTAGCAGCCTTGACCCCTTTGGGACCCTGAGAGATAGTTTCTAGGTCACCAGCAGGGTTTTTATATAGAAATGTATGAGAATCTGGAACCCTGTAGTATCTGTCCTTCTTAACAAGTGCAGGAGGTAAAGAGTCAGGAGACAGGCCGGACTCTGAAAATACATCATCTACAATGTCTAGAACAGGTGGAATTGCAAGAGGTCTGTGCTGAGGTAGTAGAAGAAAGTCTCTAAGCCTTTTCTTACAATCTGAATAATCTTGGCTCTCCCAGTGGAAATCCTCCCTCATGGTATGCAGGGTTTCCCCAAATGAGTAATCCTCAGGAGGAGAAGCTGAAGGAATAGATTCTTCAGCATCAGAATCCTCATAGGGAGGAATAGAATATCCCTGTTCTGAAGAGGAATCAGATGAAATGGAAACCTGATCAGAGGAATTATATTCAGTATCTTGCCTAGGCCTCTTATGAGGAGGGGGATGGGAACCCCTGATCAAAGTAATTAGGTCTTCGGCCATTTTGAGCATCTGTTTCTTAGGGATGGAAGTCTGTCCTGGAGAATGCTGTACTTGTTTCCTTGTCTTTAAAACTGTTTTAGATTTTGTCTTGGATGCTGAAGTAGGCTTGATATAAAGTTGTGTAGGTCTGAAAACACCCTCAGAAGCCGATGCCTGCTCAACGGCTCCGGACCCATCTGAGGGATTAGTTTCCGAAGGGCCAATACCTTGAGTATCCAGAGGCCTAGTTGTCTCCACTTGGGAGTCGGAGGCGGCCTGTGACTCTGAGGTAGCGGGAGTCAGGGGCTGCGAAAGCATCTCACTGAGCACCGGCGACTGGCCTGGAAGTCGGTTTTGGACCTCAGATGCCTGTCCTTTTCTTTCTCCTTGCGCTTTTTATGAATTCCGGTCGTTCGTTGTTCCGACGGCATTATATAGTTAAACCTTCGGCCAAAGTAATGAAAAGCAAAATCGTACAGACGCTTAATAGTGCGTTGGTTAAATCTAGCACAAAACCTACAACTAGCAACGTCGTGGTCAGGGCCTAGGCCAGGAATACAGTAAGAATGAAAATCCTTATGAGGTATTTGCTTCCCACAAGAAATACAATTATTAACTTTTCTGACATCGGTCTGGAGCAAGAAAAAAGTTTCCCCAACGGGGTACTTAGCTTTATAGAAGACTTCGGATCTGAAATTCAATTTCGAAAATCTCAGGAGTCGGCCGACCGGCACTTGCTAACTGCTTTTACTTCGGGCACAGCGTGGCAAGAAAGACTGAAGAAAATGGCGTCGGCTGCATCTTTTATACCCCTGGCACACTGACATCAGGGAAGAGGTGACAGCAACTGACGCCGGACCAGGACTTTGGAATTCAGGCCGACTGCGGGTAGCCTGCCCGCAGGATAACCCAAGTGTAATGACTGCAACAGTGAAACACGATGAACATCATTCCATGTGAGTTGTTCATCTCGCCTTCATTCTTTACGGATGGCTTTGTAGCCAATCCTCGGCTCCAACTCGGCCAACTGCAAAAGCTCAAGGTCTTCAACCAGCTCGAGGCCATCTCCCTATCCCATGATGCACCCTGATCGTCCCTCAGATCTTGTTTGCTGCCAACTGACTACCTAGTAGTATAAATATGCCACTCAGACAGCTGAATAAGAGACAAAGCACCATATAAGAAAGGTGAAGGACCTCAAGTAGACTGGATAGGGGTTGGAGGGTGTGACGTAAGAATGAAGGTGAGATGAACAACTCACATGGAACTTTATGGTGAGTACATAACTTCTTTATGTGAAGTTGTTCTATCTCGTCATTCATTCTTTCCTGATGGGTAGCAGTCCCAAGCACCATCTTTCTCAGGTGGCTCACGGGAGACTATTCCTCAACTATGGAACCAAAGGAGGTCCTGTCCCTGGAGGCCTTGTCTACTTTGTAATGAGTGATAAAGTTATAAGGTCTTGACCAGGTAGCTGCTGCACAAATAGAATCTAATGGTAACCTTGCAGAAAAGGCTAATGTGGTTGAAACAGCTCTAGTAGAGTGGGCTTTTATCTTTTGTTGCAAGGGAGCATTCTCTGAGTTATAAATGATGGAAATACCATCTTAACAAGGTTACTTTTGTCACCTGGGCACCCTTTTTTGATTCTGAAAAAAAAACAAAGAGCTGATCCGTTGATCTGAATTGTTTCGCTATATCTAAATAAAATCTGAGTGGTCTATGAACATCAAGTTTTTGCAGCATGTGTTCCATCCTATTTGTGTATTGAGGAAAGAAAACTGGCAACTCAATGGATTTGTCTCTGAACAAACTTTTGGTAAAAAGGATGGATTAGTTCTGAGCAAAACTCTGTCATTATGGAAACTCAGATAAGGCAGTTTAATGGTCAAGGCCTGCAACACAGAAATCCTCCGAGCAAAAGTAATGGCTATCAGAAAAATAGAATTTCAAAGGACAGGTCGAGGCTGGTTCAAAAGGAGGTAATATGATTCTGGAGAGAACAAAATTTAGATTCCATGGCATGACTGGAGCCCTGATTGGTGTCCTCAGATGAATGGCACCTTTAAGAAAGGCTTTAGCGAGTTGATGTGATATGACATTGGAGCCTTGGTAGCAAGATGAAAGTTTGAGATCGCTGCTAACTGAACTCTGATGGTAGCTGCAGCAGCTCCTTCGTTGAAAAGTTTAGTTAGAAATTCTAATACAGATGGGATCGGAGCTAGATAAGGATCATCATCATTCTGAGATGCACATGAGGAAACTCTCTTCCATTTGCTAAGATATAACTTTCTGGTGGATGACTTATGAGAGGATGTTATAATATGTTAGGCCTCAGCCGAGAGGATGTAAATCCTGGCTATTGTGGGAATTGGAGCAGCCAAGCTGTCAGTTTGAAGGAATGAAGAGAAGGATGAAGAGCCCACGATGAATGGGTCAACAGATTTGGAACTGGGTCCAGGATCTAGGGTTCTTCCAAGAGATGAGGCTGGAGGAAGGGAAACCAAATTTGCCGAGGCCAGTAAGGGCTATTAGGATCATGGTCCTTCCCAGAATTTTTGCTTTCTGTAATACCTTGGGAATCAGAGGGAAGGGAAGAAATGCATAAAGGAGACCCAGGGGCCAATTGTGCACCAGTGCATCCCTTGGGGTATCCCCTGACTGGGGAATCAGGGCAAAGTAGCTGCTGCATTTCGTGTTTGTTGGGGTTGCAGAGAGATTGCAGCAAGGCTGGCCCCACCTGCGGCATATCCGTTCTGTTACTTGTTGCTTTAGGGACCACTCATGAGGCAGTAAGATTGCCCTGCTCAACTTGTCTGCTATCACATTCGATTTCCCTGGGATGTGCGTTGCTATCAGAAAGTGCTGGGAGGAGATTGCCCAGTGCCATACTCTCATGGCCTCTCGACACAGAGGGTAAAATTTGGTTCCTCCTTGTTTGTTGATGTACTAGACCACTGACATGTTGTCTGTCTGAATTGCATTTGTTCCCAGAGGTAGAGAATCTTGAAAGGACTGCAATGTTAGAAATACCACTCTCATCTCCAGGGCATTTATATAGATAGATGAGCCTCATGTTTCTTCCACGTGCCTTGGGTTGTTCTTCCCTGATAATGCCCCCCCAATCATGGAAGTGTCCGTGGTCACCGTGGCTATGGGATTGGGTAGAATGAATGGACGTCCCCGAGATACATGTTGAGACGTCAGCCACCATTGTAGGTCCTTCTTGCACGTATTCGTTATGATAATTTGGTGTGACATTGGAAGTTCCTGAAAGGACCATTGAGAGAATAGGAGCCATTGCAGAACTCACATGTGCATTCGAGCAAGGGGGATGGCAATGACTGCTGCCGTCATCGATCCTAGCAATTTGAGTACCACTGAGATTGGGTTTTTTTCTTGGAAGCAGGTCTAACATTTGTTTTCGTAATAGACAAATTCTTTCTGGAGGCAGAGTTAATGTCAATGAAACTGTGTTTAGTTCTGCTCCTATAAAGATAGTCTATTGTGATAGTGATAAGGAAGATTTTTCTGAGTTGATGGTAATCCCCAACTGATTGCAGAGAATTAAGGTTGTGTCCCTCACATGAATAAGTTGATGCTTGGTGGTGGCAGTGAGGAGCCAGTCGTCTAGATATGGAAACACCTGGAATCCCAACCATCTCAGGTGAGCGGTGACTACTGCCATACATTTGGTGAACACTCTTGGGGCTGTAGTGAGACCAAAGGGCAGAGAGCGAAACTGACAATGGCTGGCTCCCAGTTGGAAGCGTAGATGATCTCTGGATGGTCTGTTCATCTTTATGTGGTAGTACGCATCCTGAAAATCTATAGAACACATCCAATTGTCTTTCCCCAAAAAGCAAAGTATTGACTGAAACATGACCATCCGGAACTTCGTCTTTTTTACTAACTTGTTTAGTCTGCTTAGGTCCAGAAAAGGTCCCCAGTCCCCAGTTTTCTTTGGAACTAAAAGAACCTTGAGTAAGTTCCGGATTCTCTCTGGTCTGCTGGGACTGGTTGGATGACTCTTTTGTCCAGCAACCTTTGGACCTCTAAGGCTGCTTGGTCCCTGTGACTGGGTGGAACACCTGGGACATTCTTTACTAGAGGGGGTGGAGTGGCAAAGGGAACTGAGTATCCTTTGGATATTATGCTTTGTACCCAGCTGTCTTTTGTTATTTTTAGCCAGGCATCTAGGTACAAAGATAGGTGTCCCCCAACTGCCTCCAGAGATGAGCAGTCGGGCCTCCTCTCAGGGGCGCTGATAGGGTTTGCCAAAGAACTGATCTCTGTTGCCCTGGTTCTGCGGACCCCCTCTGCCGGGTGGGTGATGTCAACCATTATTACCCCCTCCTCTGCCTCAAGAGGGGGTTTCAACATGAGTGTTCTGGAAAAATCCTTGAGATTTATGGAACCATATCTTTCCACCTCCCCTCCCTTTGGGGTAGGGTCTTTTCAGGGTAGAAAAACATACTCCGATGGTAGACAAGGTCTTTCTGTCTTTCTCACTCCTGGTAAGAGTTTCCTTTACCTTAGGTCTGAAAAGGAACGAACTGTCAAAGGGGGTATTAATGAAGGAAGACTTAAAGGGTTCTACGAAATAACATAAGCGCATCCAGGAATGTCTCCCGAGAGCGATCCCTGTACCCACTGCTCTGCTCGTACCATCAGCTGCATATGACAACAGATGCATGGAAGAGTTCACTATCGAAAAAGTTACCTTGTCTGAAACTCCTACAGCTACTGAACCCTGCAGAGTGTCTCCTAGGTCTTTCAGGAGATCCCTTTGTAACCTAGTAAAATGTGTGAGGTAGTTCAGCGATCGAAGGACAAAGGTCGCTGAACTAAACATACGCTTCTCGTATCTATCCATGATCCTAGACTCTCTATTAGGAGGATGAACAGATGAAGAAGTCTCCGATAATTCCTTCTTGGTGGCTGCTGTCACCACCATAGCATCAACAGGTACTCCTTTAGTAAGGTAAAGTCTGTCTTGGAGGCTAGTTATAAATTTGTTAGGCCTCCTGGAGACAGGCTCCGTGGTGTCTGGGGACTCCCACGCCCTTCAAGTGAGCAATTCAAGCAACTCATCGAAGGGTGGAGACACCCAAGAGGTGGAGGATTGAGACCCAAAAGCCTTCAGGAGGACTGACTCATCATCAGAAGGGTGAAGGGATTTCCAGCCACCCCTCTGTTTAAGAATCTCTAAGATATCTGCAAAAGAGATATCTTCTGAGGGGGACTGTGGGGAACCTTCTAATTCATCCAAGTCAGTATCCGAAGTGACTGACTCCTGTGGGGAGTGCAGATGCTTGCTCTTGCAGAGTCTCTTCCTAGGCACGTCTTCAGTGGGGGCTTCTGGAGAGGTCTCAGAAGAACATGGCTCACCTAATGGAGCTTCCTGAGGCTCAGGATCTCTATGCTTCAATGGAGCATGTATTGAATAGGCAGACACCGGTGCTTTCAGGGAGGGAGCTGCTCAAACTGATGGAGTGGTCGTCAGGGCGGACAAAGGCCTACTCATAGCCTCGAAGGCCCCTCAGTCCCGATGAGAGGAATCCCTGGGATCTGAAGATTTGATGGAAACAATCTGTGTTGGCACGGAGGGCTTCGAGCAACAGGTCAGAGCCGAGATCACTTGAGCTGAAGCCCCGAGAGGTAGTCGGCACCGACAAGTTGGTCCTACTATTCTCCCTGGACCCGACCGGTGAGTGTTGGCCCTGGGATACCTTGGTCAGCGCGAAAGACATAAGGGCAGTCAGGACCGAAAAACCTAGAGTAGGTGTCGGACCTGAGGGTTCCATGATCATCAGTTCCACACTCTCAGGCTCCAAAACTTCCATGCAGATCAGAGGAGGAAGAGGCAATGTAGGAGGAACTAAGGTTGGCGCCGATAAAATTTTTGCCAGCGCTGGTATCTGTAGAAGCTTCTTCACCACACGGTCCACATCCAAATCAGACAGTCCATTGAGGCCTGTGAGGAATGTGATGAAGCCACTAATTGCAATATAGGGGACTTTAAGGTAGGAGATACTGGCTCCTAACCATTACAAAAGTCGGTTCTGAAGGCTGTGGAACCGATGTCAAAGCTTTACTTGAAGCTGATTTTGATGCAGATGGACTTTTTGTCGGTTCCGTCTTTTTAGAGTACTTGTCTGACTTGTCCAGCGACTCTTGAAAGGAGGATTTCAGCAGACCCTTATCTATTAGCTTTCTCTTTCTCTCATGCAACACTCTTGAGCTGAAGGAGTGGCATATAGCACAGCTTTCCTGCAGGTGTATCTCACCCAAGCAGTAGACACATTCAGTATGTCTATCAGTTATGGACATCTTTTGCCCACATCTTGGGCATTTTTTGAAGCCAGACTTGGCATTTTCTTTCTCTTGCTGGCACATATTTCCAAACACAAATACTAAATATGGTCAAGTACAGTAACAACGCCCTATAAAAAAAAGAGGGCTCTACAATAATATACACACACAATAACTAGCAAGCCTTAAGAAAAGAAGGCTGTAATACTTAGCTAATAATCCAAATATTTGTCTGCCCTGTATAAAAAAGAAGGAAGGGCTGTAATTACCAACAAACGTCCACTAACATCTAATTATAATATTAGAACAAACAACTAGGTGCCCTGAGAAAAAAAGGGGCTATAATCTAATATAAACACACTAAATGCCCTGTAAAAAAAAGGGCTATACTGTAAGATAAACACACTCGCTATGTGATATGAAAAAAAGAGAAAAAAATACAGCCACTAATTTTTCAGTAATTTAAGCTAACTGAGATAGGGAGAAATGAAGGCCTAAACAAAACGGCCCTAACAACTAACTATATTATCTAAGAAATATTAGAAAAGACTAACACTCTAACTACTGTTTAAAGACTAAATAAGCTATTTTAACAGCTATAAATGCGGTGGTGGTGGTGGTGGTGGTGCTGCGGTAGCGTTGTCTCCTCACAGTAAGACGCTGTCCGGTTCAATTCTCAGTTAGAGCATCTTCTGCGTGGAGACATGCGTGAATGGGCGTACCTTTGTTGAAGGTTGTGCATCAGGCCTGGCAAGCCGGTACGTAAAAATCAACTGCCAATCATTAGCGGACCGGAGTTCCGCTGTGGCGACCCCTAACCGGGAAAAGCCGAAAGACACAAACAAACAAACAGCTATAAATTTGAGAAATATACAGTTATTCACTGGCCAGAGCTGGTGAACATCCGATCAAGTTGCAGCGGCAAACGAGATCTGAGGGAAGATCAGGGTGCATTATGGGATAGGGAGTTGGCCTTGAGCTGGTTGAAGATCTCAAGCTTTTGCAGTTGGTCGAGTCGGAGCCGAGGATCGCTTCCGAACCCATTAGTAAAGAATGAACGGCAAGATAGAACAACTTCACATCTGTAACTTGCACATGCCCTTGCTTGCACCAGGTACTCTTTCAGGCATTTGTAATGCTAACAACATTTTTATTACAAAACATTCATATTTACTTTTTTTTTTTTTCTTTGACAGCACTGATCAGATTTCTGCAAACCTTTGAACAGAGATAATATTTTCTATCGACAGGCATACCTCTCAACTGTACAGATTTTTGCAGAATGTCCAGATTTTTGGCTTTTCTTATTTTGGTCTGTTCCTCATAAAATCTGTTTTTTTTGTGACAAATTACTGGGATGATCTGAGAATTGAAATCACTAAATAACGATATACATTTGAGTTTCAAAGTTTAAATCCTTTAGAAAATGTAAGTTAAAACAAATTCTGTTACCCTAGCAACTCTCTAAGCTTATAAGAGTGATATTTAAAATATGTCCCTATTTTTGGGCCTTTGTCCAGATTTCTTGCACTGAGAGGTTGAGAGGTATGTTGGCAGCTCAGCAAGTTCTCATTCACTTAGGTAATTAAAATCAACATCTCCTTGCTCAGTGTCACTCTCAATAATTAGTAGCACAAAGGAATAAGCCAAGAAACAAAATTTGTACACAAGAAATTCCTTCTGTTTTTCCAAAGTGTTGGCAAAAGCAGTGGCAAACTAAATTACTCTAGCACTTGGTTGACTAGACTACACTTCTGAAGTAATCACTTGGCGTGGTTCTTTTCTACTACTGTCAGCTAAGCTCCAGAGCACCAATCAGGTCATACCATCATATCAAATGGCATGATGACGCAATCACTGAGGACCATGACAAGAAAATAACAAGCAGGCGGCAGTAAGTTGTTTTCTAAATTTAGTTTTTTTTTACTTTTAATACAAAGCAAAAACAATCATTTTTAATGCATTCCACAACCAGGATGCATTTGAAACCACTGCCACTGTTAATAAAGGGAGCAGAAAGACACATTAGAAAATCATGTAATGGAGAGAGAGAGAGATTCATGCAGACCATTCAAAGACCAATCTGCAGTTATGCACAGGCTGCATTTGGCGGGTCCCTATTATTACATCGAATGATCACATCACTGAATGGCATTGCATCAAAAATGCTGTTCATCAAACCGTTCTGACTGAGACTGCATTACAGTAGGGATCAGGAAATTTGCCCTTTCCGCACTGTAGTGCGATCTCGGACTTGGTATATCCTAATATTGTGTTCTGGTCAGTTTCCTAATACCTCACAGTCACAGCTGCTGCACATTTATGATGTATGTCACTCATTTTAGCTCTCTAGGACAAATTTGTCACATATTGTTCAATTCTATTTAAAGTACAATGTATATTTATTTACATTGCTTTGCAGTCAACACATAGTAGTGCATCTGACTCTACTTTGGTTTACATTTTCAGTCTTAAACTTATTTTATTTATTTATTTATTTATCCATCCTTTGGCAACCAGGTCAGTCTCACTAGGCAAGTGGTCATTTCTCAGGGGAGGACAGAGGTGGTATTTTCTATCACATGTCACAAGTTTTGCCTATTTGGCATATACCACATGCCACACATTTCGCTGAAAAAAAGTTGAGAGGTATGATCTCCCTTTTCCCTTTAACTTGTTCACATTTTGTTAGCATCACTTCTATATGACTACTACTTTACGGTCTGTTCTTCTTTGCCATATACATAGGATATATCTTTTAACAATGCTTCCAGACATAAGCAGTCTACGTCTGTTTTTTCCTTGTTATCCTGTTCTGTCAATTTATATTTAACAGCCTTCTGTAACATTCTTAGTTCTGCTCTCCATTAATGCAATAAAACTGGTTGTTTATGTTAAATGAATATTTATAGATCATTTACCTTCTGACTGCACTTACCTTTTAACTTAATTCTTGGCAGTTGAAATTTGGTGTTTCTGTTCACATCTCCTGTAGTCACTTCCTTATGTAGTATATTTTACATAAGACCATACAAGTCACATGCTCTTTCTATGATCTGTAAACACTGAGTTATACATTTCACATAGACTCCCTATTTTCTGCTTTCAAAAGCAGAATTTACGACTTCAAGTGAGAAGAAAATGCTACTCACCTTACAGACATTATTATTAGTGTAGTACAAGTCATGTCGGCTACTTAAATGGGAGTCTGGCTATTCATATATAACATTTTCAAGCACTTTGTTGACATAATGCCAGCTCAGTTGTTTCCTCTTCTCATAGAACAAACAAGTAAATCCGAACTCGGATGCCTTCTCTAGTGAACACTACACAAATATACATACTGCTATTGATGTCTGCAGAGTCATTTATGTTTTCTGGATAACAGTTCTAGATTTTAATTTATTCTCTACTTCCTTTGCTTCTAACTGAAATGACACAACACATTTTAACCTGTTTGAATGCAATACTACAGATCTGAGTTTGAATCCCATCTCTTCAGCTTTCCCTGTGAAAAGTACATATGTATCACTTAAAATAAGATATCTATCTATACAAATACATAAATATATATGTGTGTGTGTGTGTGTGTGTGTGTGTGTATATATATATATATATATATATATATATATATATATATATTGTATGTGTGTGCACATATATATATATATATATATATATACATATATATATATATATACACACACACACACATATACACACACATTTATATATATATATTTATATATATATATCTACACACACACACACACACAAATTTATATATATATATATACACACACACACAAATTTATTTATATATATATATATATATATATATATATATATATATAGATACACACACAGACACAAATATAAATATATATATATATATATATATATATATATATATATATATAGCATACATACACAGACACACATACATGCACACATACAGACATAAATGTATTACATCTATTTTGTAATACACAACACACATTTACACAAACACATATACAGAAGCATGCGTGTGTCATATAATTTGGAATAGCAGGGTGCTACATAGTAATAATTGATATAACAAAATACTTCAAAATGCCTCCTGCTGTTCCAGTAAATACACCTTCTTCAGCCAAAGCATTTGCTCCACCTTAGTGCATCATGGTTGACTAAGAATGACATAATATTTTTCTTATATATATATATATATATATATATATATACTCCTGTTTATAAAGCTATATCTATTTTCCTGCATTAACACACTTTTCTTTAAAACAAACACACACACATACACAAAAAACTTCAGTATATACCTTTGAACCCATGTTTCTTAGGAAACAGAAAACAAGCAAATAATGGACTGAACTGCTGGGTTCCAAAACACCTCATTGGAGAATGTCATACAAGCAATTTAAAACAAAGCAATCTGGATAACCTGTGTTCTCGAAATGTTTGACCAACACTCAAGGAAGCAACTCTACAATACCGGCCATCTTTTTATCATAGCAAGCAACACCAAATGTAGTGTCAGTCAAACCACAGGTTAAACTATTTTATAGCCTGCAAATTTTCAACTGAGATGAGTTGGTTATCAAGAGGTCTGTCTGACATCTAAGTGAAGGAGAGGTTACTGTGACAGCATAGCACTGCCTACCACATTTGATGATGCTTCCTAACTACACCATACCTGTATGATACAACTAATAAGAAAATGGCTTAGAAAACAGCTGTCTTGACAGTACATGGATATGAAACAACCTTTGTCTTTAATCGCTTCTTTTCTTATACGTAAATAGATATTTTTATCATGTTTTCACCTTTAAATTAATTTGGTATTTTATGCACGTTTCAAACAAACACATGCACATGACAATCTATTTTCATTCTTTTTTCTGTAGTTTTAAGGTATACCACATGGCTACTACATTACTTTCAAAAAGTGTTTTGTAAATCTTTAAACATTTACAAAACAAAAGCTGTTTCAGTGTACAACACACAGAAATACAAGAACTGTGAATATGCACATACTGCTAGGTGAAATTTAAAATTTAAATACAGAGATAAAACCCAAAACCAAAATATCTTACTTAAACATTGAGGGATCATCAAATTCTGTTAAATGATCTCTGAATTTACAGTGTGACTATATAATACATAATTTATAGCATTTGAGTCAAAGACTATTTTTAAATTGTCTAATAAGGAAAGGAAATCTGGAACAAAAAAGTACAAAAATACACATTGATCAACGATCATAATAAAATCATGAGAGTATTGTAGTTTAATCCAAATATATAAGTTATGCAAGGGGGAGCACACAAATCATAAACAGTTCTTGAAAAGGAGTCGGTGGGTAAAAGCAGAAAATGGACAACACATGACAAAATGGAGAAAGCCAACAGAACACGGAGGAGGAAGACTTACAAAATAAGGAAACAACAACTATAATTTTATACATGGTGTCTCTGAGTCAATACCTAAAGAAACCTAGTTGTAGACGAAACAGAATTTTGGAAAAGTTGACAAAAAAATCTAAATCCCTAAAGCATAAAAGTATCTGAAAATGTAAGGTTAAATATTACACTAAAATCTAATTAAATTAGCTTTTAAAACATCAGTATCATTACATAAAATGTAAAATGTAATAAAATGTAGAACGATGAACACATGGAAACTGCCAAACGACTGAAAGTACATATTTTACTAGTACAATAAAGCTTGAGAAGAAATTATTCATTTATTTATTTTGGATTACATTTTTATTTATTTTGCATTACATTTACCATCTTTCAGTTATAGTAATATGCCAGGTGCACCGCTATGAACAGTCTGTAAGGATAAAGTAAAAGTAGGATAATTTCTGTTCATGTTGCAGTTATTATTTTTTCTTTTTTGTCCTACCCACCCAGCATTGTTCTTATCCTCCCCACATGCTCTGTGAATTTTTACGCAGTATTGCATTTCCTCCAGTGATTCAGCATGTCTTTATTTATGCCTTTTCTGTGAGGAAATATACCTGATGGCACCAAATAATGGTGACCAAAAAATCTGATATTTGTCTGATTAGTGGGAAGTGTGTCACAAATCACTGTTTTACATCCCTATCTAGTAGTCCTGAAAATGGAAATGCTGAAAAGACTTAGCATGAAACAAATGAATAAAGTATTATAAAGTAAGGCTATGTCTGCAAGGAATTCCATTTTGTGGCACACATCAGTGGTGAAATAATTTACTAAAAACATCCTCAAATATGTCAGCAGCAAGACAAAGGGAAAATAAGTATCCAGCAATTAGAGAATATAATTAAAGTGAAAATATAACAGAAACAGGTTTGGCACTGAGGAAATGGAGACGTCATTAGGTATTGGCAGGGTAAGAGAACAACAGTTACTGAAATCAAATCAAGTTCTCTGGGTTGTTTTCCTAGCACTTACTACTGTAATAAATTGCTTAACTCCTGATTTTCGAGTATGTTTTGAATAGTACAGGGCAGCAGTTCAAAATGAAAGAACTGTCAGCACTTGTGAAAGCTGCAAGCATTATGTCTATAGCACGTAACAGCAGCTACCCACAAGGGGCAAATACAAATATCAGTCTCATGAACTAAACACTACTACTGATTTTTTTTTAAACACCTTTATTGAATTATCACTTGTGACACAGGCAAATCCTAAAGTGAATTTGAGAACTTAACAAGCACCTATCTTCTTCTTCTTCATGGAGAATGTAAAACCAGGGTTGATGAAGTGCACGCCAAATGCATAGTAACAGACATCATGTAGCCACAGACTGTTGAGTAAGCTTATTTTAAAATAGTAAGGCATATTAAAGTGAAATATTCAACCCACATTTTTTTTACAATTCAATTTTAGATAACCACTTATACCTCTTGACACAAACTGCCATTTCTACTCCACTAAAATACATTTTATACCAAAAAATGTGGACTGAAAATAACCTCATACTCAAGGTAAGTAGCCTAGGATAATACACAAACCGAAAACCTAAACTTTATTTAATTTTCCTGCCCAAATATATACAACTTCTCCTGTTTTCTCAGATGAATATTTTTTTTCCAGGGGACAAAATAAAAGTGGTGATCTTTTTAATACTGTTTAGTGTATTTGCCATTTATTTGTTTGGTATTTGTATTTGAGAGTGTTGATGGAGAAATACAGAGAAGGAAGGAAGGAGAGTTGCATTGTCTCTGTAGAGACTTGAAAAGCATGACAGGGGTGTGGAGAAGAGTTGAAGTATTGTATGAGTGTATGGAGAAGTCGAAGAAATGCATAAGTGAGTACAGGATAGTACAGGGGGTGTGGTGAGTGTGTGAGTGTGACAGTGGGAGTGACAGATCCGTTTAAGGGTGGAGGTGGGATTAGGTGGGATTCAGCTCTGAGTCCTTTCTTATGCAGTGGGTGATGGTGATGGACAGGTTGACAGGATGGACAGGATGAGGCCAGGTGATGATGCAGAGATGATGCATGACTGTAGTGTGAGTAGTAGTGAGAGTAGGAGAGAGACTCTGGAGAGAGGAGAGGAGCTCTGGAGAGAGGGTCAGAGGGGCTGAGCAGCAATATAGAACAGAATATATGTAGGTAAATGGAGGGTGGAGGAAGAGGAAGGAGGGAGGGAGAAGGGAGGAGGGTAAGTAAAGGTAAAGGTGGACGAGTGGATCAACAGTTCAGATGTGGAAGAGTTGTGGATGAGGTGTGAAGAGAGAGGAAGGGGGGGTGGAGAGGATGGGAAGGTGTGAGGAGAAGAGGTCAGGAGTGATTTGTGAGAAGAAGTGAAGGTAGAAAGGGAAGGTATAAGGAAGGTCTACAAAGTAAGAGTGGTTATAGAGTGGTTATAGACAGTATGGTCAGAGCTGGGCAGGTTGAAAAAGAGGACAGAGAGATAGAGATGTGGCAGATTTAAAATGTGATGGATATTGGGTAGATTAGAGGATGATAGGATTAGATGTTGGACAGTTTGGAGACAAAGCAAGACAAAGAGAGAGCATGGAAGCAACTTGGAGCGCTGGATGGAGATAAGGGATTTTGGGGATGGAGATGCTGAAGATGGGAATGATGGATAAGGGAGGAAGGCCTAAAGGGGTATGGTAGTTTAGGGCTAAGGTAGGGAGGAGGAGAGGCAGAGAGTGTGACAGGGCAATGACAGAGAGAGGAGAAGAAGATGAAAGATGAGATGAGAAAAGAGGGCGAGAGAGTCCGGGAAAAAATGAAAAGAAATGAAATGATTAGTGTATTTGCCACACTGGTGCAAAGCACATTACTCACTTGTAAAGTAAATAAATAAGACATATTGCCAGAGGCAAGGTGCATAGAAGTAGAAAAAAAAAATTAAGAGACTGAGACCCCAAACTTGTTGTGTACCACCAGAAATTCCATCAACTGAAGAACATTTATTTATTTGTGTTTTTTTTTTACCAGGGTAGAGAACTAATATCCACTGATCATCTTTCAGACTAATCCTTGCACAGAATGGCACAGTCTGGGAATGGATGCTGAAGAAATCAAACCCTGGACCACTGGATTACAGGAAACAACTCATTAACAGCTCTTTAATCCTTTATGCCAACTGCCAGTCTTCACAAGTGACATGCAGAGGTGGGTGGCATTCACTGACACTGCTGAGCAGCTTTTTAGACCCTGTTCATGTCTAGTAGGCCATGGTGCACTGGAGCAGGAATTCCAGTGGTAAGTTCTCCTGAACTTCTTTATGCTTTGGCAGGAATATGTAGAAAATGCTCGAGATGAAGCCTTACTTCACTACTGTGTGGGAATACCTAATTCCCGCACTTCCTAAAACAGCAAAACATCCATACAGACAGGTTAAAGCATGAAACGTTCCCCCACACCCCACACCCCACACCCCACACCCCACACCCCTAGCAGCACCTTAAAACAAAAACTTTTGTTATGGTCAAACTAAGGAAAAGACAGCACAGCAGTCAGCTCTGTTGTCACACAGCACTTGGTTCTAGTTCAGTTCTCAATCAGGGTGCCATCTGGGTATAGTTAACATGCCTCCCTTCTGTCCACATGGGTTTTTGCCCAGACCTCCAGTTCTCAAATGCATCTCAAAATATACCAAAAACTGGACTGCTGAGCCTCTAAACTGCCCTAACCTTCAAAAACCTGGGATTTTGACAAGGTCTGTAACTTTTCTCCTATATCTGAAGAGCATGCCAAAAGCTATACTGGTGAGCCTCTAAACTGTCTGTAGGTGTGGTGTGTTGGAATCCCACAAAGAATAATCCAGAAAGCCCAGAAATGCTTTTGTGCCTTATGCCCACAGAGTGTCATAAAAGGCTTCATCTCTTCCAGAACCATGAACAAGACAAAGATGGTCAGACTATCCAGGTAAACAAATGCAAATAAATAAAATGGAAAAAAAGGCAGACAGCATTTCTTTTAAACTGACAATGTAACAAGAAAGTGTGCCACCATGCAAGGAAATTCTCCTCAACTCATAAAATCTGAACCTGTATCTAAACTACATTAAAAGTATAATTCCTGGCTGATAACGTAATATTTTTCCCATGTGTAATATCCACATTCTTTATACTAAGCATTTAAGTATGTTTGCACCTGTTAAGAGTAAAATTAGAACAATTGATGAGTCACTCCGGGCAATTATTAGACCATCAAAAAGACATGTGAAGAAGAAAATAAGTATGTGTGTGTGTGGGGAGGTGGGGAAAGGATCTGGTAGTACAAAGTGCTGCATCATTAGTAATACCATTTTGATAAGCATTATCAGTTATATCATGTCACGTGTCTGCATGAAGATGACAACAGATATGTTTGTATATCTGGGGGAAATAGTTTTCTTGAATAGTTCAGAAAAATCAAAATTAGCCAATGCGGAACAAAAATACTAGACTTTCTACGTCTGCTAGATATACAGGGATTTAGAACTTTGCCCTCTTCTTTACAGGCTAGGCTAATACATAACAAATTGTTTAGCAGCCATATTATTGGGCAACCCATGTGTGCACACTGATGTTGTTTCATGCAGTGGGATCAGACACATTGATGTGTGCCTAGATACAGCTGGATAATTTTGAGAACAGGCCACACTGTGAAAAGAGGTGGCACGGTAATCACTTGTTAGCAATAGAAACTATTATAAAGACACGGCCAAGTCTGTACAGCCACAGAAGTAACACCACTGCACATTCTCTCCATTTCTGATAAATGTCCCCGTGAAGGAGACCATGAAAGTTCACACTCCTGCAGCTCAGTAAAACAACCTAAAAGTAATTATTCTGTACAGAACATCATCGTGCAATAACAATCACCTTAAAAAAGCAGCAGAAGGCCTCAGCTAAGCAATCTTATTCCTATCGGATTAACGTCTGTACAGCACCCTGTGTTGCTTGGCAGAACCACTGCTACAGTTTTTTTCTTCTTCTTTGTACCTTCAGTCAAAGTAACCCTTTTTAGTTAAAAGTATTTAAGAGGATAATGGAACTTTTTTCACATGCTTCACAGTGAATTGGTAATACTTGTGTTCTGAATTTGATTTGCTCAGACATTCTCTTTATCTGCATTTAAAAGATGCACGATCCTGCATAGTGACGTTCACATTTAATTTACAGATCAGAAAAGCCCAAGAATCCTACAGATTATCATTTGCAGAACAAAGTGACTTTTCCCCTTTTATTTGTGGTATAACTTTGGGGAGACCACAAGAACAGCTTGATTCAAGACACAGCTGGCCTACCACACAAGCAGGGAATTCTTTCAATACGACCTGTCAAATGAAGCCTGTCAACAGAATTTCCTCCTTAAACTGCTGATTCATTAAGGTACACAAGAAAAAAAAAATGGTTAACTAAACTGCATTTCAGTGCCAAGTCAAAGCTTTCCAAAGAACTTAAAAAACGAACTAATAAAAGTTTAGTTAAGCCTCTGCCCTACTTAAAACTGAGCAGAATTACTGAACAACAAAATATTGGCATGGCTGCAAAAAAGTAAACAAGTTTAGTAAGGTGCATAAAGAACCCCCTTATTTTACACGACAACTAGAAGATTCACATTTTTCCAGGTCAAATGAAACTCCCATGGGGAAAATTAATCAAAGACTCCTTAAAGAAGCCTCTAACAGTTCTACAACCCCTCTGAGACAATGGCAGCAAAAACTATAAGCAGGCAGTTCACCTTATAGTTAGTCTAATTTTCCCTGGGGGACATCATATTAAGGGGCCTAAATTCTCCAACAGATATCTAATAACAATGTCTCTATCACTTACGACTCAAGCTGTTGCAGTACTTTGGACTTCTTCCTGTATCTTACAGTGCTTTAAATGTTAAACTGGGAACTGCTGATCGAGTATCCCAAA
This sequence comes from Protopterus annectens, assembly GCF_019279795.1. Taxonomy (NCBI): domain Eukaryota; kingdom Metazoa; phylum Chordata; order Ceratodontiformes; family Protopteridae; genus Protopterus; species Protopterus annectens. The sequence continues at coordinate 82,848,050 of NC_056751.1, read as the reverse complement.
GCAAGAATATGGTAATGACAATTTCAATATCACTTGCAAAGTTTCTAATTAGTAATCATAATGGTCTTAATTTTACTGGTCAGTAACAATTGTTCATCAGCAAGAGACATTATTTCCTAATGATAGTAAAAGTCCTCCCCACTCCTTTATACAAGATTCGTGCATGTGTGCCAATTTTAATGGTGCAGCAATCATTTTATATACAATGTATGTTTTCTTTGGAGCTACCAGTTTTGTCAAAAATTAAGGCAAGTATGTGATACAATGAAACTTCTACCGAATTACGTTAGGAAACAAATTAAAATATAATTGGCACATTCAAAAGAATAAATTCTGTCAATCTTTTACAAAATTTACCTGACAGATACTGCCATTCAGTTTTATTACAACAGCATGTATGGAACTGAAAAACTGTGAAGTGTAAAAATATGGAGCAAGACATACTATTTGAATCAGTCAAGATGAGGTATTGGTACAGAAAAACATAACCCATGAAAACTAGAAATACAGTCAATAAAATAACCACAACTCACATGATCCTGATAATAAGAATCATGAGTCGAAAAAGATTACACCAACTACCCAATTCAAAAACAGAACACTCTCCTAATACCTTAAATGAAAATGCCTCCATTATGGGGATTACTGCATTCCTTGGAAATGTATTACAGATTAATCTATGAACTCTAGACAACACTGTAGAAGAAGAAAAAGAAGAAATAAATCTGCCTAATGTTTATAGCAAATAAAAATAGGGCAAACTGTACAATGTGAAGCACCAGAGACATGTCAATCACAAGTCTTCCCCTTACAGAATGTGCAAAGCATTTCTTGTTCTCGGTTGGCATTCTATCAGCTGAACTGCAGCAAAAGTTAGTTAACACGAAAAGTAATCTAAAATACATTCACATATTAAATCAGGAACAAGCTATAAAAATCAGAATACTGATAATGTTACAAATGTTACAAAATGGATACAAATATATAAGCTGAATGCATGGCTAGGCTTAAAAATTCTCCAGTGGTCATTAGCCAAGTGCAGACCTAAAATACAAGAATTAAGTCAAGTACAGAAGTGCAAATAAGTGCGCAATTTACTTTTTAAAGAGGAAGGGTGATGTTAAGAAACAAGTCTTAACTGTAAAAAAAAATGTATATCAAAGGAAAGCACTGAAAAAATAAGTGACACAACTATTCTTTACCAGAGTCAAACAGAAGACTGGTACTAGAGTTAGGTCAGCAACAATGTTAAAGGAGTGAAAGGGGACAAGATAAGTCAACCAAAGCACTAAAAGAAGAAAACAAAGGAAAGGGGAAACATGGTCTATTTATACATAGAGGGAACATAAAAAAAAATCTAAGGAATGCTCAAGAAAGACTAAGCAGAAGAAAGGGTGAAAATATCACGTGAAGGATGGATACCAAAAACCACAATACAAAGTAATTACAGCTGTTTATTATTTGAAGTAGAAGGGTCAGAGAAGGAGCAAAGTCTGAATAAGAACCAAAAACTACAAGTCTGCTGAAGCAAAAAAGACCCTTGTAGTAGAATATATGCAAACATTTTGTTGCTACTGTCCCCACCAACATTCTAAATTATTTAGCTTAATAAACTGTCTTGTCCATGGAAGCAGGAAATATATATAAAAATCTCTATTTTCAACTTAAGATGTTCCACAGCTCCCTAAAATACAAAACTGAGTACTCAGAGACATAATACTGTTATAGTCGCACATGCAGTGCAACTACCCAGTGGTCTGCCAAAGATATGGAATTGTTTGTTGAGCTATTTATCTAAAAAATGAAACTGTTTTGCAAACTTAAAAAAATGACACTTCTGTTTTTGTATGGTCAAGCTTCAAGTTTGTTTTACAGCACTGCTAGAAATGACTGGATAATCTCTCAAGCTACTTTCTTCTGGCCACTGCACTGACTTAGCAACCTCCTGAAGGATAACAATGTGATCAAGCATTACCTCTATGTCATGTACCCATAAAACATTCAAATAGGTCGTCTGTAGTGAAGTCGTGTTCTTGTTAGGCACTCCAAATGCGTACAAGGACTCAACACCCAGTTAGTAAGAGTAAAGGAAGCTCCAGGAATTACTGAGATCATGTAGTACATGGAGGATATATGTACCCAAATTAGTTAAAAGATTCAACAGCCATTAATCTAAATTACTATGAAGTCGGGGAAAGGGGACCATAAATATTTTGGCCATGTTAAACAAAGTATGCGTGTAATCTTCACCTACCTTACTCTTTAACCCTAAATTTCTTACTGGGAAGCCTACCTACCCTAAATTCAAACTAAAATATTACATACTTGTCACCCCCACTCCACATACCCTACTCTCTTTTCCCTTCTACTTGCAGGTGACATCCACCCCAAACCTGGACCCAAACTCCTCTCTTCTAACAATACCATCTGCACACACTCCAACCCTAACATCCTCTCAAATCACATCTCCCTATACTCCATTAACACTAGAAGCATTCTAAATAAAACTACAGAATTCCATTCCTGGATAGGCCAACACTTCCCTGATATCATAACCATCTGTGAAACCTGGCTAAAAACCTACATCCCAGACAAAGATATCCTTCTCCCTGGAGACAACATCCTACGACTTGATAGAACCCCAAAAAAGGTGGCAATCTTGCTATCATGTTCTCTGACCACCATACACTAACCCCTCTTACTAGCCCATCTCCTCATCCCTCACCAGCCGAACTTCTTATTGCAAACTGCAAATTAAATAGTCACTCCTCTATCAACATAGCTGCAATCTACATTCCTCCAGGTGACAACATCAGTGTTCTGGAAAATATCCTTTCTTTCCTCTGCAATCACCTTTCCAATGAAACAATATTCATGGGAGATGTTAACATAAACTGGTTAACCCTCTCCTTTGAATCCCCCTCCTCCTCCATTAATTTGCATAGCTTCACCCAACTAATATCCCTACCCATCTACACTACTAAATCTTCTAGAAATTCCTCTCTTCTTGACTGGATCCTAGTATCTCACCCCCAGAAATATCACTTCCCCGAAACTTTATCTGATTCGCTTAGTGACCATTGCCATATAAAAATCTTCCATTATACCCAACATATCTGCAGACCACACAAGTTCAAAGCCTGTCGCAAACTAGCCAACTTTGACTCCAACAAGTTAAACAGCCATCTCTCATCTATCAACTGGTCAATCCTATAACAGTTAACCTTAGATGAGGCTGTTCAAAAATTTAACATATTCCTAGACATTCTCAACTCCCTAGCCCCAATACGCACTGTTAGAATAAAGTCACACATATCCCCCTGGCTAACTCCACCCACTCCCTAATGACCCAAAGGGATAAAGCCTGGAAGCTCTGGACCAAAACTAAACTCCCCTCCCACCTCTAACAGTATAAACAACTACGCAACCTTGTTAAGAAAAGTCACCAGTGACAAGAAAAACTATTATACCAATGCTCCCGAGTCACATCTGAATAACCCAAAGAAATTCTGGCATACAGTTGGCCAAATCCTTCATCCTGGTACCCCCCCCAACCCATCCCCTTAAATACACCTCTACAAACTGCTACCAACTTTAACTCTTACTTTACAGACACAATTAGCAAACTAATCAACTCTCCCAACTCCAACATCAACATTACCCTACCTCCAACCCCCCTAAATCCTCTAACACTTCCTCAGCCTTCTCCCTAAAAACTGTATCCACCAACTATAGTAAATCTTTACTACTCAAACTTAAACCTTGCTCCCCCTCAACAGACAGTCTCCCCCCACTCTTTCTCCAGAAAGCAGCCAACTCTCTCGCCCTACCTAACTCTATCCTCATCAACTGGTCCATTACTGAAGCCAAAGTCCCAGCAATTTGGAAAAAGTTCTACACCTTGCCCATTCATAAAGGAGGTAGCTCTACCGAACTGTCCAACTATAGGCGCATTGCAATTCTATCACCTCTCTGTAAAATCTTGGAGAAATGCATACACAAACAAATCCTACAATACCTTATACAACAGAATCTAATAACCCCCACTCAACATGGGTTTCGCCCTGGTCATAGCACCTCTACAGCTCTCATTTCCTTCATTAACACCATCTCTCAAGCCAGAGACCAGAACAAACTGGTCTTTTGCCTCTTTCTAGATCTCTCAAAAGCTTTGAACACTGTCACTCACCCTCTCCTCTTAAACATTTAAACTCTCTGAACTCAACCTATCTGCCTCTACTATCTCCTATTTCTCCAGCTACCTCAGCAACCATTTCCAGTCTGTAAAATGGCTCTCCGCTATCTCTCCTGAACTCCCTAAAAATGTGGGTGTTCCACAAGGCTCAATACTTTGCCCACTACTATTTAACATTTTCACCAATCAATTATTTTATGCCTCCCCACATTATTCACTCGTATAATATGCCGATGACTCCACAGTCATCACCATAGCCAATACCCTCTCTGACCTGCATATGAAAACTCAGAATTCCTTCCCGTCTATCGAAAACTGGCTCAACAAGAAGCAGCTAATCCTAAATCCAAAGAAAACCAAACTTCTTCTTTTCATCCCCAAAACTATGAATCACCTAAAACCTTCTTTCTCCATCACTTCTCACAATAACACACCAATTACAGTGGAAACTCACACCAAACTACTCGGGGTCATCATTGATGACCAGCTGAAATTTGACCTGCATGTTCTCTGTAATATTAAGAAAACTCACCAAAAACTCGGCCTCCTCTACAGGAATAATAAATTATCTAGTACAGCCAAATTAGTCCTATACCACACCTACTTACTCCCAATCCTTCTCTATGGCTCTCAAATTCTCACCAACTTACAAGCCACACTACTCTCTAAACTAGAATCCACTTACAACAAGGTGGCCAAATTCGCTGCCAAACACCCCTACCATTCTCATTACTGCTCAGCCCTCAGGAAACTAAACTGGTTAGAACTTCCCCAATTCTTCTCCTCTCTCAACTGCAGATAATTCACTCTATACTGCACCTGCCCTCTTTCTGTCCCAGCATTTCCAATATTATCTCCCTCTACTCACCAACCAGAACACTTCACAGCTCTGAGCAGCACCTCCTTTCCATATACAAGCCAAAAATCAAAATGGGAAAAAAACCTATACAGCTATTCCCTAGCTGAGAACTGGAATAAACTTCTACTGGACATTTGAAAGATTAAGCCTAAGCACCAGTTCAGAAATGCTGTAAAAAAATCTAAGCAATACATGGCTATGTCTGTGTAATTATCCCCCTGGTTGACTGTACTCCTCTCTGTCCCCTGCCTCCCACCTTTCTCCTATACCTAATTCTCCCTCTTTAAGCACTGATGTTTCCCTACATCTCTATTCACTACTTCTACCTATCCTGTATTACCTGTATGATTTCTATTGACTTCAACAGTCCAATAAGTTAGTATACACTAGGCAGATATTCAGCTGAACTGATGAGGAAGAACATTGTATCTCAAATGGATTTTTTTGCTCTGTATAGTTATCAGGTGTACTCAGTAATCATTCTGATTCATAACATCTTTTTATTCTAACTAGTCAACTGGTACTCCTGGTAACCACATGTAGTAACAATATGTTTGTAGCCCTGTACTAGGTTTATGCAACATTGTAGGTATGATCTATATAACAGTAACTATAAATAACTATATTTAACTGGATCTACTACTTTTGATCGACAGCACATTTGATCGAAACTCATTTGATCGATAGCACATTTGATAGAAAACCAGTATTCATGGCAATTAGCAGGGATTTGCCCCCCCCCTCCCCAAAGTCGTGCGACCCTGGAGTTGATATATAAAGGTGTGGGGGGTGGGGGCAAAGCCCCCCACCTAATCTCCTTTAAAAGAAGAAAATAAAAGAAAATGTATATATTTTAAACAAAAATAGGTGGGGGGCTGTGCCCCCCACACCCTCCCACCTTTATATATCAACTCCAGGGTCGCACGACTTTGGGGAGGGAGACAAATCCCTGTTAACTGCCATGAATACTGGTTTTCGATCAAATGTGCTGTCGATCAAAAGTAGTA